>NW_026294606.1:11530957-12085957 GCF_007827085.1 Peromyscus californicus insignis
CGAAAAGATTACATCATGGACATGGAAGAATGGTTAGAAATATAAATAGAGACAGCTCATTAAGAAAGAGACATGGCTCAGTGGTTAAGAGCAAATCTTGATCTTTGATGTTCCAGAGGACCTGAGTTCAATTCCCAGCACCCACATCAGGTGACTCACAACCACCTATAACTAACTCCAGCTCCAGGGAGATCTGACATCCCGGCAAGTGTTTTCATATGCACATACCCACAGACAGACATGTGCACACACCCACAGACAGACACATGCACACACCCACAGACAGACGCATGCACACACCCACAGACAGACACATGCACACACCCACAGACAGACACGTGCACACACCTAGACAGGCACATGCACATAATTTAAAATAATAAGAATAAATTAAAAAATTGAAAGGGAAAGATCTTCCAAGATTAGAAGGCAATCGTGAGCTAAAGGAAAGAGTCCCCCAAAGCCCTGGGCCATGAGGTATGTAGCTCTTTATAGGACTTTTTCATAGCACCTGTTTTTCAGGGCTGTGCACGCTCTGTTGGTTAGATGAAGCCCAGGTAGGGAAAGGATTCCTGTCTTTCCCTGCCATCTGGCTTCTTCCATGTGTTAATCGTGATGTTCAGCCTGTAGTCACCATTCTCCTGCCACACTTTCTAGGACAGACTGGGATTTAAAAGTTGCTGGACCCTGCAGAGTTGTATACAAGGAGAGGGGTGGGAGGATCTCCAGGGAACGATGATGGGTTCAAGGGTCGAAGTCTGCTTCTCTCTTGGCCACACTGTATACAGTATGCACTGGGTCCCCAGAGGTCGGGGCTGATTCCAGGACAGGAGTTAGCTTGCATCTTGGCACCTCAAGGGTCACATAAGGAAGCAGGGGATGGCGGCTACAGGCTGAAACATCCAGATTAACACATGAAAAAAGCCAGCTGGAATTCTCTTCTGTCTGCTGTGAGTAATAAAGCTGTTCCCATTGCTTAAGGTCTTGTGTGTCCATCCCATGGTAGCCTGAAACTCAAGTGCTGCCAGAGGATGACTTTGAAGTCTGAGCCTCCTGCCTCTACCTTCCAAACAGTGAAGTTTCAAGCTGGGTTTATGTAGTGCTGAGGATCGAACTCAGGGCTTTGTGCATGCCAGGCAAGCACCCTACTACCAACTGAGCTCCAGCTCCAGCTTAGAGTTCTGTTGGTGATTGGGGCCCTCACCAAATGCTGGTATAGCTGTCTGTTTAGAGGTAGAGCCCCAGACCAGGGCATTCTATTAGTGTTCTGTGGCTACCATAGCAGAACCCTCACACAGGACAGCTTAGGCAACAGAAAGTTCACGGCTCTGAAGGTAAAAGTTCAGACATGAGCTGGGGTGGTTTCTGCAGAGGCCTCTCTTGGCTGCCTCCTTCTCTGTGTCTTCATGTGTCTTCTCCTTCCCTCTTTCCCTCTCTCTGTTCTTCTCTCACTTCTTCCTCCTTCCCTGTTCATTATAGAGACAGGGTCCCGACTATGTAGTCCAGGCTTTCCTCAGACCTGTGCCGACCCTCAGCTGCCCACATGCTTGGATTGGCAATATGTGCTAGGGTGCCATGTTGAAAGACTCATTTGTGTGAACATTTGTGTGTATGTGTGTGTGTGTGCAGCTGCACACATGTGTATAATGCATGTGGAGGTCAGAGGTCAGTGTCAGGTGTCGTTCGCCAGGCATCCCCCACCTGTTCTTTTGAGGCCATGCCTTGCACTGGTCTGGCACTCACCCAGAAGGCTATGCTGACTGCTAAGCAAACCCCAGGGACCCACCGGCCTTGGGAGGCCTACTCACGACGCCCGTGTTTTTCAGAGGGGGTTCTTAACTAGCACTTTGCAGACTGGGCCATCTCCCCTCCTACGGTTCCTTTTTTGGAGGAGATTTTTCTCAGCTTACTTGGTGGACCTCATTCCCCTCCAGCTTCCTTCCTGTGTTCTTGAATCTTCTTACATCATTCACTTCCTTGTAAGTCTGTACACTTCACAGAATTCTCCTTGACATTAAATGGGTTCGCATTTCTTGTATGCAGAGGAAATGGTAATATCCAGTATGTGATATCTGTTCTGGAAAGTTCCGGGTTTTGTTTGTTTGTTTTGCTTTTCTCTTCACTCCTAGTAGAACCCAGGGCCTCCATGTTAGAGTGCATCATCCCAGCAGCCTGTGTTACATTGCAGTGTTCCCTGTACATCACATGGGACAGACTCACTGTTTTTAAGCAGTCGCAGTTGCTCTATGAGACATGAAGGTAGCGTCGGGGACACCAGGAGGTGGAAGGAACCGTGAGCTGGTGTGATAGGACAGAGTGTCTTCCAGGGAAGTCAGCTAACAATGAGCTGGTGTGATAGGACAGAGTGTCTTCCAGGGAAGTCAGCTAACAATGAGCTGGTGTGATAGGACAGAGAGAGTGTCTTCCAGGGAAGTCAGCTAACAATGATCTACTTCGTTTACTTTCTTCTTTAAGTCCTATTTTGGTGTGGTTGGAGAGATGACTCAGTGTTTGTGAGTGCTTACTGCACAGTTGTGAGGGTCAGAGTTGTTGTGAGGACCAGAGTTGGTACCCCCAGCGTCCACATGACATAGCGAGCTGGCAGTTCCACACATGCCTGTAACACTCACTGAGCACATGGAGACAGAAGGATCACTGGGGTTTGCTGGCTTCCAGCCAGTCTTAGGGAGAGACTCTGCCACAAATAAATGGGTGCAGGTGGTAGGGAGGATGCTGGGTTGCTCTGCTGACCTCTCCTAGTGCACAGGTACATAGCCCCCATATACATGTGAATGAATACATCTTTTTTTTAAATGAATAAGTCTTTTAAAATAATAAGAAGTTCTATTTTATTACCTTTTCAACCTAGGGCCTTGTACATGCCCGTCACTCATTCTACCACTGAGCTTTGCCCCCAGGCCTAGGTGTACATTTCTCAAATGATGAAATGACACTGGATGAGCTGGTTCAGCATCTCTGTGCACAGAATCTAAAGATGTCCACTGCAACTGTAGGACCTGTTTGGGGATGACTTGTCTGGAGTTACATGAGTGTCATCTATCTACCTATCTATCTATCTATCTATCTATCTATCTATCTATCTATCTATCTATCTATCTATCTTCTACCTATCATCAATTTATTTATCTATCCATCTATTTATTTATTTATTTTTCAAGATAGGGTTTCTCTCAGTAGCCCTGGCTGTCTTGGAACTCAGAAATTCACCTGCTTCTGCCTCCTGAGTGCTGGGATTAAAGGTATGTGCCACCACCACCACCACCTGGTTCATTTTTATATACCTGTGATAAATTATGAGAAACAGGTCATGGAACGTGTCTGGTTAACAGTTGAAACAAAGCCATGCAGATACCCCGGAGTGACCTCAGCAGACTTGTGCAACACACCAGTGGCTTTACTCAGTGATTTGAAGGTGTTCGAGTTGCCTGGCAGGAAATTTACTGTTCAACATTAACACACACTTAATGCGGCTTCAGTTTGGCACCCAGGAGTTAGCAGAGATATTTTTTTGTGGTCTTCTTGGAGCCACTAAAACACACCATGAAGGTTTGGTCCTCCATGAAGGCCAGCCAGGCTAATGTTCAGTGAGTATTCTCATCACTGTCAAATGATATCTAGAATGCTCAATGAAGGGCAAGATGCCCTGTTTGAGGGGCATGTGGAGGGACTTAGGCAGAACTGCCTCTCAGGGTCACAAGTCTGGTGTTGAGTCCTGTTTTTAGTTTTTGAAGACTCTCCAAATTGATTTCCACAGTGGCTGCACTAGTCTGGATTCCCACTGGCAGCTTGAAAAAGTTCCTTTCCTCTCCACATCTCCATTAGCATTGATGTTAGCATGTCTTTGTGATGATTCTCTTCTGGCTGGGGTAAAGTGGAACTTCAATGTCATTTCGTGTGTGTGTGTGTGTGTGTGTGTGTGTGTGTGTGTGTGTGTGTGTGTGTGGTGTGTGAGGTGTGTGTGAGTGAGGTGTGTGTGTGAAGTGTGTTTGTGTATGTGTGGTGTGTGAGGTGTGTGTGTATGTGGGATGTGTGTGTGTGTGAGGTGTGTGTGTGAAGTGTGTTTGTGTATGTGTGGGATGTGTGTGTGTGTGTGTGTGTGTGTGAAGTGTATGTGTGTGTGAAGTGTGTGTGTGAAGTGTGTGTGTGTGTGTGTGTGTGTGTGTGTGTGTGTGTGTGTGTGTGTGTGTAGGGGGTCAGGTACATGTGAAAGTATGTGTTTGTGCAGGTGGAGCCCAAAAGTCAACTTTGACTATCTCCTTTGATCACTCTCCACTTTATTTTTTAGAGCAGGGTCTTGCCAATCCTGGAGGCTGGCCAGTTCCACTGGACTGACTAGCTAGCATGCCCCAGGAGCTCTGTCTCTTCCTGTGCCCGTAGACCTGGGATTACAAACAGGGGCTACTGCACCTGTCTTTTTATGTGAGTGTTGGCTGTTGAACTCAGGTCCTTACGCTTGCCCAGCTGACCTAGGCATCTCCCCAGTCCCCAGTACTGTTCTGATTTGCGTTTTCCTGATGGCTAGTGAAGTTGAGCATCTTTGTGATAATGTGAAAAGAATCCTGGGGGCCAGAGAGATGGCTCGGAGGTTCAAAACGCTTACCACGCAAGCCTGATGTTTCAAGTCCGATCCCCAGAACCCACACAAAGGTAGGAGAGAACTGACTCACAAAGCGAGTTGTCCTCTCATTTCCACATGAAAGCTGTGGCGTGTGTGAGGGGTGTGCATGCATGTGCGTGCATACACACTCACATACACACAAGTTTATAAAAATCTAAAAAAGAATTCCGATTTTCTTGGAAAAGGATATGTCCTGGGAGCAGAAATTGTTTTAGGACTTTGAATACAGTACTGTGGAATGTTTATTTCCTTCATGCACTGTGGATATTATAAAAATGTCCCCATCAGAGACAGTACAGGGTGTAGATCAATGCTTCACATCCAGTGTTATTTAAAAATCAAAACAGAACTTCACCAGTGGAGTTGAAAGTGAGTGGCAGGACACAGAGCCTGCTGTATCCACATCTGCAGTCTAAGCCCCCTATATGGAAAATGAGCAGTTTAGGTATAGGTTCTGTGCATTCTACACTTCAGCCTTGGTCTTGACTTTCACGGGGTTCCCAGGAAGAGAATTCTGTGCTGCCTCATTGAGTGTTATCTGTATTTGATGGCTTGGAATTGCCCGGCTCACAGGCCATTAGAAATAGAGATCAAGAAATAAGATCAAACCAACGCATATCCTCCTCTCCATCCTCCATAAAACACATCCGCCCCTTTGGTGTGAGAAGACTCAACTGTCATTAGTCTCCTGCCCCAGGTGATAAACCTCTTCTAGTCTCTGCTTGCTCTGAAGTATCCCATAATATAAATAACTTTTTCTGCAGCAGGCTCATCTGTTTTCCATTCCGAGGTGGTTTTGACCACGTGGGGTGGGGGAGGGGTTCAGGCTGGGGGATGCTGGCTGGTCTGGGAGTTCTGCAGAGCTGGATCCTGCACTGCTCTGCCCTGGACAGTGAATCTAGTGGGTGTTGCTTTCAAGATCAAAGGCACACTCAAACCCAGCCTAGCACAGGAACTTGAACTCCAGGGAATGGCAAGTTGGGTGGTAGTGGAGACATGAAGGAAGTCTTCCTGTCTGCAATACCCTGGCAAGGAAGAGCACGGTCCCTAGTCTGCGCTGGGTGGGCGTTCTCAGCCCCCGCCTCCTGCCCTAGCTCATGGCGTGCTCCATCTGGAAATGAGAAAAACAGCCCTGGGAAGACCTGCCATGGAGCAGGGTGGTTGGTGACTGTGCAGCTTGGCCTTGAGGAACAGACAGAATGAAAGTCAACCCAACAGTCTCCCTTGGCATCCTCCAGTCTCTGTGGAAAATGGGGAGTGGGGGTTGGTATGTGAGCCTTTTCTAGTGGTAGAGGGCTTGTGAGGCTGTGTGGCTTGCAATAGCAACTACCTCGCATTTTGGGGTGTATCTTCCATTTAGAGACTTGGGATATATTTTCTGTGACAGATCTTGTGTTCAAAGGACTGCCAACCCCTACAGGTCAGGAGACAGGTGAGGCCTCTGGTTCTTAGGACAGTGTGAGACCACAGCAGCCACTGATCTGACAAATGGTAAAATACATTCATTTAATTTACGTGTGTGTGTATGTGTGTGTGTGTGTGTGTGTGTGTGTGTGTGTACATACGCACATGCACATGTCTTGGCACACACATGGGGGTCAGAGGATAGTTTTCAGGACTTAGGTCTTTCCTGCTGCTGTGTGGGTCCTGGGGATCCAACTTAGGTCATCAGGTTTGGTAGCAGGGACTTTTACCCACTGAGCCATCTTGCCAGTCCTAAGGCATCACGTATTCTGCTGGTGGGTGTCCAGCTCCTTAGCAGTCACTGCTCTCCTGTTTTGCAGAACCAGCCACTGCCGACACCTGCCATCTCCCTGTTGGCCTGTGTGTTGAGACGCTTGTGTCCGCTCAAGTCCTGCCTCTCCCTGGATTAGCCTCTCTCTTTCCCGTTGCCCCCCGCTGCAGCTGAGGCCATTTGCAGCTCTAGGCATCTGCAGCTGCTCGAGCCCCATCTTTCCTCAGTGCCCTCAGCTCCGCTTCAAGGTCCCTCCACACTGTGTCCTGTGGTTATCCTGGTATCTACAGGGGCCTCGGCACATCTTTCTGACCTGCACAGCGAATTTTGGGCACTGTGATTTTACAGAAGTCCTGGGTGTTTGGATGTCATATCCCTTAGGAGGTACTGGGACAGTCAGTGGAAAGACATCCTTTAGCCTATGGCTTTCCAGAGCTCTTCTCCAGATGATGATCAGGCCAGCAGCAGAGGGTGCTTGTGGGAGGGATCACAGGGACAGGCAAGTCTGGAACCCCCCACCCCTTGCCCACTTGAATAGCTGACTCCCTGGTGTTTTGGGGATGAGCCTTCACCCGAGATTTCCTAGGAAACCTTTGCTTCTCCCCTGAGCCTGCCTTTGTCAGCCTGGCCAGCCATGTAAGAGAGCCACAGATTGAGCAGCTGAAGTACACACACGTGTTCATTGCTCACAGTCTAGAAGCTGCCAGCCATGTAAGAGAGCCACAGATTGAGCAGCTGAAGTACACACACGTGTTCATTGCTCACAGTCTAGAAGCTGCCAGCCATGTAAGAGTGTAGCCAGAGTTTTCCTGCCTGGCCCACAGTCAGGACAAATCTCTGACACCTGCCAGTCCCATAGCCATTCAGACCCAACCAAATAAACACAGAGACTTATATTGGTTACAAACTGTATGGCCGTGGCAGGCTTCTTGCTAACTGTTCTTACAGCTTAAATTAATCCATTTCTATTAATCTATACCTTGCCACATGGCTCGTGGCTTACCAGTATCTTTACATGCTGTTTCTCATCATGGCGGCTGGCAGTGTCTCTCCGCCTTAGCCTTCCACTTTTCAGTTTTTTCTCCTCCTTGTCCCGCCTACACTTCCTGCCTAGCCAATGGCCAATCAGTGTTTTATTTATTGACCAATCAGCAACACATTTGACATACAGACCATCCCACAGCACCTCCCCTTTTCTTTTCTTAAAAAGGAAGGTTTTAACCTTTACACATCTTTAAAGTCAGTTTGGTATATTTGGGAATTTGGGCGTAGCTTTTTTTACTACTTCTTGTTGGAGGGGGGCGCTGTATCTTATGGGGACATAAAGAATATTTTAGGATTATGGAGTAGTCCATGAGGGTGTATCGTCTGAGCCAGTTGCCTTGAAACGGTTCTGGATGTAGGATCATCTGGGCCATGGTATCATCAGAGATCTTTCAGGTGTATCTTAATCTGGAACAAACCCATAGCCTCTGGCTTTCTGTGGAAACAAAAGCAGAGCCTCCTTTTCAAAGCAACATATCCTTATATCCAAATTTTGAAGTCAAGGTACCTTTAAAATATACATTTTGGCATAATTCAACAGCTTTTACAATCAAATGTTTTTCTTCAGTTACGAATATCAAAGAAAACATAATCCAGATTCTTTGTGTGGTAGCCATCTTTACGTGGCTTATTTTTTTATATTAGCTTGAGCCTATTGCTTTAAACTGCAGCCTTTTAAGCCTGAAATGGCGCTGTGGCTGCTGGCTCTGTCCACTTCAGCTTCCCAACATGGCAGTGATACGTTTTCCGACAGCTCTGGGAGCCATCAACTCTCAGAAATAGTGGGTCTATGCTTCTATCAAAGTAGCGAGTAGCCCAGAAACTGTTTTTTTTTTGTTTGTTTTGTTTTGTACTAGCAAAGGTTAAATCCACCACGCAGCTTAAAGTGCCACTTGCAGAGGCCTCATTCCCACCATACTGCAGGTCGAGCATGCACGCACGCTAGGAACCCGCCAGTAGCTCAAACCGGCAGGCTGCTGCTAACTTGAAAGAGACAACTAGGAACTGTTTTTAGCTCTATTTTAGAATCTTTTTTTTCAGGTTTTAGGTGGAAACTCTTGCCTCACGTTGGGCGCCATTTGTAGCCAGAGTTTTCCTGCCTGGCCCACAGTCAGGACAAATCTCTGACACCTGCCAGTCCCATAGCCATTCAGACCCAACCAAATAAACACAGAGACTTATATTGGTTACAAACTGTATGGCCGTGGCAGGCTTCTTGCTAACTGTTCTTACAGCTTAAATTAATCCATTTCTATAAATCTATACCTTGCCACGTGGCTCGTGGCTTACCAGTATCTTTACATGTTGTTTCTCATCATGGCGGCTGGCAGTGTCTCTCCGCCTCAGCCTTCCACTTCCCAGCTTTATTCTCCTCCTTGTCCCGCCTACACTTCCTGCCTGGCCACTGACCAATCAGTGATTTATTTATTGACCAATCAGCAACACATTTGACATACAGACCATCCCACAGC
The DNA here is from genome assembly GCF_007827085.1 of Peromyscus californicus insignis. Taxonomy (NCBI): domain Eukaryota; kingdom Metazoa; phylum Chordata; class Mammalia; order Rodentia; family Cricetidae; genus Peromyscus; species Peromyscus californicus. The sequence continues at coordinate 11,539,848 of NW_026294606.1, forward strand.
ATAAGAGAGCCACAGATTGAGCAGCTGAAGTACACACACGTGTTCATTGCTCACAGTCTAGAAGCTGCCAGCCATATAAGAGAGCCACAGATTGAGCAGCTGAAGTACACACACGTGTTCATTGCTCACAGTCTAGAAGCTGCTAGTCTGAGGTCCAGCTGCCAGCTGGCTCAGTTCCTTTTGGGGGCGCTCACCCTGGTTTGTCGACTGCAGCTGTCTTGATGTCTCCTCATTGGAGGGACAGAGGAAGACTCGATGCTTCTTCCCCTACTTATAAGGGCAGGAGGCCTGGGATTAGAGCCTTTCCCTTAGGTCTTATACTTGCCACCTTCATACAGGGTCTGTCATCAGATGTAGTCACACTGAAGTTTGGGCTTCATTCTATTTGGGGGAACACAATTGTAGACACTGTCAAACTGTTAAAACCTACCATACGGTGTTGTTATCTTGTGGATGTGTGCGTGCGTGCGTGCGTGTGTGCGTGTGTGTGTGTGTGTGTGTGTGTGTGTGTGTGTGTGTGTGTAGAGAGGCAGAAGACAGTCATTACTCAGCTCCTATACATTACTTTTCGAGATAGGGTCTCTCATTGGCCTGGAACTCAATAAGTGGGTTGTGTTTGTCAGCAAGCCCCAGATTCTGTCATGCCCACCTTCCTGGTGCTGGAATTATAAGCACATCGTCACCATGCCTGGCTTAAAATCTTCTTTATCATGGATCCTGGGGGTTGAAGGCAGGTCTTTATGCTTACATGTGAGCCACCACCCTGGTGAGCATTCTTAGTCTCCCCGCCCCCCACCCCTGCCACTTTTCTTTTTTTCCTGTGCTGGGCATGGAACCCAGGGCCTCAGGCATGCCAGGTGGGCGTTCTACCACTGAGCAGCCACAGCCTCAGACTGGCACTCCCAGCTTTAACATGAAGACATTGACGCTTAACTCCTTACGGGGCTGCCGGTGGAAAACAGCAGCCCTCTGGGGCACTGAGTCTCCCCACCACACAGATGATGGTTGTAATAGCCCACCCAGGCTGTGTCCCCAGAAAGCGGTGTCCTTTGCTCCAGCCATCCTCTACCCAGGCAGCTCTCTGTGACATTTTCTTCTATTTGTTGCCCTCTGGGGATTGTGACTGTGGCTGCACTGGTGTATATTTTGTAGAATCCATCATTGTGTACCCCTAAAGTGGATGCCCTTATGTGTGCAAACAACACCCAAACCCTTTTCTTGATATTATAATAAGATGGTCGTATGGTAGATGTGAGTGGGCTCATGCTGGAAGGGAACCAATTAGGGACCTTTGGGGCTGTCTGGCTTCATTCTTATGTAGTAATTAGAGCAAATCAGTTTTGAATAAGAATTGCGTGCTGATGACTTGCTGGAACACACGCACCCTTGAAATAACCTGTGTTCAGGGGTTCACCTGGCAGGGTGACCTGGGTGTCTAGGATCTGGGATAAAGCATGGCTTTGCAACCCTGGCTGGAAATCTCTAGAAGATACATTCTGAGTGAGTCAGGGCCTCCCCTAAGGACAGGCTCTATCCTTATTTTTTTTATTAGATTCATAATTTTGAACTGTGTCATGAATGTATTTTGCTTTATTTAGCAACGTTTTGCAAACCGTGAAATGTTGGCTCTAAGTGAGGACAGATGCGTAGAAGATGAGCAAGGGTTTCCTTCCCTTGCCTCCCAGCACTTCCCCTAAGAACAGGCAGAAACCTGAGGCAGCCCCTTCCTCTGTGTACAGCCTCCTGCCTCAAAAACTCACCTGGCTTCTGCCTTCCTTTCCACCCTGCAAAACTGTGAAGGTCCTGGAAGCAGACTACAGACACCTTAACAAGCTGGCGGGTAGATGTGGGGCCTAGCTAGGGCCTGCTGGGATTCTCATGGGGATGGCTAAACACAATAGGCTTGTCTCCTCATTTTAGACTAAGAAGACTGACCAGCAGGTACTAGACTGGGGTGGACTGAGTCAGGGCCCTCCTCTTCCCCATGAATTGCAGACTTGGAGGATCCTGATATGCTGAAGCTAGTCCAAAGGTCTGCAGGAAAACATCTCAGTTGGCAGCCTTCGGCAGTAACCACACGGTGTCTTTGGGGTTGGCGGCTCCTCTGGAGAGGCACCAGTTCTCCTGTCTAGGGGAGTGAGTATCCAAAGCCCACCTTGAGTGGCCTGGAGGAGGTCCCCAGCAAGCCAGCAAACAGAGTTTCTTTGTGCTCTGAGCTCCCAGGACAAACGAACTGGAGCTGGTAGCTAGCAGACTTGCCACCAGGCAGCGGTTTAAATCAAAATAATCACTTTAAGAAACAGTAGGGAACCTAGCTGGAGAACCATTTCCTCTGGCCCGAAACACTAAAACACGTCCTGATTTATGCTGTTGGCCGGGGCAGCCTGTTGAAACGTGGAACTCGGAGTTATGACGGCCCCTCCCCTCCGCCTGTCCACCGGTTGCTGGATGAAAAGGGCTTAAAGAAGGGAAGCTTGTGGAAGGCCTCCAGGCCCGGAGAGTGCCTGTTGAAAGGCCCCGGTCTGCAGGGAAGTGGCGACTGGGGCAAGTTGTGCAGACAGGCTGGCCCTGCAGCCTGGCTCTGACGCAGCTGGAACTACCATCTGGATTGAGATGTTTTGTTTGTGCTTGTGTGTGCGAGTGTGTGTGTGTGTGCCTATGTGTGCTAGCGTGTGTGGGGGCCAGAGATCAAACTTCCAGTGTCTTCCTTGTGTTTTGAGACAGAGATTTTCACTTTTTTGGGGGGTGGGGGGGTGTTGGAGTCATGCGTTCTGGGGATTAGATTCAGGTCCTCATGCTTGGGCTGTGAGCACTTAACCAGGGGAGCCATCTCCTCCGCTTCTTGGTTGAGACTATCAGAAATGTTGTGCTATATGCCTCTGGCCCTCAGAGTCAGCTTGAGCATAGTTTGGGGACTGCCCTTCTTCAAAGAGACGTATCTGTGGTCTGTCCATGCAGAGTGGCATGCGCAGTGTCCTAGAATACGGACTCTGTGTTCACCTTTTGCTGGCAGCTTTCTTCCCTGGGGACTGAGTGCCTTCCTAGGGATCGGGTGAGTTTGGGACTGGATGCTGAAGTGGCCTTTGTTGCAAGTGGGTGAGACAAATGGAGAATGGCATGGGTGTGGTGAATGAGGTCTCTTATGCTGCACCCCGTCTTTGGTCCAGGGTATCCCTTCTCTCTTCCCTCAATGAGCTCTCTCCTTAGTGGCTTCTCCTCCTCAGTCTTCAGCCTCTGGAATAGAATGGCATCCTTGGTCCCTGGTCCCAGGCATCTGCAGTGGTTGAGTGCGGGGCAGGAAGTCAGAACCTGGGGAAGGTCATGATGGAAGCAGACAGACGACAATGATTGTTTATGCTTTTCCAGTCCCACAGCATCCCCACGGTGACTTGTTACCTGTAGGCCTTGACATGTGTATAGAGATGTGGCTGGATTGCACACACTTCCATGATGGCTTTTCTGTGGTGCTGGGGGGAGAACCCAATGCTTCATGCATTCTAGACAAGCACTTGGTTAATTGTGCCTGCATCCCTACCCCCGAGTCCTGTTCTTTACAGAAGTTCATTTAGAAGTAATCCGATGGTTAGATTTTAAATTTTTATCACTTAAGATAAACCAATGAAACTTTAGAATTAATTTAACAATTAGTGTTTTCCTTAAAAAACAGTTTTTAAAACTTTTTGAATATATATTTTATTTCATGTGTACTGGTGCTTTGCCTGTGTAGCTGTACCACATGCATGCAGTACCACTGGAGGCCAGAAGAGGGCATCAGATCCCCCTGGAAGTGGAGTTACAGTCATGTGACGTGGTGCTGGGAATTGACCCCATGTCTTCGGGAAGAGCAACAGAGCTCTTAACTGCTGAGCCATCCCTCCAACCCCACAAACTTAATGCAATTTAAAAGGCAGTATCTTCACCAGCTTCAGGTCTGTCTGTGTCCTGACGACAGCTGTCCCTGTGAACTTAGAGGCCGTCAGTGAACCTTCAGACTAGATGATATTCTGAGACCTAGGGATTCTATCAGCCTGCTTCATGGAAGGGCGTTTAAAGTGGTGATGGGCCAAAAATAGAAATAAGTAACCTTTTGGTGGTGGGGGGAATGCTTTAAGTCAATAGTCTTAGTAAAGTTCCAGAAAATGTCTTCTGTGTGGACCTGAAGAGAGGGACTGAGTGTGGTAATTGGCTGTTGTCCTCAGGAGTAAGAAATGCCCGTGGGGCCTTGGATCACCTGTGCTGATCTGCCTGCCTTGCCGTGAAGGACAAAGGAAATTGCATGTATGCTTCAGGACTTCCAGTTGCTGGCAGACGGTGTGGGGACAGATGGACTGGACTACCGTCTTGGTCCCTGATCTACCTGTGTTCATGTGAGGCTGGACCAGAGAACTCCCATCTCAGCCCTGACTGGCCTGAGTGCACAGACCACCTGCTGTTTACTGTATTTGTAGCTTTGATATTCCGAACTTGTCTTTAACACTTGGACACAAGGTTTTCCTTGCCAATCTCCACAGCCTGTTGTTACAGCAGAACATACATGCAATGAATGGTTTGTGAACGTGCCAGAAGCAGAGGGTGGAGCCCCTCTGGGGCTGTGCCTCTCAGGTCTGGGCTTAGGTACTGTGTCCCTGGCATCTCACTTAGCCAGGCATGTGGAGTTCCGGGGAAAAGTTGAGAAAAGACCTAAAGCTGTCCTTGGTTCCAGTTGTGACTTCCTGGACAGCTGGTGATGAAGTGTTTGCCTTTCTCTCCTTCTCACTGTGTGTAGAGCCAATACTGACTGCCAGGAGCAGAGGGCAGGTGCCAGCGGAGGGCCAGGGAACGAGCTGACTGCTGGCCGGGCTCTCAGACCCTGAGCAGGCCCTCATCCAGGACTTTCTGGGAGGCTCCCTGTCTGAAGGAGGAGAGCAGATGGAGCTAAGGTCTGGAAGGGAAATTCCAGAGACTGAGTGGGCTTTAGTGATGGGGGAACTCCTGGAAACAAGCTGGTGTGGCAGCATGTGCAGCGAGTGTCTGTCATGGGTCTGCCTCCTGTAAGCTGGGGCCTTCCAGTGGGCTACAGAACTCTGGCTTTCCTCATCCATAAAAGTAGAGGGCTGGCGCGAGGAGGCTGTGATAACACAACCTTGGGTGCTTGTGGCATTTTAATGAGGTCACACACGATAGCCCTGTGCAGCTGGTCGCTTTTGTTCTAATTATTTACATCTCCCTGATGTGTTTAAGCCACCCATGCAAGAACCATTATTTTATTACCCTCCGCCTGCCCCCATTCTGCCCCACCTAACACAGCTGGACCCACAGGGTACTGTGGAGGAGACACTCAGAGCCTTGGGGGTCTGCTGTCCTCAGTGGGGGATTGCGCCATTATACTGCCGAGTACCAGGAAGGCAGAGCAGGCAGCCCCATTACAGAGTGCTGATGGGTGTCTTGGGCATCATCATGGGGGTGCAGTCAGCCCACCAGGCATTTCTGCAAGGAGTGTTAATAAAGAAATACGTGTTGGTGTTTCCTGACAAATTAAAGGTAGGCAAGAAAGATGTGGCCCAGCAAACATGCTGACCGCCAGGTGGCCTCGTGGCCTTGGCTGAGGAGTCTGGCCGACTCTTTGCCCCCACCAGAGAGATGGCACCATACTCTTGATGCACGCCACTGTGCTCACACCACAGACTTATCACATATTGCCATGCTCACACCCACAGACACAACATGTACCCCATACTCTCAGATACATACTATCACACTCAAGTAGATACACCACACTCATCTACAGACATCACACACACACACACACACACACACACACACACACACACACACACACACACTGCCACACTCATACCTACTATGTGTCATGCTTATATAAACACTGCCATACTCTCACTGTACACGCCACATTCATGCCACACTCACATAGACACACTGTCATGCTCACACCCATATTTGTCCCCACAGGTACACACGTGAATTACACTCACATGCACAACCACGCTCACACCACACACACTCACAGACATGCCCTCGGTACCATACTCAAGCACTATAGAAACACATCTGCACTACACACCACAGACAAACCATGTATGTGTGCTTGGTGCACACACCACACATGGCAGCATACAGTTTGCATTTGTACAACACATGCTACATACATCCATACAACATTTGCTTCATATACATACATGACATACTTAGGTGCACCACACACCCTCACACCACACGTATCACATCACACACTTACAGAAACCAGTCACGTGTACATACCTTACCATACTAATGTACTATACAGATCCATATGGATAGCACAAACTCCTTGTGCATGTGACATACATACGTAACATACGTATCTGGACAACACAGACAACATATACACACTCACACCATGTACAGTACACTGCATACTCAGGACACACACACACACACACACACACACACACACTCACACTAGGAATGGGTGTTGCCAGATTCTGGGGGGGGGGGCACTGCTTTGATAAGGAAAAATAGTGAAGCCCTGTGTCCACCCTGCCCTGTCATACCCTCCGCTTTCCCTTCTTAGGGAAACGGGACCCACTCAGTTAATCCTGTAGGCCACTGTCACACGTCGGTCTTTGTCTCTGCCTGGCCGTGACTCCATGCCTGGGCTAGCACCTCCCTCTGCTTCGTTGCCTGTGGCAGGAGGCACCCGGGACCCTGAACCTTTGTGTGGGCCGTGCCTTGTGGAGGTTCACAATGTTGCCCGACTCTCTGCCCAGGAGTCATATGTTAGGGTGTTTCCTTTCCAGCAAACTGAAGTTTGTCCAGTTTTCCCTTAGAGTTCAAAGAGCGACATCTCTGCTTTTTGCTGAGGTGAACTGTCTCTGCATACTGGAAAATGGTTTTCTTCGCTGTGCTTTTTATTTAAAACTTGTTTGGGGAGTGCTTGCTTGTATGAATGCTGGGTCTCACAGACACTCAACTTCTAGACAGAAGGAGAGGCATCGTGTTTATGTTGCTCTTTTAAAGCCCCATAGGAAGGATGTCACCTCTACCCCTACCCCCCACCCCCACCCCGCAGTGGGGTCTCTGGCTTGTCAGTGTAGCCTGATGTGTGCGCTGGGGCTAACTCCTCTGGAGAAGACAGACCTTGCTTGAGGACGTCACTTGCTGCCTAACCCTAAGCAGACCCGTGGGGAATGGAGGACTTGGGATTTGGCTTAGGCTGGGGGAGAGACTTGCCCCAGCATGCCTGAGGCTCTGGCTTCGTTTTGAGCACTGTAAAATAAAACAATAAAGATTTTAAGCATAAAATAAAGGTTTTACACAGGAGGACTTCTAGGTTTGATCTCAGTCTCATCCTAAGTCTGTCTTGCACTTGTCCTAAGGACCGGGGGAGCATTGCCAGACAGGCCAGCAGCCATCAGGTGGCCTCCTAGCTCAGCTCCACAGGGTGGGTGTGCAGGACTGAGGGTAGCCAGCCAGGGCTCAGCCTTGTCCTGCCTCTAGGACCTTCAGGCCCACTCACATTCTTAAACTGGATGGTGGTTGATAGCTTATTCAGTCCCAGGAAGTTGCCTGGTCTAGCTCATCGCCAACCATCTCGCACAGTGGAGCCTCCCAGTAGATCCTTTCTCCCTGCCCCTGAGCAGGAGGTGGAGACACAGGTAAATGGCCAGGTTAAGACAAACAGCAGTGATTTTAACTGCCTAATAAAGTATAAATCCCAAAATAAGCTCCTGGACAAGCAGTAAAATCTACATGTTAGCATGCAAAAATGAAACCAGTATTGTGAGGAGAAAGGGAGTATGGGTAATTCTGCCCCCCCAAATATGTATTTAAAGTGGCAGTTTGACAATGAAAACTATAATTTGAGGATTTTTTTTCCTTTTATGTGTTGCAGTTAGAACATGTGAGCACGTGGCACTTTAATTGAGGTCTCTTGTTTTACTTCTGCCTTGTTTAAATGCAAGGTATGGGGAAAATAATCCGAAAACTGCAGTGGTGATTAAAAATATATTTTTTTTTACTCTGTGCGATTGGATTTTTTTTTCTCTTTTTAAAACAGTTTTGAAATTCTGAAAATGAGACAACTGGGAAATTAAAAAAATTTATGAGATAGTTTTGAGAATAACGGCTGACCCCTTAATTGATTGGTCCCTTCGCCCAAACCCCTTACGGTCTCTTAGTCTCTACTGTGTTAATAAAACACAGAGGTGGAGGGCTGCTGTGCTGTGGAGGTCTTCCCTTCTCCTTCCCTCTGCAACAGTTAACTTTCGGCTTATGATGTTTCATAATTTTCATGTATTCTTACAACTTCTGGTCTCCTTATAGTGGGTGTGGCATGCTCTCATATATGGGTTTTAAGACCACACTTAAAATCCTATTTTTATGTACTTGAGTGTTTTGCCTGCCTGTGTGCCCAGTGCACTGCATGTGTGTCCGGTGCCCACAGAGGACAGAAGAGGGCATCAGATCATCTGGAACTGGAGTCACAGATGGTTGTGAGCCACATGTGGGTGCTAGAAATGGAACCCAGGTCCTTGGAAGAGAAAGCTCACTGAACTGCTGAGCTGTCTCTCCAGCCCCCCTGTGTATATAAAATTTAAAAAACCTTAGAGGCTAATTTTAAAAAGAGATGTCATGAATTCTCTGAGAACTCACAAGTAAAACTCTTAAATCATTGATGTTTTTTCCCTCGACACATCCTGGATGCTGTTGACCGAAGTTGCAGACAGAATCCCCTAACACTGGCAGTACTGCAGGCCTGGATGCAGTATTGTACTTGGACCCTCTCTGGATGGTGGCTGCCCCCTTGAAGGGGTCATGTCTAACACCTGGGCACGGCCCAAGGCTGGTAGAGGTTACTTTGTCCTCTACCTGGTTAACAGGCTGGGGAAAGGGGTGAATTTCCAGACAGGAAATGGAAGCTGCCAGCTCATGACACCAGGTCTGTGAACTGCAAAGACATCCTTTCCCCTCACACCTGAATCAGAGCGGCTTCATGGACGGAAGAGGAGGTGCAGGGGACACCAAGCTTCAGGTCCTCTTCAGGCCCCACATTACCTGACACTGGTGCTCATGTTATCTGTTCAGGCGTGTTTACAGATGCTGACACCCAGGCCCACATGCTCAGAGGTGCTTGAGCTTAGTGATAAGGGGAGGTGGCGGGAGGAAGGGGAAGGGGGAGAGAGAGGGAGAGGGAGAGGGAGAGGGAGAGGGAGAGGGAGAGAGAGAGAGAGAGAGAAAGAGAGAGAGAGAGAGGGAGAGAGGGAGAGAGGGAGAGAGGGAGAGAGGGAGAGAGAGAAAGAAATGCATGTGTCCATTTCTTGTGTGGGTCTCTGTGTGTGTCTGTGTCTCTTGTGTCTCTGTGTGTGTCTGTGTCTCTGTGTGTAGGCCAGATGACAACCTTGGGTGTTGTTCCCTAGGTGCCCCATCTTTTTCATTAAAAATAGGTTTTTTGACCAGGGTCTCAAACTGGCCTGGAGTCCCCCAAAGAGACTAGACTGGCTGGCTAGTGAGCCCCGGGGACCTGCTGTCTTTGTCTTCCCGGTGCTGGGGTCACAAGCACATGCATTCTATTGGAGCTTCTACATGTGGGCTCCGAGGGTCACACTCAAGTCCTCACACTTGAAAGGCAAGTGCTTTGTGGGGTGAGCTGTCTCCCCAACTTTCCTTTCTTGTTTATTTTGTCTATTTGCTCCCTAAACGGTGTCATTTAGTTCCATCTATTTAAACGAAACAATCCATGGAATCCCAGCCTAGCCTACCTGGCAAGTTCCGGGCCAGTTAGAGACCCTGTCTCGAGCAGAAGGTGGAGAGTGTTTGAGAAAGGACACCCAAGGACGTCCTCTGGCCTCCACACACACGCACATATATGTACACCTGCACATACAAAGGCATATATATACATGGATACACACTCACACACACGCCCAAGAGTAAATTAGGAAAGCGATGGTCAGAAATAAATCGCCGTTGTGTTGTTGGAAAGTTTAGAAGTTGGATAATTTGAGAGGGGAAAAGAGTTATGCAGGGGAGGTGCCCATGAAAGCATGCTTGTTGTAACACCCTCAGAAACTGTTGACCTCTTGCTCCAGGCCAATGAGATCCATGCTCCCACAAGGGTCCCGTAGCCCATTGCCCGAAGCCTCCTCTCCATCTTTTTTTTTTTTAAAGATTTATTTATTCATGTATTTTATTTGTACAGCAGAGGAAGGAATCTGATCCCATTACAGATGGTTGTGAGCCACCATGTGGGTGCTGGGAATTGAACTCGGGACCTCTGGAAGAACAGCCAGTGCTCTTAATCACTGAACCATCTCTCCAGCCCCTTCCTCTCCACCTTTCTACCTCTGCTTGCCCACTAGAGAGGTTCCATGCTGCTTTTTAGACCTTACCAGAAGTATTGATACTGACCAATGGTCCTGGATATACAGAGGAGCCTTACTGAGAACACCATTAGTGTGTGTGTGTGTGTGTGTGTGTGTGTGTGTGTGTTGGGGGTGATGGGATAAAGGGTTTTCCAGGCAAGTGCAGCCCCCATGTGCCTCTAGCTGCTGATTTTGGTTTGTTTTCAGGCGGTGGGTGAGGGCTGGGACAGTGTGTATAGAAGATGGGCAGTGGAGCCCTTCCCCCAGCACTGCAGTAGACGTGAGACTGTGAGTCTTCCTAAAGAAGTCACTGACTTGGGGGTGCTTTAAGCTACATAAGCTGCTTTGAGGGTGTGATGGGCATGCTTGAGGATTGAGGCACAACACTGACTGCATTAGCAAATGTCTTTTCTCTGGCCCCACTGGGTTGGTGGAAAACTCTTGGAAGTGAGATGAGAACGGCATGATTGATTGCTAACAGCGAGGCCTCTCTTTCTGCTGCGTCCCACAGGAAGGTGTACCTGAAGACCCCGGGGCCTGCAGGGCCCTTCTTGGGACCTTCATTTCTTCTTGTGTTGTATGACAGACCCCGCTGGCTTTGGGGCTCCTCCTCCTGCCCACACACTCACAGTGACTTTTTTTTTTTTTTTTGGTTTTTTTTTTTCGAGACAGGGTTTTCTCTGTGTAGCTTTGCGCCTTTCCTGGAACTCACTTGGTAGCCCAGGCTGGCCTCGAACTCACAGAGATCCGCCGGCCTCTGCCTCCCGGAGTGCTGGGATTAAAGGCGGTGCGCCACCACCGCCCGGCTCACAGTGACTTTTTTTCTGCCCAGAGACATAAGGCAGGACACATTCCTGGGCCAGACTGGAAAAGCAGTCATTTCTGGCAGAGAGCTTGGTCCCCTGTTATAAAGATGGTCTCCCGTGAACAGAGCCTGCGCTGTGGAGTTTTATTGGGGCTTTGCTTGTCTTGGGCCCCATGGGAGTCCATAGCCGCCAGCAAATGGAACTTTTCAGTGGACCTGCATGTGTGCAGTGGACCACACCTTCCTCGGTTTCCCAGCCAGTGGTAGGAAGTTTTGTTCAACTTTTATATCACAAAAGATTTCCACACCCTTTGAGAAGGTCTTTCAGGTTTTCCTTGGAATTCTAGGGATTGTGATAGAAAAAAGTTCTGTTATTTAGGCCACACCTGGGCTTGGGTACAACATGGAGCTCGCCAGTGCTGTTGCTTCTTGTGACTCTCAGGGACATTTTGTCCTTGCTGTGCTGTGTCTTAGTCCTTGACTAAGATAATATGTGTGTGTGTGTGTGTGTGTGTGTGTGTGTGTGTGTGTGTGTGTGTGTGTGTATCTTCTGCCCTGGGAAGCCGAGATTGGACATAAGGGACTCAAACCTTAAACTGGACTGGCTTTAAGAGCTAGCGGGCAACCAGTGTGTGTGAGTGGTGAGCAGCTGGCCTTGGGGTGTTCACAGGGCTCTCGAAACGAGGAGAGGAAGCATAAGGATGGGGCTCTAAGCAGATTCAGAGCAAAATGGATGCGCTGGAGCTGTGTACCCTAGAGACAGCCCAAGAGAGACACAGCTGTGTGTTCCCATAGCTCACCACTCCTTGTCTTGTTCCCCAGGAGCTCCTCTGTGCTAGTCTCTCCCAGTTGCAAGATTTACAGGGCATTTCTGTGATGAGCAGTATGCTTTGGAATGAGAGCTGTTTTTATTCTATACTCATCAATAGGAGGTGGCCACCTGAGGCTGGGGGCAAGGTCACAAGAAGAGGTCACACTGCTTATGCGTGTGATACATTTTCCTAAGAGTTGGACTGAGGAAAGCCTGGTTCTTACAGAAAAAACGTTTCAATGTATGCGTGTGTGGCATGGGTGTGTATGCTTGTGTGGAAGCCAGAGAGGGGTGTGTTGTATCTTAGGAGACATCCTCATGGCATCTTGAGACAAGTTCTTCCCTGGGCCTGCAACTTTCCAAATAGGCTAAGCTGACTGGCTAGTGAGTCCCAGAATCCCTGTTTCTGCCTCTGGAATTAGTAGCCTTCACTACCAAGTCTACTTTTATGTGGCTCCTGGGGATTGAATAAGGCAAGTGCTTTAGTGACTGAGCTCTTTCCGCGTCTTGGGATGCTGTAATTAAATGCACAGTGAGGGAACATCTCTCTAAGTTAAATTAGAACTGACCCTCCCAACAAGGCACTGGGGTTGGCTCTGGGCTTTGGCCTCACAGGGTAGAGGGTAGAGAGTGAACATCCAGGTCCGTCCACATTGGGGCTTCAGGGTCCCCTGGGAGCCAAGTAGAGCTGACCAAGGGAAACCCGGCAGGAGAGCTGATACTCACCAGGGGTTGGCTAACTCCCCTCTGCATGCTGGCTTAGGGCTTGAGCAGTTTCTCCAAAGAAAGAGAGTTGCTATGCCAGGTGTGTGGACTAACTTCATGCATGAATGAAAGCTCCAGGTAGCCATTGCGCCTGAAGCTTTCCTTAGAAGGTAAGACAGGAATTTTGTTTGAGTGTCTTGAAGGGTTGGCTGCTGTTTTCTGGGAGGGGTGGATGGTGGATTCAGTCAAAGTTCCCAGCAGTAATGTGGGCACGGTGCACTCGGTGTGTCACACAGATACCTAATGGTGCATGGCAGAAACCTGGAAGAGAAGGGACTTGCAGACTATGGTGAGCCAGGGTCCTGGAGCCCTGCGTAGCTCTGTGGCCAGTGGTGAGGCTGAGCAGCAGCGCAGCCTGATCAAACGTGCTTGTCTGATGGTTAGGTTAGTGTCATGCTTTTTGTCCATCCTGGAAAGAGAGGGGGCGGGGTTTTGTCGGCAGCTCACTTTCCTGTTGCCCTTAGAAACTGATGCAGGTCCTGCAGGGTTGTTCTGTGCTGGCTTTTGCATGTGGTGGCTTTGCTATTCAGTTTGGGACTATTGGTGGATTCCTACTGGGACAGCTGTGCTAGGCTGGTCTCCGGGGCCAGCACTGCCATAACCCCTCTTGGTGTCCTTCTTTTCCCATATCTAGACCTCCTTCTCCTCCCCAGCGTCTGGGATTCCAGGTAGCTTTAGGTTCCCTAGGACAGAAGTTGCATTTCTGGGGGCTGACAGATGGCTCAACAGTTAGGAGCCTATAATGCTTTACCAGAGGAACCTAATTTGGTTCCTGGTACCTATGTTTTGTGGATTACTACCTATTACTGTAGCTCCAGGGGAGCTGGCATCTTCTTCAGGGCGCTAGGGCATTAAACTTATGAGTACACACAGACACACACAGACACACACACACACACACACACACACACACACACACACACACACACACACACGATGATGATGATGATGATGATGATGATGATGATGATGATGATGATAGGGCTGGAGAGATGGCTGAGATGTCAGGAGCATCAGCTGCTCTTCTAGAGGACCCACGTTCTGTTCTGAACATCCACTTGGCAGCTCACAGACATCTGTGACTCCAGTTCCAAGAGATCCAACAACCTCTTCTGGCCTCTTCAGGTGTTAGGCCCACATGGTACACAGACATACAACACAGGCTAAACACCTATATACATAAAATAATCATTTTAAAAGATTTTAAAAAAGAATTTGCACTTTTGTTTTTTACCATTGTATTTGGGTGACCCGAATGGGTACAGCCAGGGTTCAACTAGAGAAGCAAAAAGTGGCAGGAGCTGAAGATGAGGAGCTATGTCACTAGGAAATGACATGTGATGCCGGCATCCCACATGCTGCTAGGACAAGATTCACTGGACTGATAACATAAAGAAAAGAAGTTTATGTCGTTTATGACTCTGGGGCTCAGGAAATCCAGACAAGGTGACCATATCTAGTGAGGGTTCCCTGGGACTGTCACTCATGTCAGGAAGCAGAAGGGACAGTGGGTATTGTGGAAGGGTCTGCCTTACTTTGTTATAGCTCATTCATATTAATTAATCTGCCAGAACCCACAGCAGAAAGGCATTGACTGATCCATGAGGGCTCCTCACTCATGACCCCATCTTTATTGCCACTGCCCGCCCCCCCTTGCCACTTTCCAGCATTGCTCCCTTGGTGACCACAGCTCTGTGTGAGTTTTCAGAGGACAGAACACATCCAGGTTATAACCGGAGGCAAGCGCCGTGGGCAGGTGGTGTGGATGGACAGCTAGAACCCAGGGCGGAGAGTAAGGCTTAGTCTCTGGGTGGGTTGCTCCTTCCTCAGGAAAGTCTGTATCATGCCTTTGAGGAAAGAGCTCACTAGGTCAAATTTCCTGTCCAGGTCACTTTGGGCATGCTTTGTATTTAAAGTCAACATGGGCCCAAAGAGATGGTTTGGTGGTTAAGGTGTTTGCCACCAAGACTTGACAACCTGAGTTTGGTCCTTAGAATACACAGGATACAAGGAGAGAACCAACTTTTACAGCTTATTTCACTTCCATATGAATACCATGGCACATACATATGCATGTATGTACACTCACATACACACTTACAATCATGTACTCTTACACTCATACACCCCACACACAATCACACTCTTACACTCATACATATACACACACATACAATCACATACATTTTCTCTTTCTCCCCCCCCCACATACACACACACAGAGAGAGAGAGAGAGAGAGAGAGAGAGAGAGAGAGAGAGAGAGAGAGAGAGAGAGAGAGACTAAATTAAATATAAAAGTAAAGCTTAAGAAGCTTAAGGTCAGTGAGCATCTTGACCTTCAGTCACATCACAACATGCCTCAAGATACACCTGTCCAATTGAAGTCCAGGCTTCTTATCACATGAACCCTGTCTGTCACAAGGAAGAAATACAGTTGGCCTTTCTGTGTCTGGAGTTGGACCACAGTCACCAGACTTCCTCAAATAACATCTCAAGAATGTTTTATAAAAGCAATCTATTCTTTTCTGTAGCTAATAACTTTATGTACTCCTAACATACACACACACACACACACACACACACACACACACACACACACACACCTGGAGATGGAACCAATATTTCCTGTAGGGAAGTGCTCTCTCACTGAGATGCATCCTGGCACCATAGATTTTAAACTGGTGAAACCTACCAATATCAGCACATCCCTGGAAGATCAGTGAACGTTGCTGGTGTTGCTGAGCTGTGGGCTATCCCAGGCTCTGTGAGATTCGCTCAGGGAGCCTCTGTTCTTGGCCTAGGTCTACTCAGTTAGTTCTGTAGTGGTTCTGTACAGTCAAGGTCACCAGAGGTCAGCATGTAAGTCCAAGTGGGATGGGAGGCCAGCTTGTGGCCCAGCCTGCCCAAAGTATCTTTGGCCTGGGGATTCCTGTTTTGGGTTTTCCCGTTCTTGAGTCAGGAACTGTGTTTCTCATTTGGTCTTAAAGACCATCTTCAGGGGTGGAAAATATCCCACTCCTGGTGCGAAGCATGCAGCCTTTTTGTCTCTTTACAAAAAGCACACAGCTTGGTACGGTTGAAACGGTCTCTGTTGACCTAGGTATGACTCTGGGAAAGTGACCAAGGTTTCAGACTCACATTCATAGGTGTATTTCAAAGGTGGATGTGGTGGTGCCCACCTGTGATCCAGGCACCTGGAAGGTAGAGGCATGAGGATCAGGAGTTCAAGGCCAGCCTCTGCTACCTACCAAGTTTGAGGCCAGCCTGGGCTATCTGAGATCCTGTCTCAACAAAACATATAAAAAACAATCATGGGTTTATTTAAGAAAAAGTAGCACACAAATCCTTGCTTCCTCCCCATAACTTCTTTCTTAGATTCATCCTGTCCCCATGCTTGAGTTCCTGTTTGGGTTCTTGTTCTTAGAACTTATAGCAAACAATGTTGTGTGAATAATGTCATACAGATGTTTTAAGGAAGTATGTTTTGCTGAATCCTTTCTGCTTATCCGGGGCCTGATATAATTGCTGTAACAGTTTGATAACTTTTTTTCCAACCTGGAGTTTCTACACTTGCACCTTCCCCTGCCCCATAAAATCTTTAAATTGATGGTTGCAAATTCATTTTTCCTTTTAATATCCCAGCATAAGTGTCTGTCAGTGACTAAATATACTATAATAATAATAAGACCCCTGTTCCCTCTATAAATAAACCGCCACCCACTGCCCCCCAGTTTCGGGAGGATGGTGGACTCGCCCTAGTGAATCCACAGAGCAGCGGGATGTGTACTGTTAGCACCCTGTGTTCCCGGATTTGCTTCTGGGAACTATGCTTGCATTGTAAGATATAACTTAATCACGTAATCCGTAAGTCCAGTGGACCAGAAGAAAGGAAATGCTCAAAGTGAAGGCTTTGAAAATAAAAAATGTGGAAAACTTGTTTAAACAGTTTCTGTTGACCCAAGTCTGAGTTCTAACGCAGATTGATCAGGGTTTGTATGCGGACTCGTAGGTGTGTTTAAACACTTCACTGTTAAGAAAACCAAACCAGGAAATGGATAATAAAATATAGGTGATTTATGGTGAAAGTAAGGAAAACAGCAGTCAGTAGGCACTTTTTTTTTTTTTAGCTTAGAGAAGGGGTGGGGGTGCTGGGCTCTACATCAGCAGATAAATTATGGTCCAGTGATGTTTCCAGCGAGTATGAAGTAT
The DNA here is from genome assembly GCF_007827085.1 of Peromyscus californicus insignis. Taxonomy (NCBI): domain Eukaryota; kingdom Metazoa; phylum Chordata; class Mammalia; order Rodentia; family Cricetidae; genus Peromyscus; species Peromyscus californicus. The sequence continues at coordinate 11,556,779 of NW_026294606.1, forward strand.
TTGCTGTAGCTGTGCCTAGGGTTCTGTGGTTCTCAGCTCCGGCTTTGTCTCCGTTAATGCTCCACACCTGTGAACCCCAGTTCTTGGCGAGAAGGTACGGACTGCTTAGATCAGTGGCTGGGTGCTCATTTCCTTGACGCTGTCTAGTGAGTCACCTTGTCTCACTGGCTTCAGGTAATGCGGTGGGGGTGGGGGGGTGGGGGGGGGTGGGGGGGTGGGGGGGGTGGGGGGGGTGGTCACTCGATCTACCTGAGGCTGCTGCCTCCTGTGGGTGTCTGTGGCGCTTACAGATGCGCATGCCCAGAGAGCTGTAATGATGGGATAGTGTTCATTCCTGCTTCATGGGCTGTCTGTCCTCCATGGAGTGACCAGCCTGCAGTTCAATTTGTTCAGAGGTGAGACGTGTGTGTGTGTGTGTGTGTGTGTGTGTGTGTGTGTGTGTGTGTGTGTGTGTAAGAGAGAAAGAGAGATATCTTGCTAATGTCCTCTGAGGTCATAAAAAATGGAAATCTCTCTTTTGTTTTGTTGACCTTCTGATGGTTGTAACCATTCAGACACTTAAAACAGGGTAATGGTGAGACACCCTAAGGCTTTTTTTTTTTTTAAAGAAAAAAAAAGATTTATTTTTATGTCCATTTGTGTGTGTGTGTGTGTATGTCACATATGTGTGGGTGCCCACAGAAGCCAGAAGAGGGCCTATAACTTAATCACATAATCTATATGTTTGAGTTACAGGCAATTGTGAGGTACCTGGAAGGGATGCTGGGAGTCAAACACAGTCCTTGGGAAGAGCAGCAAGCACTCTTCACAGCAGAGCCGTCTCTCCAACCTGACCCCAATGCTTTGAGACACCCATCCTGATTCCAAAATATTAAGGGACTAAAAGATGAAAGGATATCTTGTTCTGTTGTTATTTAGTATCCATATACCAAACTCAAACACTGGCCACGTAACCTGCATATTCCTGTTAACATCAAAGCCAGTTAAAAATTCCTTAGTGAGATGCTCTGGATATCTCATGCTAAGATGATGGACTAAAATCTTTTTGTGAATGCATTAATAAATTTGGATAAAATGTACTGAAAAGCACATTTTGTGTATAGGGAAATGTATAGACGGAATATTCTATCCCCCAAAGCAAAACCACCATAAACTGCATCACTGTACCATCAAATACACGCAAGTGATGTTGAAGTAACCAAAGCTCTGCCTGTCAGCATGAAGATGTGTTAGCGTAATGAAAAATATTAGTATTTAATAATTCATGCTCCAGTAGACTTAGTGTCTTAAAAGATGCCAGTTTTTCCGGGGTAGCCAGCTTTCATAATATCTTTCTGTCTGGCAAGAGGTGAGCAGCCCTTTGTCCATGTACTTCCGCCTGCTGTTCCATCACAGTCTCGGCTAAGTGACCCTGCAGCCCGAGTAAACTGTTCCGTTTTGTGACAGGCTTTTGTGACCCTTGTGAAAATGGGGATCGCTAGGTTCTCAGGCATGGGCAGTAGATGTGTAAGCTGGAGTCGTCTGTTTGGAGAACATTGCAGGCCATGCATACAAACCACACCTCTCTGTCTTGGCGTAGTAATTCCAATTCTAGAAACCCATTCTGGAAAACCGGAAACTATTTACTAATGGGGTGCTGACCCTGGCTTCATTTGGTGCAGCAGACAGTTAGGTGATCCCCGGGTTCAGAAGCAGGGGACTATCCAAGTACACTTGGTAAGAGGCTGTGTGCTTTGTACTGCTGTTACTAACACCATGACCAAAGCAACTTGGAGAGGGAAGGGCTGATTTTCACTTACAGGTTTCAGTCCATCATGGAGGGAGGCGAGGGCAGGAATCTGGAGGCAGGAGCTAATCAGAGACCATAGAGCTGACTACTGACTTGCTTGCTCAGCTAGCTTTTGTCTTTTTTTAATTGTTTTTTACATTTATTTTATCTTTTGATAATTTCATACTTGAGCTCTGTTTAACATCATTTCCACCCCACTCACTTCCCCCTCCAACTCCTACAGCATCACTTCCTTTCAAATTCATGACTTCTTTTATTACTGTTTAATTATTATTGATCTATGACTCAACACACACACACACACACACACACACACACACACACACACACACACACACACACATACAACCTGCTGAGTGCAATTAGTGTTGTTTGTATATGAATGTATTTAGGACTGAACAGATACCCTATCAGGGGGCTCGTCCCCAGAAGAGAAAAAAATGAGACCTGCATGATGACATCAGCTAGCTTTCTTATACAGCCCAGGCCTGTCTGCCTAGGGATGGCACCTCCCACAGTGGACTGGACCCTTCTACATCAATTAGCATGCCCACAGGCCAATCTGATGGAAGTGATTCCACAGCTGAGGTTTCCTCTTTCCAAGTGTGTCAAATTGACAACTGAAACTAACCGTGGCAGTGACAGAGATGAAGCCATGCAAAACACCAAATTAAAAAAAATACAGCAAGAATCTTTAGTATAATACTCATTCATAGAGTTACAGGAATGTTTGTACAATACACCATTAATCTCATCAGTTAATACACTGGAAATGTGTTTACCCACAAGGCAGTGTACTAGGCCCATTGGGGTATATTGAGCATACACAAGAATTGCCTGTGAGAAGGAGTTCTGAGGGGGTGTGATTATGTTATTAATATAATAATGTTATTATTGTCAATAATGAAGACTTCACTTTGCCAAGGGACTCTTGTAATAAAATCTTGTAATAAAAGTGTTTGTACCAATATGTAGAGTATATAATGTAATTTGGGAAGTCAGAAAGAAAAGCACTAGAATTGTGTGTGTGTGTGTGTGTGTGTGTGTGTGTGTGTGTGTGTGTGTGTGTGTGTGTGTTGGGTACGTGGGATCTTGTTAAAAGGACTACAGAGTTTTCTTTATTCATTATGTTGTCTACTACTTTCAATTTTTTTTTTTTTGTTTTGTTTCGAGACAGGGTTTCTCTGTGTAGCCTTGACTGTCCTGGAACTCACTCTGTAGACCAGGCTGGCCTCTGAAAGATAAATAAAAAGAAAAGGAACATGACTGGTCCTAGGTATGAAGGAGGAGAAGGTTTATTTTAGATATGAGGGAGAGCATAGCCAGAGGCAGGGACATCTGAAAGAGTCCAGAGTGGGCATGACCCTGAGCCACTGAGGAGTCGGGGGCGGGGGGGGGGGGGGCAGAGAGGAGAACCAGGTGCAGCAGCCAGGAGGCCCAAGAGAGAGTAAACAGAAAAGCCAGGTAACTAAAACGGTTGGATTATATAGGGAAAGGGCAGCTGGGGGAAGAGCATCCTAGCCTCTAAACTAGAGAAGTTTAGGGTAGGGTGAAGTTTATAGGGCCCTGTAACAGTTAGGGACTGAGGGATGCAGGGAGAACCTGGTGGCCAGTGTTTGCTTTGATATGTTAAATAGGCACCTCAGCCTTTTGTCCCAGGTTTGAGACCTAACAGCCTTGAACTTACCAAGATCCGCCTGCCTCTGCCCCTGGAGTGCTGGAAATAAAGGTGGACACCACCACTGCCCGGCTCAGAAAGTTTTACTTTTATAAAAGCTGACTATGTTTTAGCCTGTGAGTTGGCAAGGCACCATCCTCCTATTTGACAGATGAGAACACTGAGGCCTGGGGCTTCATACTTTTTGGAATCAGTGAGCTGGGATGTAAACCAAGGGAGTCTAGGATATCTGCCACAAGACAGTGCTACACATACATCAGTAGACGTGCTTGGACACTCCTTCCTCCCAAAGCACAGCTGTGTGAGCAGTGCAGGTCAGGAAGCCACTGAGGATCAGGTCCTTCTGGACCAGAGCCCAGTAGCCACATGTGAGTCTCTATGCCAGCTTGTCTGTTTTGTCCGTGTGGTAAACAGCGGTCTGTGGAAATGGAGTCAGAGGCTTCTCTGGTGTGGCTGAGTCGAAGTCTCCTCTCCCTCATTTTCCAGCAGTGTGGGAGCCCTCCTCACTCTCTGTTTGGGACTCATCCCCTGTCCTCCCTGGTGAGGGAATCCCGTGCTGAGCTGACTCAGATGTCCCGTGACTTGAGGACGGTGGCGTTGGCTTCATGCCCCATCCCATGGTAGGTGTCCTGTTCCCGCAGGATGTTCCAAAATACTTGGGCTGTGGAGATGGGATGTGGCTGAGTTGGTAGAGTGCTTAACTAGGAACGCATGAAAAAGTCCTGGGTTTTATCCCCAGCATCACATAAAACAGGGTATGGTAGTTGTCTTAGTTGGAGTTCTCATTGCTGTGATCAAACACCATGACCAAAACGATGAGCAAAGTGTTTATTCTAACTTATAACTCAGCTCAATCCCTTATCCAAGGAGGTCTGGGTAGGAACTTAAAGCATAGACCCAGAGGCAGGAACTGATCCAGAGACCATAGAGGGGGGCTGCATAATGGCTTGCTCCCCATGGCTTGCTCAGCCTGCTTTCTTATAGAACCAGGGCCACCAGCCCAGGAATGGCACTGCCCACAGTGAGCTTGGCCCTCCCACACCAGTCATCAACAAAGAAAATATCCCACAGGCTTGCCTGTAGGCCAGTCTTGTGGGGCATTTTCCCAGTCAAAGTTCCTTCTTCCCTAATGACTCTAGCTTGTATCAAGTTACCATAAACCTAGCCAGCACAGGAGTGCACACACCCAGAATCCAGCAACAGGGTCTGAAGTACAAGGTCATCCTGGGTTATGTGGTGAATTTGTTGGGATACATGAGATTCTGTCACAAACAAACAAACAAACTCTGTAAATCTGGCCAGACATGATGGTGCTCATCTATAATCCCAGCACTCAGGATATGACGGGTGGATCTCTATTCCAGGCCAGCCTGGTCTACATAGTTAGAAAAAGAACTGTGTACATCTCATGGGCCTGGCAGCCATCCACGTATGCCCAGGACAACGTCTCAGAGCTCAGGGGCCTACAAGTTTGTTACTCGCTCTTGTGTGTTTTCACCATGGGAAGCTGCAAGTGTCACCAGCAAGCTTCGTTTCCACCTGAGGGTTCCAGCATCCATTCCTGTCCTCTTGTTTCCAAGACCACCTCTCCTTACATGGTGTTCTGGAGCTCTGTTGCTTCGGGCTAACCTCTTCTATTCACGAACACCTCTTTTGCGTGTAGGGAGGCCTTCTGTGTACTGTGTTGCCAATGGTAGAAATAATCCGTATTTTCCCTTTTGTCCCCCATGTCTGAGGCCACAGAGAATCGCTTAGGGTCCCAGCTGTACGGCTTGATGTGGGGGCATGACCAAAGTTTGGTGCTCTCTTTTTTCCCGTTTTTGTGAGCCCAGAGGACCCTGCCATTCTGTGGGCTGCTGGTCCCTGCGGGGAAGGGGGTCTTGTTTTGCTGGAAGAAACACTGCTTGGCAGGGCACCGCAGCCCCTCCCCGCCGCCCCTCCCCGCCGCCTGCAGCCCCCTAATTGCAAACACATGGGCTAGTCTCCCTCTGAGGACGCCTGATGAGGGCTGTGTGCATCCCACCCCTGGTGTCCTGTTTTTCGTCAAGGAAACTGGGGTGTCATATGCCAGGGTCAGAGGACAGCTGCTTCAGGTGGGGAACAACAGCGTTTGCTTGCATTTTGTCTTCCTCCATTTCCTGCAGCACTCGTGGGGAAGGCCTTTGAAATCTCTCTCCTTCTCCCTCTTTTCCTGACAATGTGTTTGTGATTACAGACCTCTGAGTGTGCTGTCTCGAGTAGGGAGGCCTTTCACACTGCGCATGTGTGTTCCTCCCCACTCCTGAGAGAAACCTATTCATTTTCCCCTGATGGACTGGCTGGGGCCTTGCCACCCTCTGGACCTTGAATCTCTAAAGCCATGAGTGTGTCAGGGGGATCTAATAGACTTGCTGTCCAAAAGACCTGGGCTTACTTATTTGGTTGTTTTGAAACGGCCTTTCCTAAAGCCCAGGCAAGCTTTGACTCACTCTGCACTAATAATCCAGGACGGGGCTGGAGAGATGGTCATGTAAGCATGTGGACAGGAGTTTGGATCCCCAGAACCCGCATGTCCTCATTTGCTTTATTCCGGTGATAAACATCATGCCAAGGACTGTGGTCATAGCTCAGCAATTAAAAGCAGCGGCTGTTCTTGCAGAGAACTCCCAGCTCCCACATGGAGGCTTACAAACATCTGTAACTTCAGTTCCAGGGGGTCAGGCACCCTCTTCTGGCTTCCACGGGCACCAGGCATATGGTGCACAAATAAATGCACACAAACACAAACAAGCAAAACTCCAAAATACCATGACTGAAAACAACCTGGGGGGGAAATGGTTTGTCTCATAGTGTCCCTCACAGAGGGAAATCAGAGCAGAAGTACCAGCAGGGCAGGAGCTTGAAGCAGGACCATGGAGGGATGCTGCTTACTGGCTTGTCCCCTGAGCTACCTTTCTTATAGAGCCCAAGCCCACTTGCTTAGGGATGGCCCTGCCCACAGTGGTATGACATCAATTAACAGTCAAGAAGATGCCCCATAGTCACGGCCGCAGGCAAATCTGATGGCGACAGTTCCTGGGCTGAGCTTCTTTTCCTGGCTGTGTCAAGCTGACAACCAAGACTCGCTATTTTACCGTGTAAATGCCAGGTGGGTGTGGGGGCCCACTCGTGATCCAGCCTTGGAAGGTGGAGACAGGAGAATCCCAGAGCAACCTGGCTAATGGGATTATCCATATTGGTGAGCTCTGGGTTTGACTGAGAGACCCTGCCTTAATGAATAAGATGGAAGAGTAGTGGAGAATGATGGATCAACATCATCCGCAGGCCTCCACATGCATGAGTGCACACATGCATTTCATATGAAAAATAAAATAATAGTCAACGATGACCTTGAATTCTGGATCCTCTTGCTACCATGTCCCAGGTGCTGGGATTACATATGTGTGCCTCAGCACTCAGCTCCCTCTGGCTTTTGATTGTGGAAATCTTAAGGAATCTAACAGGCTGAGAAACAGTATGTCAAAGCTCACGCTCCACCTGGCAGTTGTTCATCTGTTTCTCGATCTCAGGGGTTTTCTTCCTCTTGTGCATGCATACAGTTTATAAATGTGTTGCTGAACCATTTGAGTATTGACATCTTGGCTTTCCCTCACCCCAAAGAAGTGTGCAGGCATCTCTTAAGGAGGACAGCTCCATTCTCCATGACTGTGTAACAGTTCCTACAGGGGGAAATTGACAACTGACCCACCATAGCCCCAATGACTACCTGATACTTAACATTCCTCACTGAATGTGTTTCATGGCCTCCTCCTCCCCAGACTAGGACCTGCCCAGTGGCCCTCCCTGATCTGTACAACTACTTGGATATCAAAGGAGCCCCTTCCTGTGTTCTTGTTTTCCTGTCTGTCTGTCTCTGTCTGTGTGTGTGTGTGTGTGTGTGTGTGTGTGTGTAGGCCAGAGGACAACAGGGGCTGTCCACCTCGTTTTTCGAGACAGGATTTGAACTGGCCACATGGTCTAGACTGGTGGCTGGTAAGCACCAGGCCACCCCCCTGGCTCTGGCTCCCCACTGCTGGGATCGCCAGCAAGTGTACCACACTCTCCCAGCTGTTTACATGGGCTCTGAGACTCGACCTCAAGCCCTCAGGCTAGCATGGCAAGCACTCTACAGAGTGAGAGCCGTCTCCCTAGCCTGGCACCGACCAACTGAAGGGCACAGGGCAGGTTTCAGTAGGAGCTCTGCTCTCTGAGGGGGCCTGGCTGCTCCCTGTGTGGTCTTGTTCCTGCACCTCTGTTCTTGTGTTGCTTAGATTGGGTGTTTGAGAGCCTGGGACCCAAACACTTGTTTGGTCCAACTGGGTACTTCGTGTTGTCGACCTTAACCCTCCCTCCCCCACTTTGCCTGCCCCTCCTTCCCTCACAGGCACAGATGTGCACACACACAGCTGCACACACACTGAAACACACAGACACAGGTATATAGACAGACTCACATACCCCAGAGACCCAGAAAAACAACACAAACACAGTCACAGACATAGCCGTGGACATCGATGACCTTTGTGAGAGAGATCTGAGAAACGGGACCTGACTGTTCAGGGCGGTTCCACAGAGTTGTGTGACAGTGGCTTAGTGCAGGTGCATGGGCAGGCATGGGGGACAGGGAGGGCCTGTGATTGACGTTTTTCTTGTCAGATGTTATCATATGTCCTGCCCTTCTCTCAGCTCTGCTGGCATCCCTTATACCTTCCTTTTCCCTGGGTCTCAGTCCCAGTCCCAGCCAAGGATGAGTGAGAGGCAGTGGACATTATTTGTCATTTTATTGCTTTCCTGAGCCAGGGATCAATCCTAGGAGAGTCCTCTATCACTGGGCCACACCCCCACCTGGGATGGGGGTTATACTCCAGTATTAGAGACAGTCGTGTTACAGCACTGGAGAGCAGAGGGGAGGAGGCGGGAGTGAAAGGCACAGGGCCCTGGCTTTGTGGGGCTGCTCAGAGGTTGGCCTCGGCCAGGGCTCTGTGTGTTCCAGTGAGACTTCACCACAGTGAGAGACTGGATTCCAGCCGTGCAGCCATCAGGCCAAGCACTTAGATGCTGTGTAGTTACTTACTTTGTTGCTATGGTGAAGTACCTGGCAGGTGCAATTTAAAGAAGGATGGGTTTATTTTGACTTACAGTACAGTCCCTTGTGGTGGGGAAGGAATAGTAGCAGGATCATGAGGAGGCAACTGGTCATATGGTATCTACAGCGAGGAAGCAGAGAGAGAGAGAGATGAACGGTGGTGATCAGCTCACTTTCTCTGTTTTAGTTAGTCTGAGACCACAGCTCACAGAATGGTGCCACCCACAGTGGACAGAGCTTCTCACTGTAGTAACCTAATATAGATGCTTATCGTAGGCATACCCAGAGGCTTTTATCCCAGGTGATCTAGAGACAATCAAGCTGAGGATATTAGCCATCACAGGGGCCAAAGAGATCTTGCTACTTGCATTTGTATTTCTAACCCATTGGCCGGTAGTGGAACCCCCAAGCCCACCCACCCACAGGCTCTGTTTTCTCGTAGATGCATGGTTAAGCTGCTGTGCCAGCACTCGAGGTAGCATCCATTGGTTCTACAGAGAACCACAGGGCTTCTCTTGCTTTTCTCCCTCCAGGAGATCCTGGTAGGAATGATTCCGTTGTGGTAATCACGCCATTGGACCTTAAGGTTTCAGCCAGCACCTGGGGTCCAGGAGATGGCAGGGGCTTATCGAGAGACTTGGCTGGTACAAGGCAGGTTGTAGCGGTGGGTGGAGGCCCAGATCGTCGCTTCGGGGTGTGTATGGCATACGCCAAGGTTGTGCAATTGCAAGCAAAGCTCTCTTTGAGGGGAAGGAAGGACTTCAGCCCTGCGCATCAGACAATGGCAGTCTGTCAGCTTGCAAGTGGCTAATGTGCAGTTCTGTGACACAGATTTGAGTAATTAGAGGATTTGATCGCCAGCCATGTGAAACCTAGACGAACATGGCTCTCCGTTCTTGGAAAGAAGTCAAAGACTGGGCCGTTCGAGCGAGTCGTGATTTTTGAACGTGGCCACAAGCGAGATTGATTTAACTTGGCAGAAACTACAAAAACAAACACGGGTTGAGAACAGCAAAGGCTCTTAGGATCCTGCCCTGGCCTTGGAGAAAAGGAAATGCTTTGTCAGTTGCACCCAGGGGCTGGAAGCTGTGAGGCTCCCCCCGCCCCCACCTGAGGATTTTAGTCTGGGACGGTTATAAACAAAACCTGGAGACACTCAAACAGCCGTGGCCCCTCCCCTTCCTCCTTCACTGGGCTGAGGGCTAGCTGAGCCATTGTGCTCCTTTGCTTTTACTCTCCCAGTTACTCTTAATCGAGATCTTTAAACCCAGCCTTGACTTTCTTTCCGTTGCCAGGGATACCAGATGAGGGCCTCATCTTTGTGAGATGGCCTTGGGACTGTTCATTCAAGGGTATCCCTGTTGGTGGGTGGTGGACAGGGTGTTTGCTTTCTGAACTGGTGGCCATGGTTGGTTTCTGAACAGGTTGGTCCTGGTGTCCACTGCCTGGATCATTGTGGCCCACACGAGGCCCATGTCCCTGGAGTGGAATGTGCTGTTCATTGGCCTTCCAGGGTCGGCCCAGTGAGCAGAGGCCCTTCTCTGGCTCCTTGTGGTAGTGACAATCTCTTCTAAGACACAAATGCATCCAAGGGTAAGCTTATCCTGACTTGCTGGACCCAGCTGTGTTGGTTGATGGTGCAGGTGTGTAGCCATTTGGGCTGTGGTGGCTCCCCAGAGCCTCCCCCAGGGCTTCATGAGTGGAGGTCTGTTCCTGTTGTCTGAGTTTGAGGCAGGGATGCCCAATTCGCTCCATCACAGTCTTCCCTGCCCGTGAGTGCCGACTGTATTACAAACGAGGTTAAGCACTTCACTAGGCCCAAGACCCTGGAGGAGCGGAACAAGTTTGTGTCATTTTTGAAAGCGGATGCTGACGTTGCCCAACTCCCTGCTTCAGGGCCCTGTGGCAGGAAGGAGGGGTTAACCAGGTAACAGAGCCCCAGCCCAGTGTTTTACCCCCTGGGAGTTCTCACCCCAAGGTGAGCCTTGAACTCCCTATTGCTAGGAAGAAGACCTCATACTCCTGGTCCTCCTGCCTCCATCTCATAGTGCTCAGATTACAGGGTGAGCCCACGTGCAGTTTGTGAAGTGCGGGGGATCGAAGCCAGGCTTCCACGCACGCTAAGCAAGCACTCGATCAACTGAGCTCCCCCCACAGCCTCCCCCACGCCTGTGTCTCCTTTCCTCAGAAGTGCTCTGTGCCTCCACAGTAACTTGAAAACCTTGACGTCAGTAGATACACACCTTTCTTGCCACGTTTTTAGATTTAAGAGAACAGACTCATCGTAGTCCAGTGTGCTCACACAGTGGTTGTGAGTTTTCCTCCTGTCTTAATTTTGAAAAAAACCTAGGCTCAAGAGCAGTTATAATTGGCCGGTGAAGGTCTTGGCCCTGTTGTACGACTTTTTCTCTTTGGAGGACAAATAATGTCTGCTCACCCCAGATAGGGTACGGATGACAGAAACAATGTAACAGTTACACCGCAGAGCAGCTTGGGGAACCAGCAAGTTTATCTAGGGTTACGTAGAGGAGCCTGCACAACTTGTGAGTGGCTCAACCACTGAAGACAAAATATTCTTTTTCCCCAATGACTGATAAAGGCCGGTATATCTTGGGGAGGGGTGTAGCCTCATAAACTCTCCCCCTGTAACTGTTAATGGCCTATAAATCCTTGAAGGGCAGGGCCTGGTGAGTGCTCGCCCTCATCCCGAAGTTAATGGGCCTTACCTTGTGCAGGTCTCCTTGGGGTACTCCCAGCTGCTGACAGAAAGCCACACCACTACTCCCACTCTCCACACCCTTGCTTCTTCAGCTTGTTCACCCCCTATGGATGGTGTTCTGGTCCCTCTTTAGAACACAGGATATCACTTAAGGGTCGGGGGAAGCCTGGGAAGTCCAAGAGCACAGCCCCAGTATCTACATGACTTCCTTTGGTGACCCTGTGCTATTTACCTTCCTATTGAAAGTGTCGCAGGGGGGGGGGGGTGGCGCTGGGGGTGGTGATGGTGCACGCCTTTAATACCAGCACTCTGGAGGCTTTGGAAGGCAGAGCTCTGTGAGTTTGAGGACAGCCAGGGCTACACAGAGAAACCCTCTTGAAAAACAGACAAACAAACAAAGATTTTTATTATTATTTGTGTATCGTGTGTGCGTGTGTTTTGGGGGGGGTATATATGAGCCACAGTGTCTGTACAGAGGTCAGAGGACAACTCTGTGGAGATGATGCTCCTCTTCCACCTATCCGTGGGTTCTGGAGTCCATCGGGCTTGCCCTCAGCACTTAACCCCGTGAGCCATCTCACTGGCCCCTTATTACCTTTTAAAGGCTTAGCACCTCTCACTGCTGTCGCACTGGGGACCGAGTTTCAGTATCAGTTTGGAGGGGATAAGCTCCATACTTGCCTCCTGTGTAAACCATAGGAGACCTCCATGCCATTTCCTTAGAAGTAATGCCCAGTTAGGGCAGCCAGCCGTAAAGCAACGATAGACGGGGTCGCAGATGCCAGTAAGCAGGGGCAGGAGGAGGTTGATGGAGTGTGAGCAGGGTGGGGTGCCTCAGAGGTGACGCTGAAGACTGAATTGAAAAGGTAGCTTTTAGAGGGAGATAGACCTTGAGATGAAGTCATGCTAAAGCTGTAAAGGACACACATCTACATCTTAGAGGAAAAGCTTTGGTTCACCAAGTCCAGTAGGACCTGGAGGAAAAGGCAGGGCTGTCTCAAGAGTGGAGGCCAGCTGTTTGCAGCTCTGGGGAGGATTTGAAGCTTTGGTTGGAGTGGCAAGGAGGGTCTGGAGGGTTTGAAGAAAGGAGGCGACAAAAATCTCACTGAACTTACCTCTTGAAAGGACTCTGTCAGGAGGCTGTGTGAGGAGGCGTGGGCCTTGGAGGCCAGGGGTAAACTGCAGCAGGGGTAGCGGAGTCTATTGTTAGGACTGTGGACAGGAAAGAGAGAAGAGGCTGGGTCCAAGTCTCTTCTCGGAAGAGACCTGAGGGCTGATGCACGGGCCGTAGGAAATCAGGAAGGGGAGTGAGATGGTCCCGACCGAGCAACTGGACAGAAGGAAGGCGGTGCTTCTTAACAAGTCCACTGAAGAATTTGCTGAAATGGGAGATTCTCAGACCAAGAATGGTGTCCGTGAACAATCTTAACAATGATCCAGAAAACCAGGGCTCATGAAAATAGGCCCCCAGGTGGTACCTTCTATACCAGTGTCCCCCTGTGTGGGTGCCCCTTTTGTGTATGGATGCCATCGGTGTGGGTGCTGGCTGTTACTGTATCGTTCTCGTGTTTTGGAAGCATCTCTGTCTCCCGTCATCTGTTTCTGGGCCACGTGATGCCCTGGAGTAACCAGTGAAGGTGGGGCTGGGGCTGCTCTGCAGGGCACGGTCCTGCTCTGCAGGGCACGGTCCTGCTCTGCAGGGCTCGGGGCTGCTCTGCAGGGCACGGTCCTGCTCTGCAGGGCACAGCCCTGGGTTTCTTCAGATGCCATTACGGTTTTTGCTTGTGGGGAATCTCCCAGGAAGACTGTCTCCTCTCAGAGGCTGATGGATGAGGTGCTGTCCATTCTTCAGTAAGAAGATCCCTTGCTAGCCAGCAGACGATGTCTGAGGCAAGAACAGTATTTACAGTGTTTATCTGAAGATTAGTGAGAATCCTGTGATTCACCGTGAGCCTGTCAAAAGCAAGAGTTGAGTGAATGCCTCTGTCTAGTCGGCCCACTTTACCTGCAGATAGTTACTGTTCTGCTCAGCATCATTTTCAAACCGTGTGTTCTGTTTTTTTTTTATAAGCATGTAGCGTATTAAGTTTTGTTGCAGAAATTTCAAACAAAATTCTTTTCCATTAATTCTTTGCCCCTTAATTATTCTCTGTCCCCTGCCTCCATTGTTCCCTTCTGTACTCAGAAACCCCCTCTTAGCTCCCATAGCACATGGTTTCTGTTCCCCACTTCCCCAACATGTCCCCCAAAATGTGGTCTATCAAATTTCATAGCTTATACTCACAGCCACCTGTATAATACATACATATAAACATATATAGCTAGCATTCATATTTTAGAACATGAAATTTTTTGGTCCCTGTATTGCAATTGCCTTTAAAATTGTTTCAGTTTTAGGTTTTGTTTTTTAGTTTTTTTTTTTTAACGATCTGCCACCCTTTACTATGAATAGAAATGCCTGCGGTTTCTTTGTTACTGAGAGAAGCTGTACAGCTCTGTAATGACTGCTCATCGGAGAAAGTCACCTTATACATGGCCTGGGTCAGAGGCCATCTGTCATTTAAAAGTGAAATGCAGATCATTTATCACAGAGAGGGTAGTTGATGTTGTTGGAGTTTGTTCTTGAACTTTCTCTTAAGCCCATAGTGTAAGCAGACCTCGCGGTTCTCTAGAATCAAGCTGCTTGCACCAGCTGGCCCTGCCTTTGGTCCAGTTACCATTTTTCTGTGCCTCGTTTGCTGAGCAGATGTGAGAGGATGTTTCTGAGCTGTTGCTGGTGATTTGGCTGGGTGTTTAGCAAGGGTGTCATCAAAAGTGACAGAAGAGTTTAGCTAAGCCAGGGAGACAAGCAGAGCCTGGACTGAGTTCTTTGTTTCCCATTTTATATTCTAAAGCTTCTTATTTCACAGCCATGTTCTGAGTGTGAAATGCCCGCTCAGGGTCCTGCATATTAACCCCCTCTCCCTTGTGGCTACCCAAGTGCTTTAGATGCAGGCCCAAGTCCCTTGTATGAAATGCCATCGCGACAGGGTGCAATGGTGTATACCTTTAATCCCAGCACTCAAGAGGCAGAGGAAAGTGGATCTCTGTGAGTTCAAAGCCAATGTGGTCTACCTGATGAGTTAGTTCCAGGGCAGCCGAGGCTACATAGAGAGACCCTGTCTCAGAACAACCAAAATGCCAGTGCTCACACCTCACCTGCACACCTGTCCCTGTATTCTACGCCTTAGCTCATCCTCCATTATTCATGCCAAAAGTAAAAATTACAACAGATAGTTTCTCTGTGGGTTTATTTCAGTGTGGATTGAACCTAGGCCCTTGTACATTCTACAGCAAGTACTCTGCCCCTGAGCTACCCCTCAGCCTCACTTTGCAGACCTTAATAGGCTGCATTTCCATTTTAGAATCTAACAGCAACCAAAACAAAAATGGGTGCACATACCCCACCCACCAGATGGCCAGTCCTATATTTTTAGCTGGAGAAGAGGAGATGCCGTACATAAGACCCAGGGAATGAAGTAGGAGAGAGACAGTGAAAATGGTGACATTTCCTGTCCGTCTGTCTTGAATATGGATGATTTGACTGCTTATCTTTGATTAAGACTCCACTACTGACCATGGGTACAGGTTAAACTCTGTACATCAAGTCAGATGTCAGTTCACTATGCAGGAAATCCCTTAGGTCAGACTTCAGAGGTCATCTCTAGAGCAAACAGTTCAGCTCAACACTCACAGCACCCAGCACAGTGTGAATGTTAATGCACCATTGCACTGTCTGATGAGTCACTCTTCTGGGGGCGGTGACCAGATGCCTGACAAATGCAACTTCAGGATTCCTGCTCACAGTTGAGGTTGCAGTCCATCACTGCGGGGCAGGCAGGGCAGGCGGGGCAGCAGGAGCAGGAGACACGAGTCACATTGCAGTGGTCACATGTCAGGGAGCAGAGAGACAACGCTGGTGCTCAGCTCACTTTGCCTTTTCATTCGGTCTAGGACTGCAGCCCATGGTACGATGCCTCCCACATTTGGGGGAGTCTTCCCACCTTAACCAATGTACTAATATACTAATGTAACGTAATCCAGATCATCCTCTGCAGACAGGACCCGAGGCATGTCCCTTGGGTGATCCTAGGACCTGTTAACCACCACCACTGTATTAATTCAGGAATAACAAGAAAATGCTCTGTGCGTGTTTAGTACAGATTTGACCGTTACGGGCCTAGTTGCTTTGCGCTCACAGGACCAGTGTTGCCTCCTCCACTTTGAGGCTGCAGTTAGTTGAATCCCAGGACACCCAGACCCAACTGCGTTAGCTTAGGCCTCATCCCCTTCCTTTCTACAGAGTTCCACTGTCTTCACATCATCTTGACCTTTGCAAGGGAAAAGCTGGATTTTTTTTTTACTCATGAGAAGTCAGAAGCACAATGTGGTCACGTCATAGTTTGAGTGGCGGAGGTAGTCTGTAAACCTCAGGGAGCTGGAGTTTAGCTTTTCTTTTAATTTGTGGATTTCTTCCAAAGTGTGAACTGAGCAGCTGGATGGCTTTTGTGGTCGGTTAGTGTGAATGTTTGTTCCTGTTTTCTGTTCGTATGACATGGCTAGATGGCACTGTCAGTCACTGGACTGTGAGGAAGCCATTGTCCTGCCCTGGCCCTCCAGAGTCTCTCATGCTGAAGCCTAGGGCCACCACTGTCCTCACAGCATGCAGACAGGATAAGGACAGGGCCAGAGTCCTCTCTGGAAAGATGACAGAGCCTGGCTGTTCCACACTACTGGGGGAAGACACTTTCCAGTATCAGAAACAAGCCAGGGTGAAACATTTTATTATTTATTGTGTGTATTGTACCCCTGTTTACATGTGTGAAGGTAATACATACACATGCAGGCATGCACATGAAGGCCAGAGTTCGACACTGAGTGTCTTATGTGATTTGCTCTCCATATTATTTTTGAGACAAGGTCTCTCACTAAAAGTGGGTCTCACCCATCAGGCTAGACTAGCTGGCCAGGGGCTGTGGAGATGCTCCTGTTTCTGCTTCCCCAACATTGGGATTACAGATGTGCCACCACACTTGGCTTTTTATGTGGGTGCTAGGGGTGTAAATCCCGCCCTCATTCTTTGTACGGCAAGCTCTTTCCTAATTGGTCCATCTTCCCAGCCAGTTGATGTAATGTTTTTTAGCTTACAGCTTCTCCTTTGGGAGAGAGTGTTTAGCACCGCTGCTGTATGTGGCTGGCCCTTGGCTTTCTGCCACACTGAGCTTTCCTTGTGGCTTTTACTCCTTCCCGGCATCCAAGGGCTGCTCTGCTTGGGGAGGCCTGCTTTTTCTCAGGCCATAAATACCCTTCCCTGAGAACTGTGCCATTCTTATGGTTCATTTGGACAAGGGAGAGTCAGAAAAGCCTCTGAGATCTGTCAGAGCTGGCCTAGAATTCATGTTGATTGGTACCAATGGAGTCTTCCTGAAGGATGCTCTGGGCTCAGGACTGGGATTGGTTTTCCTTGACACCCCATCGTTGAGAGGCTCCTCCTGTGTCTAGAAAGCAAGTCCTGCCATGTGGGCCCGTTTACAGTCCACAAAGACCCTTTCTCATGTCTTGGTGTTGCCCTGAGTCTGTGCTTGACTCCTTTCACGCTGGGTTCTGTGTGCTGTTCCAACGATGGCAAACCTTCCCCAGCCAGATCCAACATCCGGGAACAGTCAGGGTATGTAATGAGCCCTCCGTGACTGAGAGCATAAATTCATTCAGATGAGCAGGAGTTCTGTGGAGTGAAAGTGTACGTTTGTGAAAGCACCAACAGCTCTAATTTGTAGGCTTTGTACTCCCAGGGGTGTGAGTGATGTAAACTGTGGGAAGCCAGTGTTTGCCCAATGTGTATGCTGAAGTTTGTCCCGTTTCCTTCTCTGTGAATTCATCTTAAGGAGGCACCACTTGCCAAAAAATATTTTCACGTTTTATTATAAAAATATAAAGATATGTGTATGCAGGGGGGTCGGGTATGTGTGTGCACTCAAGTACAGGTAACTGTAGAGGCCAGAAGAAGGCATCGGATTCCCTAATTTGGAGTTACAGGTGATTGTGAGCTGCCCTCAGGGTCCTGGGAACCAAACTTGGGGCCTCTACAGGAGCAGCAACCACTCTTAACTGCCGGGCATCTGAACTACGAGAGCAATCCAGCCTTGGATTTATTACTATTATTTTATTTGTTGAGTAAATGTTTTGGTGGCTTCTGTGCATGGGTACCTGGGCAAGACTGACTTGGGTAATAGTGATTAACTGTATTAAGGACTGCAACTGGTGATATCATCACTCAGGATAAGCCGCACAGTTCTGTGGTTAAAGAGAATTAAGTAGGGAAAAGGCAGCTGACGCCAGAATGCCAGGCTGACGGCAGAAATTGAGCCTGACGCTTCTCTGCTTTCAGAGCTCACGAAGTGGAGCCCTGGATGTGGCCACAGTCCCCAGCTGCCTTCCTGCTGCTGCTGTGAAAGTTGCCTGGAAGATTCTTGATTTTATATCTTGGTCAGAAGGCCTGAAAAGGGAAGCATTTTTCTTTATAGGAGAAAGGGACTTGGCAGAGAACTACAGGTGTAACAGGTTACTGGGTTTCTTTTGACCCCTGTCCCATGTCACACACAGCCAGCTCCAGCCCAAGTGCCATTTATGAGCCTCCAGTGTGCAAGGCAGGACACTCACACGCTCACATGCCTGACCCCCCCCCCCCAGGTGCTGATCCTGCCTTGTGTACGTCCGACGATTTTCACACTCACTTTGACTCTGTGGACTGATTGGCATCTGAGGCTCCCTGCGGTCTCTCCTCCAGGTGCCTGGCTCAGGAGCTCCGGGCATCATTGCTTTGAGGTTACCTGTGTGGGAAATGTGAGGTTTGGGTGCTGCCAACCAGTAATTCACTCAGCCCGCTCATTTTCGTCTACATTTTCTTTTCCGAAGACTGGATCTGGGTAAACTGGAGGCATTGTGTAGGTGGGAGCAGAAATGAAGAGTTCAAGGATCTGAACAGCACACCAAAGCAAAGAGGGAGTCAGGGCTCTTGGAAAATCAGGAGAATCCCCCCCTCCCCAAAAGTGGGACTTATGGTTTAAAATGTATCAAGGTTTTTCGAGGTTTTTTTTCTGTCCGTCTCTCTATCACCGCTGTGTGTGTGTGTGTGTGTGTGTGTGTGTGTGTGTGTGTGTGTGTGTGTGCTGAGCTTTCCTGAGAGTTAAACCCATGACTTTGTGTATGTTAAATGGATGTTCTAGCACTTGAGCTGGCCCTCTTTCCATTTTATTTTGAGACATGATGTTGCTTACACGGCCCTGGCTGGCCTTGAATCCCTTGAAACCACTGGCCTCAGTTTACCAGGTCCTAGGAGTGATGTGGGGCACCACATCGGACCACAGTGTTTTAATCAGGGGTGGTGACGTATGCAGATATGGACATTACTGTCATAAAAGAAGTCTTCACGCTCACAGACTCAAGATACAGGAAGCCCCAGGAGTGAGGAGGCAGAGAGGGAGGAGTGCCTGCGTGAGCACCGTGATTGCAGCTCTGAGGGAAATAATTAAATAAACAGCATATGTGGCCTGGCTCATTTGAATGATTCCGACGGCTCCATGTCCTGAGTTGTACCAGCCATCCACTCCGTGGTCCTGAGGCGGCTAGGGCTGGGGACAGTGGCCTGGAATGAAGGAGAGGGTCAGCTCTCTCAGTTAAGACATGCTTGCAAGTCATTGTTTGCTGTCTCTAGGCCACCCTTGGGACAAGCTGTCTCTCTAGGGTCAGCAAGGCAGCAGATGACAAGCTTCAGGAAACAAAGACTACTGTAACATGTAACTAATGTCCCTCTTCCTCAGGGGGACCTTGCTGGAGGAGTCTGGGAAAAGGACCTGGGAAGAGCCACTTTTCCACAGTGGGTTGAACCACGACCACCCCTTCCCCCAGACTCCCCTGACCACACGTGACCACACATCTTCTCGCTCCCTGAAGTGTGGTTCAGGTGCTCCTGGAGGCTCATTTGAGGAATGGCATTCCTAAATTCTTACAGGTTCCTGCCCAGCAGGAGTGGGGCAGCACTCAGGTGGCTCTTCACTGGAATCCCATTCTCTGATTTAGTCCAGTGGCTTCCCACCATGCCCCGGGCTGTGGTGATAACAGAATTCAGACTGGAGTTCAGCTTCCTGAGGTTCAAGAGGCTGCTGGTATGGTTTCCGGGGAAGAGGTTTCACAGCCATGTCATCTCTTTCACTGTGAAAACCAAGCCTGGCCCGGGGCGATCCTGAGAGAGGATTTAGAAGGCAAACACGAGAAGCCGTCAGCACACACCTTCTGAGAAGCAAGTTGGAAGCCTGAAGCGCTTGCAGGATTGACAGGTGTGGTTTTGCCTGCTGCTCAAGCAGATGCTTTCCCGGCATTACCTCCTGTACTACACAGTCATTTGGTTATAACACGCAGAGGCCCAAACATACCACCAGGCCGGCTCCCCAGCTTTCGGCTTCCGACCGCTGCAAGCAGAACCCTATGTACCAGTAGAAACAGTCAGCAAAGGAGCTGCTTGGTGGTTCCTGCTGGCATTGGAGAAGTCCTTGTGTGTGACATGGCAAGGCCTGTGTGAGCCACCCCTAAGGGGCATAGGCGGTGACTTGTAGGGCTGAGTTCTTTGACTGCTGTAAACATTCTAAGCACTAGAAAAAATCCTGCATAGATTTTTCCCTTTCACTACTGAAGTGTCACGTGCATACCGAATTGTCCCTTTGAGAGCAGCCCACTTTTACTGCTCACCTAAACCTCAAGCTTAGCTGTCGGGAGCCATGCAGCCTCATCTCAGATCAGCATATGACTGCCTGTCCCACGGGTTTCCTCGGGGCAAGGCACCTGTGGAAATGGACTCTCACTTGGCAAGGACCAGTGGTCCATGGGACAGTGAAGGAATTTGCAAAATTCATGCAGCTTACAGGCTCTTTTCTCTCTCATTATATTGTTGATTCTTTGGGTGGTTTTTAGTTTTACTTTGTCAGTCACACATGTAAGAGTTCTAATTTTCCCTGGAAATTCTGTTCTTTCTTGAATATTTCCCCCTAAGATTCAGCAGTGGGCTAATGTTTCTCAAATCTCTTATCTGGAATTACTAACTACAACACCTAAGTCTGGGAACTTTTCTGACTCAATAGAGACAGTTAGGTACATATGAGAAAACAACACTTGGAACATTAACTATGTCTCACAGTTCTGGAAAGGAGAGTAAGGCATGCATACACAGAATAGGGAAAAAGCCTCAGGAGTACACATTGTGTCAACTGTTGAGAGTAAGTTCCCTGGACACCAAGCATGTAGAGTCAATGATTGGATCAAGTGTGATCCAATGGGAAAAAAATGCAATGTAAAGTATGGGATGGAGAGAGCCATCTTTACCATACACAGGAGCTTATATTGGTGGAAGAAGCATGGTATAGTGGAATGAGAAAAGAGTGCCTTATCAAAGTCTGCCTTTTACAGAGAGACTGAGACGTGGGACCCTCTTGTAGAAAAAGGAACTGGATAAAAGCATATCTTGCAGACATGAAAGAATTGTCGGGGTTTGAATATTGGTGTCCTTTAAACATTGTACCCATGTCTGTGACTTTTTAACTCTGTAACCACAGTAGCTGCCAGCTGACATAAGTGCTGTGGAGCAGGATGTGTCTGACTTTTTATTTAGTTAAGCCTGCAAAAATGCTGAACTCTGTGTCTAGAGTAAGGTTATGCAGGGGGTGGGAAAATGTATTTGGGGACGCATAAAGGGGAACAATGGGGGCTTTTATAATGATTACAATGTATTTCTTAAAAGTAAAAACAGGAGCCAGTAATAAAGCTGTTCATGTAAGCCTGGTAGAAGAACTCTGTTAGAGTATAAATAAAGGCAGCTCCAGCTTTTCGGGGCCACTTGAGTGTAATCCACCTGGTGGTCGGAAGTTTTCCTTGCTCAGACGCTCCTTCCCCATCTCAGGACCTCAACCCGAGCCGAGGCTGGAGCAGGCTGGTTTGGGAGCATAGCCTATCGCTCATGGTATTGTCTGTCATTTCCATCACACAAGGATATGGTGTCACCTGGTGGTAGCTGAGAATCGGTCAGCTGTGCTCTACAAAAGGGCTTGGTCACCAGTCTGTAGCACCGATGGGAGGGGTGACCCTTGAGAAGCTGGGGCCTAGCGGGAAGAAGTTAGGTTGCTGGGACATGGAGCTTCAGTCCATCCGGGTGTCTTCCCTTGCTTCTGGCCACCAAGGCATAAGCTCCCCCATGATGTGCTGTGTTGCCACAGGCTCAAAGCCAGAGGATCAGGTGACCATGAACTAAAACCTAAAAACCCTTCTTTGTTTTAGGTTAATTATCACAAGTATTTTGTCACAGCAGCAGAGAGGCGATTCCCATGGCACTTTCCAGTTTATGGCCTTCTTTTTTTAATGTTCCAGTGGCCCATGATAGGGATTGGCTGTTTGTGTCTCCCTAAATTCTTACATTGACGTTCTGTCCCATCATGTGCTAGCATCAAGAGGTAAATCTTAGAAATTGATTAAGTCAGGCCGGGTGGTGGTGATGCATGCCTTTAATCCCAACTCTCAGGAGGCAGAGGCAGGCAGATCTTTGTGAATTCAAGGCCAGCCTGGTCTACAGAGCTAGTTCCAGGATAGCCAGGGCTACACCAAGAATCCCTGTCTCGGAAAAAAAAAAAGAAAGAAAGAAAAAGGAAAAGAAAGAAATCAATAAAGTCATGAGGCCCAGCCCATGGAGTTCATCAAGAAGGTTAGTATTCTTAGAAAAGAGGCACCAGAGAGAGAGAGAGCCTAAGGCAGCAAGCAAGAGGCATGCAGGGAGATACGAGCTTCCACCTGCCAGAGCTGTACTCAGGGCCTCCCATGTGCTGGCTGCTTCTGCAGTTTCCTGCTCCCTCGGTTCTTATGTACCTGATTGCTGCTGCCAGCCTCCGCTGGAACCCGGCACTGATCACTGATCGCAAGCACCATGTGACCCTGTGCCAGAGCTAAGTGCCTTTACTGGGTAGACAGTACAGACAACCCCATCTGAGCCACAGGGGCCTTCCTGATGGCAGAGGTTGAAGAATGAGTGCATCTGGTGATTCTGAGGTCAAGTAAATTAAAATAAAATTCAGTTGCTTTTACCGAAGAAGAGGCCATCCCAGAAAACATGCAACATGTCTGAGGCTAGCTCGTTTAACACAGGAGCATAGGGTTGAGGTGCTGGGCTTCTAGCGTGAAGCCAGCCCTTTGCCTGCTGAGACATCTCCTTTCTTTTTTGGGGGTTGGTGGTGGTGGAGCTCTATCTTAGCCTGCTTCACACATCTACTTGAACACTGAAGACCCAGTCCTTTATCACACACAGAACTTATAGGCTCACAGATGTACAGTCTCGGGGTTGGACCAGTATTATTTTGTGTGATAAAAAGTTCTGAGGACTGGAGTTGATGGGTCTTGGGCTGTGCATCATCATGAATCTGAGAGTTCTGTCACTGTCTACAATGGAGCTTGTTACATTCCTGCCACCTTGTCTGGGTGGACATGTTCCCATCAGCCCTCAGCCTGGCTAAACATCCTGTGACCCCACCCTTGAGATGGGGTGCCAGTCAATTTTTTTGTTATATATTTAATTTAGTGTGTGCTCCAACCCGTGTGCATGAGGAAGCCAGAGGTCAGTTTCAGCTGTCTTTCCTCAGGTGTCTTTACCTTGTTTTGAGATGGGGTCTCTCATTGACCCGGAACTTAACAGGAAAGCTAAGCTGTCGGGCCAGTGAGCCACAGTGGTCTGTCTGTCTCTGGTGCTTTCTCTGGCTGCTGGAGAGCAAACTCGGGTCCTCATGTCACAGATCATACAAAATGACTTGAGTTGATAACACAGTCTCTGAAACCGTGAATCTGTGTACCTTGTTCACTACCAATTATCTCAAATTACCCCCAGTCTGTGACAGTCGAACCTGCCATATGATTTAACCTGCCCTGCACTCCAGTCTGGGTGACTCTAACTGGAACCCAGCTACACACAAGTCCCCAGAAGTGTTTGTTTCTTCTGGGACATATCTCTATCAGTAGACTTGTCCTAGTCAGCAGTACCTTGTGTGACACACCTTCCCTCTGCTTCCTAGAGTGTCTGGCTGGGCCTCACACACAGTTCCGCTAACTTCAGGCCACACGGAACACTTTAATGCCTCAGTGTTACACAGGCACACAAATCCCACAAAAAAAAACAGTGACTCGAAGCAGTTTGAGCCAAACCCTTGTACATGGGGGCCAACAAAGTATTGGAGACTGCAAACATCTAGGACACAGGGGCCTGGGCCTGGACGGACCGTCATGGAGAAGGGGGCAATTAAACTCAGAGTAGTGAAAAATCAAGGGGATAGTCTCCAGGGAGAAATGACAAGGTGCTAACTAACCTGCTTTGTGAAGACAGAGCTAGGTTCCCTGAGGTGCCATGGTCTGCCCCCCATGCTTGGAGTTATTGATAGGCAAAAACAATGACTGATGGGAAAGTGCAAGCTGGGGTAGAACTGGGGAGACAGCCTTCCTCTGCAGGGGATGTCCTGCCATGGAGAGTGCCAGCATTCCCAGCGTGCCCTGCCTGCTCGCATTACACCCTCATGTCTGCATGATTTTACTCTCCAGGATGAAAGTGTATCAGGCCTCTTCGCCCATCCACTTTACATGGTGTTAGACTTGGCATCTGTTTTGGTAAATATTTTAAACAGGGCTGTGGCCTGTTAAGACTACATTGCTGTCTTGGAGCTTGTGCTTATGGAGGAGTGCTTGTTTGCATAAATAATGAGTCTCTTTGGAAATGCAGCTGTGAACTTGGCTGTGGTGGGGTGGGTAGCTGTTGAAGCAGCTATTGAAGGCTTGTGAGCTTCTGGGCTCTCCTGTTTCTCTCTCTTCCTGACCCAGGCCCTGTTCCTATCCCTCTGGTGGTCTCGTCTATTTGCTTTTTAAAAAAGAATTTAGTTTTATTTTATGTTTCTGTCTTTTGCCTGCACATATATATGAATACTACCTGTACATCATTCCTGATGCTGACGGGAGGCTAGAAGAAAGCATGGGATCCCCTGGAATTGGGGTTACCAGATAGCTGTGAGCCACTATGTGAGTGCTAGGAGCTGAACTCAGGTCCTCTTCAAGAAAATCAAGTGCTCCAAACCACTGAGCCATCTCTCCAGCACCCGCCACAGACACCCCTTTTGAGACAGGGTCTCACTGTGTATCCCCGGTTGACCTGAAACTAGCTATGGAGATCAGGTTGGTCTCCAGCTCCCAGAGATCCATTGGCCTGTGCCTCTTGAGTGCTGGGATTAAAGCCGTGCACCACAATGCATTCGATTTTATTACTGCTGAGCCCAGCAACTATTGTGTGGCTGATTCCTAGGGAGCTGAACAAATGCCTGTTTACCCTAGATAGGGCACCTGGGGCAAAGCAATAAACGTCATACACCCAAGTCTAGCTTAGGGAAACAGTGGGCTTATTGGGGTTACTTTGAGGAGCATGGGTGACTCAAAGGCAATGCAGCACTGAAAAGCCCACCCTAGCATGGGTGATGTCCATGGAAGCCACCTCCCTGGAGCTCACTGTGCTGCTTGTGGTAAGGCTGGGGGACTCCTCAACCCCAGCAGTCATTACTCCGTGCTTGGGTAATAGCTTTACCAATCTTGTAATTTCAGGAACTTCCTGAGACTTGTACATTTTACTTCCTGATTCCTAAATTGCCTCACTCCAGGAGGGAATATTTTAATCTGGTATAAATAGCTACACAACTCTCAAAGGGAAGGCTGCAGAGAAGTCACATCCTTCATCCTGCAGGTCAAGTATTTCCTTAAATAGCATTTCTGGCATCCTGAAGCTCTCTTGAGCCAGCCAGTGTGTTCCTCCCACCTCTGGACAGGACAGGCTGGCTGCAGAAATTACATTACCAATACAGAAAGGCATTAGTCCCTGGTAAACCCACTGAGCTGAGAATGCCATCAACTGCAGCTAACCTATAGAGCATGCTCGCTGAGCCAGGCTGAAAACTGTGGTGTCAGCCTTTTCTCCTCATGATCACAGAGCTGATAGGATGCTGCAGTTTGCTGCTGTCCGCAGCTTGACAGAGGGGCAGACTGCTTATTGCCATTCAGAGAGAGGTCCCAATTAAAATAAGAAGTACAGTTCTTACCATATTCAGTCTCATTTAGGACCGTCATAGAGCTGAGCAGTGTGAGCTGAGTCACCTTTAAGCTAAGGACCCCATGGATACTGGGATGGGGACACGTGCACAGTGCTGTCCTCCAAGAAGCCCAGTGACCCAAAGAAACAAACACAAAGGCTGGGCAGGTGGCCCTTGCTGGTAGTTCTAGCACTCAGGAAGCTGAGGCCGGAGGATTGCCTCAGATTCAAGGCTGTCCTGGTGTTCATGAGTTCTAGACCATCCAAACATAGTGAGACCCTGTCTCAAAAAAATAAATAAATAGAACGACACCCCCCACCCCATCCACCAAAGCAGAGTAAAACAAAACACAACGAAATAGGGCCTTTTGGGATGGTTTAGTGAGGCAAGTATTTGCTGTGTGTCTTAAGGTTTCTGTTGCTATGAAGAGACACCGTGACCATGGCAACTCTTATAACTCTTATAAAGGAAAAACATTTAATCAGGATGGCTCACTTACAGTTCAGAGGTTTAGTTCATTATCATCGTGAAAGGACATGGCAGCATGCAGGTAGATATGGTGCTGGAGAAGGAGCTGAGAGTCCTACATCTTGATCCACAGGCAACAGGAACTGAGCTGTCTACCATACTGAGCATAGCTTGAGCCAATTAGGCCTCAAACCCCACCTCCACAGTGACATACTCCCTTCAACAAGGCCACACCTCTAATAGTACCACTCCCTACGAACTTATGGGGACCAGTTACATTCAAACCACCACACTGTTCAAGCCTGATGACCTGAGTTCCACCTGGAACCCAGCATAGAATCTGTTCCCGAAAGCCATCTCCTGACCACATGGGCTCTGCTGCAAATGTGCACTGCCACACCTCTCACACAAACAGTAAAATAAAAATTTTCTAAACTTTCAAAATAGAAACAAAAACTAAATACAAACCAGGGGTTTATCTCGGGGTAGAGCATTATTAGTCCAGCATGGACTATTTCCTCTCCCTGAGTGGGAGGGAGCAGACAAAGATAATAAAATCCTGCCAACTCCAAAGAAGGCAAGGTCTGAATTATCCATCCTGCCTTACTGTACCCTTTCCTTTAGCAGCAGGCCCTCCATGTTAGGTATTAGGTGTCAAATCCCATACCCTGGACTGCCTGGGTTCTAGGTGTAGCATGCAGGTGGTCCCCCGAGGTTGTAGTCATAGTCCTGAATGATAAAGGTCACCATGGCCCTAGGGCATTGATGTCTTGGGCTTGTGAGGAGGAATAAATCAGAACGGGGTGGGGTGGGGGGGGGCAGGTGGAGAAAAAGAGCAACAAGCCCATTTGGTCTCCTAAGGACTGTGAAGCAAGGCTGAGAAGGTTTGTTTGTGTTGAACTTCCCAGAAACTCTTCCCTGGTTCAGAGCTCGAGGGGTGCAGACAGAGACAGGATTTGCCCAGGAGTCCATCTGACTGGGCTTTTCTGACTCACCAGGACGCCTCCAGGCTCAGCCTCAGGATGGGTGGCTGAACTAGTCTACACGGAGGTTCAGGTCGGCTGGCACAGCAGAGCATCCCAAGCTTTGCCCTCTATGCTGGGGCACCTTCTGTGTGGAACACCTGCTATAACCTTGGCTCTCTCCCCTCCACAAACTCAGAGGGCTGCAGACATTGCCACCTGTGTCTGGGGGAAGACAGGATCCCTAGAAGAACCTGGAGCAGGAAACAGAAAACAGAGCCGGACTGTGTTGGGACTCCCTCCACCCATCCACATGTGCACAGGAAACCACTCTCCTTCTGTTCTGACGCCCGTGGTCCACCAGGCAGACTCCTAGATAAAGCCCTGACAGACACAGGACTTCCTCTGCGTTCATGCTGCAGAGATTGGTTTGAGGGGAACAGAACTCAGTGTCTGGAAGCTGAAAGGTGGCCCCTTATCATCTACTGTCAAAGACAAGGACACTGAGACCACTCCCAGATACCCTCTCCAATGTCAACCCCTTCCATGTCCAGCCCCGTATGGTTATTCAGGACTTTGAGTTGCAAAAATGAAGCCTGTTACAAGCACCTCTGGAAGCTGTTCTGGGAGAATGCTGAAATGTAGGAAGGCTGAAACATGCTCTAAGAATGTGGAAAGGGACTGCTGGAGACATGAAGATACACCTTAGAGGAGATTTAGATATCCTGCCAACCAGAGATTCTCCAGGGAGCCCTTGCTGGGGAGCCCAGGTTCCACATGATGTGTGAAGGCAGCCACCAGAGTTAGTTTATTCTCAGGAGCACCGCTTTGCCTCAGAACACAGCCGCAGCTCCACGAGTGTGCTGTCTCCCCTGGGCGCCCCTCTGGGTAGACGTGTTTTTGAAATAATAACAGACTCCCGGGTGCCATTTGGCTGGAAAGGCAGAAGTGCTTTGCCCACCGAGCAGGAAGCCCACCCGCAGAGCCAGCCGCACCCACCCGAGACGCAGATCCTGAACCATGATTGATTCATTTAGTACTTCTGGCTGTGAAAACAACAAACAAACAAACAAAAGCAGCAAAGAAACTAAGCATGGACCCTACCGTGATTTATGAGTTTCCAAGTCCCAGGTAAACACTGAACTGTCGGTGGAAGTAAGCAGTGGCCGGCAATAGGACTTCTAACTCAGATCTGCTGATGAATTCTTTTCCTTTAAAAGGAGAAGTTTAGAGGCGACACAGACATGCATTCAAAGAAGAACACACATACTTGGCAGCCACATGCATTTTTGCAATGACCACTAACCAGCAGTGGCTTAGATTGCTGCCATATTGTCAACTTTAACCACACAATGCTGTCACTATAAAATGCAAGCGCTCATGTTGTCATGGAATGGTCCTTGTTGTTCATGTTGCAGAAATCAGGCACAATTCCTGAAGCAATGAGTATGCTGCATGGGGATGTTCAGGAGCTGAGACCCAGACTGTCCTCCAGGTGTCCCACTGCGTGGTTGGGACAGTGAGTCTGCTGTCGTTTTTTTTTTTTTTGTTTGTTTGTTTGTTTTTGTGCAATTGACATTCTGAGTCACGTACTTGATGTCTTAGTACCCTCAAAAGCAGAGGTCATCTCGTGACAATGTCCAACATGAAATACTCAGCATTACTTCTTACTTAAACATTCAAGGAAGATGCTTTCCTTTTACTTGACAAGGAGATGCCTGGGCTGGAGAGATGGATCAGCCGTTAAAGAGCATTTGCTGCTCCTGCAAAGAACCTGAGCTGTTCCCAGCATCCACACCCGGTTCTGGGACTCCAACACCCACTTCCGGACTCTGGCCAACTGCAGGCCTGGGGTGTACACAAACACATGCAGGCAAACCCTCATAATGTGTATGAATAAGTTAATCAATCTTTTTAAAAAGAGGAGATGCTTCATAGAGCTGAAATTATCCTGACGCAGCAGCAGCTGGACTTGTCCTCTGCCCCGCCCAATTATTACGGAACTCTCAGTTGGCAAACACCAATGCTGTGCATGTCTGCCAGTGGGGACAAGCCACAACCGTGGGATCTCTTCTTACCGTGATTGCTCATGATCCATCTTTGCCCTTGTTTGGTACCTCACACACTAATGAGTTTTATGCCACAAACACACAAGGAACAGCAATTTCTTCACATGGGAAGGTCACAGTGTCAAGAGTTAAGTGGGGTAATTCACGAAGCTTTTCCTGGTTCTTGAGGTTTAAAGTTTATCAGTTTGAAACAATCTAATTCAATATAGACAAAAAATGGAAAGCTATAAATGACTCCCCCAGCTCTGCTTCAGGTGTCCCTGAGGTGTCCTGTGACCTCTCCACCCCCCAGTTACTTGGAGATGTTTCGTTTCCTTTCTGTGTGTTGGCCAGGTTTTCTTTGGTCGTGCATTTTCACACCATTCCACTCTGACAGGAGACGTTATCTTACGATTTTTGGTCCACTCATACTTATTGCAGCCCATTCTGTGGTCTAGCCTATTGAAGCGTGTTCCCTGTGGGCTGTGGAAGAATGTGTGGGGAGCAGTACTCCTGCAGTGTTTGCTGTGCTCACTTGTGATGTCCAAGTGTGTTGATCTGCTCCCAGCCTGTCACTGTAAGTGGGTGTTGATGATTTGGGTTGCCGTTGTCGTTGAATTACCTGTTTCTCTCTTTAATTTTGCAAGTTTTGTGTTGTTGTTGTTGCTTCAAGCACAGAGGGGCTCTGCTATTACGTTCATATATGTTTATAGATGCATTGGCCCTCTTCACTATAAAATACCTCTCCTTTATTTTAATGACGTTTCCCCTTATAGTTTATTTTTGTCGGCCACTTGAGTTGCCACTGTCAATTTCTCACGGTGGTTATTCTATGATGTAACCTTCCAGCTTATTTGTGTTTTGATTCTGAAATGGATCTTTGCAGCTCTCATGTGGTTGGGCGACTGATGCTTTTAGGGATCTATTCTGCTAGCCTTTGTGTTTTGATTTTCTTTCTTAAAACCACTTACATTTAATTTAATTATCAATACAGTAGGTCTTACTTCTCTTTTGCTGACTGACCTTCAATTATATATAATTAATATTTAGTATTATCAAGTTTCTAGTCCAATATATCATTCAGTCTGCTTTCCTTTGAGCTCTTTGTGACTTCCTCCTCTTCTTCCTCTTCTTCCTCTTCTTCCTCCTTTTCCTTTTCTCTCTCCCCCCTCCTGCCCTTTATAAACCAACTGGATATAATTGGCCTGCTTATTTGCAAATCAGTGTAGGGCATTCACCGAGCATGAGCAGCCTTCTACACGGCTATACCCCAAAGAAAAACGGCTCTCCCTCCCCCCACAGCTCAACCACACAATTCTTTTTAATGATGCTCTTTATTTCCTTTATTCCGTGTCCTTTCATCTCAGAAGGGTCTTTGATCCTTCTTGGAGGGCAAGCATTTCTAATTTTCTGTTTGTTTGGAAATGTCGCACCTTTTACATTTCTGAAGAAAAGTTTCCCTGCTGGGGAATCCTGTGTTGATAATCTCAGTCTCTCCAGCATGTCCAGTGCTCTGTCTCTGGGTTCTAAAGGAGTCCTAGTTGCTAATGGCACCACTGTCCCGGATGCGGCATGAGTCACATCTTTTGCTGCTTTTCTTGGTCTTTCAGTGGACTGTGATGCTGTTGACTGTGAACTTGTAGTTAGTTTATTCTACGTAGAGCTCTTTTGAGTTCCTTAAATGTGGAAATCAGAATATATCAGACTTGGTAAGTCTTTGCTTAATTACCTCTTTTAAAAAAATGTTACTATTTTCAGTCTTGCTCTAAGGCCCTGGCTAGACTGGCATTCTCAGTAATGCTCCAGCCTCAGCTTTCTGGGTTCTTAGATTACGGGAGCAGGCCAGCATGCATGGCCCATCTTGGTTGCCTCTGGCCCCCCGGCACTGGTGTACGGGAGCACTGGCGCACGGGAGCACTGGCACACGGGAGCACCGGTGCACGGGAGCACTGGTGTTTGGTAGTGCCTTGCAGTCTCCGAGGCTGTGATGAGTTTGCTTCTTTCTTCTGTTTTCTTTTTCCTCTCACTGGACAGTCTTCACCCGGCCTGGTCTCTAGTTCTTTCTTTCTTCTGTCTGTTCTAATTGTCATTGTCTTAGCTGGTAAGTTTCAGAATCTGTCCTTGAACTCAGTTTCCAATGATTTAGTCCCTCCCTTTGATCCAGCCTCTGTCAGGGAAGAAGAGCCTGTTGTGTTTCCCTGTGGCTTCTTAGGGGTCCTTCAAGGGAATGCGTTCAGTGACTCCAAGTCTTTTAGTCAAAAGTCTTGGCTTACTCAGCGATCTTCTCTTCTGATTGGCCTTTTTGTCCTCTCTTCTTCCCTCCCCTCCTGGCGTCCCCTCCCTCCCTCCCTCCCTCCCTCCCTCCCTCCACTCCCTTCCTTCCTTCCTTCCTTCCTCCCTTCCTTCCTTCCGTCCGTCCGTCCTGGCGCACTGTGTTTACCTGACCGTGTCCTGAGGACGTGGCTTTGCAGCCGTTTGGTAGTCGTTTGGACGTGGCTGTGCAGTCGTTTGGACGTGGCTGTGCAGTCGTTTGGTAGTCGTTTGGACGTGGCTTTGCAGTCGTTTGGTAGGCACTCTGGAGGACTCGAGGTCCTTCTTTTGCCTTTGCTTGTTTTCTGACTTTGTGAGGTCTGCTTTTCTTGTCACGTTACATTTTTGACATCTGCGGAGGGCCATGGGAGTATACAGCAGGTGACAACTAGTGTTGGACAAGTCGCCCCACAGGATGTGTAGCTCCCTGATGGGGAGCCCCATCAGGCAAAGCTGTGGGGTCACTGGCTGTGGAAACCAGTTGTTTACTGTCTGTAATTTTCTCGGGTGCCACTGCTATGCCTCCCTATAAGAACAGCTGTGGGTGCTTTCCACAGCCCTTTGGTAGTGTCTTTTACATCTTTGGACACACATATAGCTGTGGATGTTCAGGAAGATGATTTCTGTTTAAGCTATATAATTTTGATGTATAGAAATAATACTGGAATATTTCACATTACTCAGACTGAGATAGGATTCTCAGTCTCAAAGACAGCATTTAACACATTTTGCAAAGACCTTAGAACAAGTCCAAAACAGACTAGCTGCCCCTACAGAATATACACAAGGACTAATTTCCCAGGTGTTGTCTATTGCTAAATCAAGGCCGGCTGTTTACATCAAGACATAGTCCTTGCAGTAGTTCCCTTTCTACACGTACCCTGACCACTCAAGGTTCAGCCAATTGTTTAATGTCTGGGACTCCTCACCAACTTAGAGCTACGTGCATGGGTCATTGTGACATTACTAGCCTAAGAGAAAGTACGTGACTTATCCTGTGTTTTAAGAATTGGTAGGGCCCTGAAAATGTAACTTATAATTGTCCAGATTTTGTCTGTGGGACAGAGCAGGAGGATGTAGAGAGAGGGGCTGAGGAGCAGCAGCAAAGGAGAGCAGGGCAGCAGAGGTGGAGAGAGAGAGAGAGAGAGAGAGAGAGAGAGAGAGAGAGAGAGAGAGAGAGAGAGAGAGAGATGTGGAGGCAGTGAAAGTGAATTAGAGAAGCTGCTGAGTAGAGAATGAGAAGAAATGAAGAGCTAATTAGGAAGTGTGAAGAGAGATTTTTCAAGATGAAGAAAAGAGAAAGTTACCATCAGAAAGCATCTGTTTCTTTATTTTCCCCTCAGATAGAAAAGGTCTGGCCCTCAGATCAGAATTTTCCCTAAACCCCCAATACTCTGAGGTCTTCTTTTTGCTACCCTGGAGCAGACTGGGAGCTGGTCTCTCAGTCTGTGATAAACATCCTTCCTTCCCTAGTCTTGCGGTTTCTGTACTGACTAATGCATGACCACTGAACTACTTGATATATACTTTTGCAAGTTCTTTTTATTTTTAGGCCCTGATTCCTCGGGGCCATATCTGAATCTGTGTCACT
Source organism: Peromyscus californicus insignis (assembly GCF_007827085.1). NCBI lineage: Eukaryota > Metazoa > Chordata > Mammalia > Rodentia > Cricetidae > Peromyscus > Peromyscus californicus. The sequence goes on from NW_026294606.1 coordinate 11,589,631, forward strand.
GTCTGGTTAGCTGGTCGTTGGTCAGATTTCTTCACAGGCCTCGAGTCTCAGGGGATCTGCATGAGACCTGCAGGTTACAGGACAGCCTCACACTCCATTCCTGACGGAGCAGCAAAAGCTGACGTTTGCCTGATCCGGGGGGGGGGGGGGGGGGCAGGGGGTGTCTCTCCTAGGTCTCTGCTGTATAGACAAATAGTCTTAGCTTGATACCCGCCTCTCCTGTCCCACAGGAGTTGGAGTTTTTTATGGTCTTCACATTCCCCAAATGAAGGGAAACTCGAAATCGGCTCGAGACACCCCAAGACCAAGTTCTCAGCACAAAGGAGATTTATTTGCCCCAGAGGGACAGAGGGCAGGGATAAGAGACAAAGACAGGAGCCAGAGGATGAGGGAGAAGGATGGGGGATCTGGCAGAGTTTGAAGTGGTAACACTTCTTGTTACTCATTTGCAGTTGTATGTGGTGGGAGGTCACCGTGTTAGGGTGAGGTGCTTAATTTTAATTGTGCATGTTAATGAGGTGAACCAAAGGGGGCTTTTGGTTGATGGACTTCAATACTTTGATAGCTGGACCTTGGTAATCAGTCTCAGGAGGAGGAAGTGGCCAAATAAGGGAATAGACCTTGGTGGCTAGCTTTAGGAATGTAACCTAATGGTTTTTAGCAAGGCAGAGGGGATGTGGAAAAGAGCAGGGTCTGCCAGAGCCACATGTTCGAATGGGCCGGTGTCCTTCACCATACTCTTAAGATTTCCCTTTCAATTCTGGACCACGCTCATCTCTCCTGCATTTGGAGCCACAGCATCGGGCCCTGAGGTTAACCCTGAAGTTGTTTTATTGGCTAATGCACCCAGTCTTCAAGCTACCCCCAAGTATCCCAGCTGGTCAGATCTAGAGAGAGCCCAGGATGTTAAAAGTCCAAACATGAAATGATGGGTGCCATGGGGTGTTGCAGATGAGCCTTGGGTTTCACGGCTGTTCGTGAGGCTGGTAGTGGGTAGGAGGGCTGGTGGTAACTGCCTGTGTCCGGCCACACATGCCTGTAAGCTTACTGAAACACAGAGGGTTCTCTTGGATTGGGGTTCTCTACTTCTGTGGCCCTGAGGTATAAAATGGTTGAGTTTCGTGGTTTTCTATGTGCTTTTGTTGTTGAAGAGGGGGTGGGTAAAGTCATCCCGTCCTCCCTCTGTGCCGGAAGCCATCTGCAGCATGCTGCCACTGGCATGTGGTGTCTGCCTCAGAGGTGCGGGACGTGCTTGGCTCAGCGCGTCTGCAGCCAGTGTGTTCCATGGATGAGGGGGATCTGGCAGAGTTTGAAGTGGTAACGCTTCTTGTTACTCATTTGCAGTTGTATGTGGTGGGAGGTCTGGGTGCATACTCTTCAGAGAGGCCTTGGTGCCTTGGCAGGCAGAACTGCTGAGGAGTGGGGGAACCACAGACCGGAGGGCAGTGCCCAAGTGAGCGCCTTCCGCAGACACAAGGACTGAGGGATGCATGATGGCAAGAGGAGGGGACAGAGCTTGTAGTTGCTACACCACACGGTGTGCACGTGAATGCTGACTTCAAATTCTGGGTAGAGCCTCAGAAGCGTTTTGTTGGTGGTGGTAGTGGTTTAATTAAAAAAACAAAACAAAACAAACCAAAAACTCCACTTACTTACTTAGCGTGTAGGTGAGGATGAGGGAGTGCCATGGCTGTTGAAGTCAGTGGACAGCTTAGGGCAGTTGGTTCTCTCCGTCTCCTTCTGAGGGACCAGGAGCTAGACAGACAGATCCCTGGCAGGCGTGAACACAGGCGAAGGGGCCGGTGATAAATAAAAAGGATGTCCAATTTGCGACTTCTTCACCTTCCTGACCAGAGACAAAGACCTGGTGAGCTTTTCTCTCCCTGGCAGAGGCTTCTTTCGGCCAAGGAGTCCAGATCGGTCAGACATATGCAAGGTTGGTCGTGAGCATGTTTACCTGAGGCTGCGGGCCTGCCTTCTACTCCCCTTTCTTCATTCAAGTTGACTGATCCAAAATTAGGGGAAGGGGGCTGCCCTCTGTTACCAAAGCACTCAAAAGTTCCAGGCCCTCCTGGGGAATTTAGATTTTGGTTTCTGGATCCCCTTCCTACTTTGTGGGGCATCTTTTTCTATGTTCCTTTGTCTCTGTCTGTCTGTCTGTCTCTGTGTGGGTGCCCACACTCCCACTCATGCCTGACTCTCCACTTTTAATAAAGTTTGTCCCCTGTTGCTTCCTGTTGTATTTGAGAATTTTCCTCCCCTTTAATTGCTAGAGAACATGAATAAAACTGGATGAATAATATTACGCTGCTACTCCTGTGTAATAACACCTCCGCCTTGGCGTTTCTGGGAATCAAACTCAGGTCGTCAGGCTTGGTGGCAGGTACCCTTACCTGCTGAGCATCTCACTGGTACCCACGGCTTTATTTTTTTTTTAAATCTACCTCTTTATCCATCTATCTCATACATGTGTTGAGGGCAGATATGTGCCAGGCAGTAAGTGTGGAGGTCTGGGAACGACTGGGAGTTTCTTGTCTTCCACGTGGTTGAGGCAGGGTCTCTCGTGTTACCTCCACTGTGGAACTTCACTGCACACTCCGGGCTGTCTGGCTCATGAGTGTGCTGGAGATTCTGTCTCTGCCTCCCATCTTGCAGTAGGAGTGCTGGGATCACAGGTGCAACCACCAAGTCAAATGTGTCAAATGTGGGCCGCCACATCCGGCCTTCACATGGGGTCTGGGGCTTGAACTCAGGTCTCAAGCTTTCTTTCACACAGTGCTTTTATCTGCTAAAGCAAGTCTCTGGCCCCAGCTCAGAGACTTGTAAAAGTTGCTGTCACGAGACCCATCATCATTAGGGCAAGCTTATCTGTCAGCTAGCTGTTGCCCCGGTGACTGGGATTAACTGGATCCAGTTCCCAGATCACACACTGCCCTCTGAAGTTTAGCTTTATCTGATGCAAGCCAGAGGTAAACAGGTGTATGTGCTGTGCACACCTGTACATACACACACACACACACACACACACACACGCACGCACGCACGCACGCACGCACACACACCCTGCACACAATGTCAGTAAAGCTGTGAATGGGCCAGAATGAGCTAAGATCGTGAGGAGGAAGGAGGAGACTGTGGATGCCTGGTGTCCTCCTGGGTATCTGAAGTCTCTCCTTAGGCCAAAGGAAGAGTGACTGTAGAGCCCAAGGGGAGGAGGCAGGGGAGGAGGCAGGCTACAGCTGAGAAACTGATGAGTGTGCAGCCAGGGCCAGGGCAGAGGTCATTGGTCTCTCTGTCTGTCTGTGCCTCTGTCTCTGTGTGTGTGTGTGTGTGTGTGTGTGTGTGTGTGTGTGTGTGTGTGTGTGTACGTGTACAGGGCTCTGGCTTTAACTCTCATATAGATGAGAAGATGCTGGAGACACTGAGTCCAGTCATTCACTGAAGGAGCACCACAGTGGGATTGCAGTATCTTAATGTCACTTAGAGTAAGTCATCCGAGGGTCAAGGCTGTGTGCAGGACTCGGGAAGAAGAAAACAGGGAGGGAGACTGAGGCAGGTCAGTGCAGGAGCCTGTGGAGACCTCGTGCATAAATGGAGAGGCAGCGACTGCCCAAGTGTCCACCAAGGCCGTTACCAATGAGCAAACACACAGACACTCTTACTGCTTCAAAGGGGAGACGGGAGCTAAGCAGATAAACAGCCACTTCAAAGTGTCAAGGAAGGGCAGGGACTGTAGCTCAGTCAGTAAAAATGCTTACCTAGCCCTAGCACCACATAAAGTGGGTGTGGTGGTTCACACCTGTAATTCCGGCACTGGAAAGGTGAAGGGAGATCACAAGTTCAAGGTCATCACCCTTGACTACTTAGTGATGTCCAGGCTACCCTGACAAATGTCCTGTCTCAGACAAAAGAAAGTATCAAGGAGTGGAATGAACCAGGGAGGTCTCTAGAGTTGTTAGGATATGTACGTGGGAACTGGAATGTTAGTTGTTTTGAATAGGATCAGAGAAGGCCTTGCTCTAGGAAGTGGTATTGTAGCCTTTTTGAAATTTGTTATACATTGTACATAGTGTTGTTTATATGTTCAATGTTTCTATGTTCCTAAGCTCCAATTGTATGTTGTGGGGTGTTAGCACAGTGTGCACTCTCACCTAATTACCAGCCACCCCAGCATCTCACACAGAAGGAGCGTTTCCTCGGGATTCTACCCAGGCAAGATTCTCCAGGGGACACCCTCTGGAGACCTCTTGAGAGATTTGGTCCAGAGGCCTTGCTGGAGGCAGTTTTTGTGAAATCCTGCAGAAAGGAGAGTAGCTGGAACCTGGCGTTATCTGGGTAAAGGGATGGGCTCTGGAAGCATCCGGGAGACCGAGCAAAGCACATTGGGTGCTGCATTTGCTGCATTTGAGGGGAAAGGAGTCAGAGATAGCTTCAGTGTCTGGGCCTTTAGCTGGGAGTAGAGCAGAGTTCAGGTCTAGAGAGCCAACGAGCTTTGGGAACAGGCTCGGAGAGGAAGTCAGATTCGTGTGCGGACATGCCAAGTGTGACTTCTCTCTCAGACATGCACGTGGAGGAGGGAGCAGGCTATGGTGATCGCCTGCCTTTTGGAGGGAGCAGTTCAGCCTGTAAAGTTAATTTTGGGGATTGCAGTATCTTAATGTCACTTAAAGTGAGACATCCAAGAGTCAAGGCTGTGTGCAGGACTGGGAAAGAGGAGAACAGGAAGGGAGACTGAGGCAGGCCGGTGCAGGAGCCTGTGGAGACCTCGTGCATAAATGGAGAGGCAGCGACTGCCCAAGTATCCAACAAGGCCATTACCAAACATGGCCAGGGTGGCCATGCCAGAATGGGCCCCACACAGTGCCCATGGACCTGGCATGCTGCTCTGCAGAGTGGAATGCCAGTCATATAAATATTATGAGAAAAAGGAATGTCAGGCAGGGAGAGAGGAATGAAGAATTCACTTGGGCACAAAACTGGGGCAGGTGGCGATGCCCAGCTACTGCTGGGAGTACCAACGCAGGAGCTTGGGGTCACACCTGCCCCAACTGCTGGCTGGTGGGGGCTCGACTTTCTGGCAGTGACATACTTCTGTAAGAAGCTGGCATCCAAAGATAGGGTGAAGGTGTTTCTGGCCCCAGCAGGTGCTGGTGGCCAGCGAGACCATCAGTTGCAAGGACTGCCCTGCCTCCTGGAATACGGAGGCTTCTCAGTCCACCCAAGCCTGTCCGTCATCTAAGTCGCTTGAAGCCAACACTAATATTATAAAAACCTCCTCTGAGATAGTTGGGACCACCCCAAAGGGAAGTAAAATGATAAGGTGCTGAAAGGGAGCCGCACAGGAATCACACCTGTTTCTCTTCCCCAAGGCAACTCCAAACAAGGACCTAAGTGGGAACTGATGGCTCACATGTAAGCCAGAATTAGAACGTCAACGGCCCTTCTCACGTGGATGCCAGTCAGGGTCAAGTTGGGGCCAGCTCCAGAGGCTCTGCCAGACCCTGAGAATCTTAAGCTGGGCAGGCGCTGCCCCCACCCTGCCCTGCCACCACGGAGTTCAGACTGAAGCAGTCAGGACCTGACCTCTGCAAGGTTGAATGCCTAGTTTGCTTGAGATAACAGGAGTGGGAATTCTTCCCATATAAGGTACCCCTTGTCCTTGTTCAGGGAGTTGCCTTCCTGACTTGCTTTTCTTGGAGATGGAGCTTCATAGAGATGGAGCTTGAGTGGACTATCCTAGTAAAGCCTTTCAGGTCTTGTCTTGGTCCTGCCATTTCTGAGTCCAAGAACTCAGCTCCAGTCATGTAGTGGGGATAAATAACGACACATTACAGTCTGAATGCATCAGCACGGAATATCTGTGTTGGTGGATCCTCACTTCTGGGTCTCTGAACTTGACCTTAGATTTGGAGATAGGGTCTCTGCATATGTGAGCAAGCTAAAGTGAGGACCTTAGAGCCGCCTCTCCCCTCTCACTAGAGAGGAACTTAGGTAAAGGAAAGATGATTGGTGAGTCAAAAGATAGAGAGAGACACCTGTAAGCCAAGGAGAGTGGCCTGGAGCAGGCTTCCCAGAGCCTCAGAGGAAACAAACCAACCCACACCTTGACCTTGGAATAGGGGCCTGCAGAGCTTCAAGAAAACCAGTCTCTGTGGTTTAAGCCATTAGCAATTGCTAGGTGTGGAGTACACACCTGGAATCCCAGCATCTGCGAGGCAGAAACAGGACGGTTGGGAGTTTCAAGCTATCCTGAGTTGTTACTTAGTGACCTTTTGCCTTAGAAACAAACAAAAAGCAAGAGAGTCGACAGGACTTGGCCTTGGTTATGGCTTCTTGGGGAAGTGATACAGAAGCCACTCTTAGAAAAATCATTTTATCTTTAATTACGTATTCGTGTGTCTGTGCATGTGAGTGCAGGTGCCCAGAGAGGCCAGGAGAAGGCATCTCATCCCATGGAGCTGGAGGTACAGGCAGTTGTAAGCCACCCATGTGGGTGCTGAGAACCATGCTTGTGTTCTCCACAAGAGGAACACATGCTCTTAACTGCTAAACCATCTCTCCAACCCCTACAGGAACTACTTTTAAAAAGTCATTGCTGCTCAATGTGGTAGAACGTGCCTTTAATCCTAGCACTTGGGAGGCATAGGTAGGTGGATCTCTGAGTTGGAGGCCAGCCTAGTCTACTGGTCTGCATACCAAGTTTCAGGCCAGTCCAGGCTATATAGTGAAACCTTGTCACAGTAGTAGTAGTAGTAGTAGTTGCAGTAGTAATTTGTAAAGTTGAAAGTGCTGCCTTTGATGATGTCAGATGTTCACCCCTTGAGTGTTTCTAGAATCAGGTCAAAGCCTGTGTATGCTGAAGCGCTGTCAAGCCCCATGCCCGCAACCAGCTCTTGCTGGAGTTCGCCTGTCATCTGAGCCTTAAAGGACTCCATTAAGCAAATGAAGGAATGTTCTTTCCACGGGACAAGACAGCTTAGTTACTTGATTTTCAGGCTTTTGTTTGTTTGTTTGTTTTTTTAAATGTCTTTCTCCATCTTTAATTAAAATTTCCCAGAGATTCAAAGTGGGAAGTTGATGGCGGTGACTCGTTTTCAAAAGACTTTTCTGAGAAAACAGGGGGCTCAGAATCGTCTGCTGGCATTCCTGTTTGCTCTTCTCCTGTTCATTCTGGTGTGGAAAGCCACTGTACAGAAAGCAGGCCCCAGAGTCCGTGTCCCTGAGAAGGGTGGAGTCACATCTTCCCTAAGTATATGGTAGGGCATGCCTGGCCAATCCCCCGCCTCTAGCTGCCAGAAACCATCGTGTCAGAAAAAGAGAAAGTTCATGAAAGGCCCCAATTCAACAGCTCTCAGGGCCTCTCTCCCTTCAGCCAAATATTCGCTGGACCCCTGACAGTAGGCTTTTGTTGGGGGGCTCAGAGCTGTGAGAGGCAGAAGGTAGAAAAAGCATTATGAAAGCAATATTCAAGGGATTTGAGCTGGTGTGTGGACTTGTTGAGATTTTAGTATGTTTGCTGTAGAAGGGGGATCAAAGCCAAGGTCGGGCCAGCAAGAGACACTGGTTATTCTATCTTCAGGTTGCTGAATTTCGTATCATATTTCTAAAGCAGAGGTAAGCAACCCTTTAAGGAATATAGAAGCAGAGGCTAATATTTACCCAACTTAAAGTTAGACATAATGAAAATAAAACATTACAAACCGTTAAGACCATTACCGATTAGATACTGACAGCTCACCGCCAGTGCTGTGTGGGCTTCCAGTTGGCAGTGAAAACTCACGGTGTCACACTTAATAAGTGTTCCTGGAAACACAGCCCCTCGCCACCCACCGTCTCGAGACTTTGGACCTTGCTCATTCTAGGTAGTAATTTCTTTCCTCTTAACCCTTACATTTCCAGCACTGTACGGACTCTGGGATTCTTGATTTTGCCGTTGTTGAGATAGCGTCATTTTGCCACATGTGACTAGTGTTTCTCTACAGGCTGGCAGGTGGCTACACTGTCTGCATTTCCACACAGCCTAGCTCTTCCTAAGACCTATCCAAGGCTCTCCAAGAGGCTTGCTGGAATGCGGCACTCTGGTCTCTGCACCCGACTCCTTTCTCACATCTTAGAAATTACCTTTTCATGGGCATCAGATCCAAGAGCATCAAGCCTTGGAGAACAAACCCCTTCACTAATTAAAAGGAGGCAGCTTTGAAGTGTGTGCGGTCTGGTAATCACGTCACAGTGAGCACACTGACTCAGATCACCAGGTAAAGAGAGTCATAGATGAAAAGTCTGACAGCAAAATGTGCTGAAAAGAAGCACCAATCAGAACTGGCCTACCACCATGGATTCGAGTCCAAGGGGATAGGCTGAACCTCATTAGCAGATTTTTGCCTCATTCTGTCTCTGCCCTTAATGAGAGCTAGATGCTCTGAAAAAAAGGAGCCTGAGAATCTCTCATTGATGCTGTCAATCAAAGTGCCACACGAGAGGCCACGTTGAAGGAAGGCTTGCAAAGGAGTGCTGCTTGACTGGGAGGCAGTATTCATTTATTCAGAATGCACACACATTTGAGCAGGCTTCCAGCTACTGAATACTCCTGTGTGGCACTCCCTGCTACAGGCAGCCTCTGTGGTGACACAGAGCCCTCTCCCTTGGTTGTCACAGAGACAGTGATTTATCCAGCCCTTAATACAGAGGACATCCATTGCTAATGTGTTTTCCCGAATACACCACAGGTTCCTGCCCCCAAACTGCTGCCACCTAGCCAGTGGCAGGTAGGGGGGCGTTCACCTAAAACCCTCAGCAGTCCCCTGAGTATTTTCTGTCAACATTTTTGTTGGAATGCCCTGTAAATCAGCCAGTAACACATGAAACCCACATGTCTGGGTCATGTTCTGCTTACTAGGTTCATGTTTGGATCATTTTCCAGGGATGCTACCATGGAGCGTATAAGATGTTGGGAGCCAGAATGCCTTAGACAGCTCTTTGTGCCCTGCGAGGTTGGAACAATGAGGGAATGTGTAACTAAGTGGATAGTACACCCATATCCTCACACCTGACCCTCCCAGTCCCCTATTCATTTATATTAGCGTGGTGCATTTGCCACACACTACGCTATGGATATGTTGTTCTATTTGTTTGGTTGGGTTTAGGGCTTCTTTTGAGATGGGGTCTCATTATGCAACCTGGTCTGGGCTAGACCTCCCAGCAGCCTTGCCTCAGCCTCCAAAGTGCTGGAATGACAGAGTCATAGTGTCTGGCTGATACATTACTCTTGGAAAAAAAGAAAAAAGAAAAGAAAAGGTCCTAAGTTGTGTGTATACATATGTGTGTTCTTGTGTGCGGGTATGTAAACATGAGTGCAGGTACCCTCAGAAGCCAGAAGAGGGTGTTGGATCCTCTGCAAATATGTATATGTGCCACATGTGTGCCTGATGTCTGAGATCAGAAGAGTGTGGATTCCCCTGGAACTACATTTCGGGAAGTTATGAGTCACCATGTGGGCACTGGGAATTGAACCTGGGTTTTCTGTAAAAGGAACAAGAGCTCTTATCTGCTGAGCATATCTCCAATTCTAATGTGTGAGAGTTTTCAGACTCGGTTAACTGAGGTGTGAAGGCACATTCCGCATGTGGGTGACACCATCCCATGACCTGTGTTTCTGTACTGAGTAAAAAGATGAGCACCAATGTTCATCTCTTACTGTCTTCAAAACTGATGCCATGTGGCCAGCTGGACCAGGATTCTGCCGTTATCCCTTCTTCCTCCATGGTGGACTGCACTTCCAAACAGAACTAAAACTCTTTTTTCTTTAAGTTGCTTTAAGTTGGTATTTTTGTTCCAACAGTAAGTGACCTAACCAATACATCACCCTACCAGTTATATCCACTCAAGTAACAGGGGCACAGGCCATGCTGCACAACCTTGCCAGCTGGCTGGGGACAGAGTCTTTGCATAGCACAAACCCACATGGCTTTTGATGTAAAAACCAAACAGTTTCTCTTACACACATCTCTCTTATCCTTGGAGGATACCTTCCAAGACCCCAAGGATGCCTGAAACTGAGGATGGTACCAGGCTCTTTTGTAGAACACGTTTGTTCCCATGCACATACACTTGTAAAAACATTCAGTTTATAAGCTAGGGACAGTGAGAGATTAATACCAGCAACTGAAAATAAATGACCAGCTATAGTCGAACTGTGTGAAGGGTCTCTCTTCTCACATGTTATCTCATTTGTAGCCACTCTTTTGGTGTTGCTAAGAGATGGTGAGTCTACATGGTGAGATACAGTGATGGGAACAATGAAGGCACTGTGATGTAGAGTGTTACAAAGGCAGACAGTATGGTAACTCCTTCATAGCTAACTGATGGCAGGGAGGTCACACTGTGTGGACCCAGGGATGATTTCTTTGTGATAGCTCAAGATGGCATCACACTGGTCACAGCTGCACCCAATTTAAGACGCATGAAAGACTTATGTGTGGAATGTTTGTGTAATGTTTTTGTACCCTGTTGGCTATAGGTGACTCAAACTGCAGAGCTCAAAACTGAAAACAAAGGGAGATTGTTGTACTCAGGATGGGCACCTGGGAACACTTACTGGGCACAAGGACTCTTACCAACCACCAGCTAAACTGGGCCAGCAATAGTGACTAATACGGGTCATTGTGCCCAGTTGACAGAAAGCTGTTAAGCCATGAGCAGAGCCTGTTAAGCGGTCCTGGGGTAGAGGGGGTGAAGAGGAAGAGTTAAAGGTGACATGTGTTCTCCAAGTTCCAGCTGCTGGGAAACCCCCATCCTGCTGTTAGGAAATCTAGCCGCCTGTCCAGCTGTGGACTCTGACACCTTGTCAGCTCACACTGTGCATCCTGGAGCCATCTGGAGTGTCATACCCCCTGCCATGCCTTTTGTATGTGGGCATTCTGAGGCATCAGTTGAACCATTGGGTATGCACCTCCCTCAGCCACGCAGGGCAGCAGGCCTCATTTGGACACCTTTTCCATTTTACTTCTACAGGCTTGAAGAGCACCTGGTTTACGACGGTGTTTGTATGTAGTGTCCGGTGCAGAGAAGGTGTAGAGGGCTTGGCGATGATGGTGCTTTCCAGGGTCGGGAGGAGGTGGGATGAGGGTGACCGCTAACAGGAACAAGGTTTCTTCGTGTTTGTGGGGGATGAATGTTCTGGAATTTGATAATGATTATGGTTTTCATTATTAAATCCACTAAATACTACCAATATAAACTTTAAAATGTAAAATACTTCACATTTTATTGTGTATGACATGTCTTAGTCGAAAAGAATCACTTGATGGGCCTTCGCTCTAGAAACATTTTAAAGCTATTTAAGCTAGCAACAATACCAGCTAGCTCAGTACTAGTTTGGGCATGGGGTAGAGTATGGGCGCTGTTCTTATGTGTTCATTTGGTGTGTTCTTCATATTACACTCAGCCCCTTTTTGAGGCCAGGAAAGGCCTTCTTGGGCCCTGATCACACTTCTTCCCATCTTCCAGTTTACCGCCTTCCCTGTCTCAGCTTGCTTATCAGGTTCAGAAGGCCGCAATGCCTTGAGTGAGGACATTTCTCCAGGCCTGAATTTTATGTGGATTTTAATTTTCAAAACATGAAGGCTTTCCCTTTTTTTCCATTAGAAAACCATAGAAGAGTCCAGTTTGCTGAAATGGATGGTGCTGTGAGGATCTTAGGGTCTGGATGCCCTGAAATACTGGCTACTTGCAGCTGCAGAGGAGACAGAACCCCGGGACCCTCTCACATCTGAGTCCCAGAGCTTTGTGTGGGGGAGAGGGGGATGTCTGTATTCAGCATGCCAGACCTAGCACCTGGTTTTCTAATTATGTGAGTGATACATTTATTTGTTCAGATGTCCTCATTGGCATAGCACACGAGGTCAAAGGGGACAAGAGTCAAAACCTCAGTGTACAGGCTAAGGGCAAAACAGTCCCAGAGATGCCAGCCTTGCATGCCAGCTGTGACTCTGCACTCACATGCCACCACTCTGCAGGTGGCATCCACGCAGGAGCACACCTCTGTTTCCCCATCCAAAGTTGACCAAGCGGAAGCTGGGACTCCCCACCCCGACCGTGGAAATGGGCTCCGGCCCTTACTTTTGTGTCAGGGTGGAGATTTATTTGACTCTTTCCACAAATGAATTTCTAAGAAGTTAATGACTTTTATGCCTCTTTCATTATGTGTACACAGTGCCAGTGTGTTTGATTTCATGCAGTCTCTTGACACTTACACAGTGCTGAGTGACAACTTGCGGAGCGTGCCAGTCTGAAACTTCAAACTCAAGTGCAGTCCTTGGGCAGATGTCTATTGACAGCATTATGTGGTTTCCACTTTCACCTTTTTAAAAAACTGTGTCTGTACTAATGCATGCATGTTTGTGGGTGCACGCATGTGGAAGCCCGTGAACAAACCTTGGCCATCACCCCTTCCTCAGGTGTTCTCCACCTTGATGTTTACGACAGGGTCTCTCACTCGCCTGGAACTCCCTAAATAAGCAAAGCTGGCAGGCTAGCAAGCCCCAGGGACCTGCCTGTCCCCGTCGCTCCAGCATGGGGACTACAAGTGCTCTACCAAGCCTTTTTTAAAACTAACTAACAATAAATAAATTACTTGTTACATAGGTACAGTAGAAATGGGACATGGGCTTCTGAGAATGGATTATTTTTTAACAGTAAGTGTGGATTCTGGGGATTGAATTTGGCTCAACTGATAAAGTGCTTAAGGGTCCATCTCTCCAGCCGCCCCATCTTGGTTTTAATAGTAACACTACTGGTCCTTCCTCCCTCCCTCAGCACCTGCTGGGCTCTAGCTGTTGTGAGATCAGAGGGCCTGCTATTGGTCCAGGGAGGTACGCCTGATTGCCCCCAGGCATGTGTAGGGTTTTCGGGGGAGGTTTAAAGAATAAAGACATTAATTCCCAAGAGTGGGCTGGAAATATTTTGTGAAAAGTGGTTTGTGTGTGAGTTTAACCAGGGGTGATAGGAAGAAAATTAGAAAATGACACAAGTCTGCCATGTTTGTGAAGGAGGCAGAAGCCAAGGGCACCACAGCTTGACATGGATTTGGAAGCCCTGTGGTGTGGAGGCCATCATCCCAACAGAGAGATGAAAGAACCAACTTAGAGACTTCTGCCTCAAGCATAAGTGAGCCACCATTCCCTTAGTGTGACAAGCTGAAGAACCTGGTGCCCTGGCTCTGCCTCAGTCATAGCCGGACCTTTATTCCACCAGGCAAAGCTTCCTCCTACAAGGTCTTGGAAGTGAAGCTGTTTACATAGTTCTTGGTTCCCATACAAACCAGAAGTCACCCAACACCGAACTGTAAGCTTTGACGCTGTGATAGTTGCTGTGATCAAACACCATGACCAGATGCACCTTACGGAAGAAAGAGTTGAGTTTGGCTCACGGTTCCAGGAGGAGAGTCCTTAATGGCAAGGAGGTGGGGTAGGGGAGGCATGGCCGCACGTGGCCAGAGCAGGAAGCCAAGCACTCACCTCTTTAACCACAAGCAGGAAGCATATAAAGCAAACTGAGAGTGGGACAGGGCTATAGACTGTTTCCTTCAGCAAGGCTGCCCCCCTAAAGTTTCCACGACTTTCCTATGCAGCACCACTTGCTGGAGACCAGGGGTTCGGCTATTGAGCCTGTGGGGACGTTTCTCATTCAGAGCATTGCAGAGACGATCTTGAATTGCAGTCAGTATACATAGAACGAAAGGGACCAGTTTTACCATTCTTACTGTGCTACAGTAGTGTTGGCCACGTTCAGCGTCATGCAGACACCACCATCTCTCCTGAACGATTTTCTTCTTCCTAAACTGAAATTGTGTCTCTACTAAATACTGGCTCCCCATTTCTGTAACTCCAGTACCTGGCATCCACCATTCTTCCTTGCTTCCATAACTCTAGCAACCCTGGGGGCCTCAGATGAGTGTAATCACACTGGATTCCTCCTCTTATGCGTGGCCTGTCCGACTTACAACAGTGTTCTCAAAGGTCACCATACAACACCATGGTGTCACAGCCCCCGCCCCCCTTTTAGATGGGTATGTTGGCTGATCTGTTGTACTCTTTAATGCTTTAAATTCAGGACTGAATAGAAAGTGCGAGTCACCCCAAACCTCACCATTTCTTACCCTCAGCCATTAGGACCCTGTTGAGTCCCAGATCCTGGGTAAAGGCTGGAAATTAAACATGATGGATTGGGGGGACAGTTGGGAATTGGGGGGCTATGTGAGAGCTTCTTGGTTTGGTAGTGCACCTGCACCTCCCCCTGACTGAGTAGCACTGAGCCCCTTCCTGTTTGTGTTTGGAGATAAGGGTTCAATCCAGACAAACCGACTCTACACTTGTCCTTAGTGTTCAGGCGCATTGGGTGGCGGTTCCAGCAAGCATGTTCTGTGCTTTCTGGGGTAGATGGTTGTCCTCTCAGAGGTAACGTTCTACTGCCCTTATAAAGAAGAACACATTTCTGTCATTTACAACATTAAGACCATCACACTAGGTCTGGGGATGTGGAAGGAATGAGTTGCTTAAGACAGTCTTAATTCTCAGAGCCTGGTGTGGTGACACACGCCTGTCACCCTAGCACCTGGAAGGTAGAGGCAGGAGAATCAAGAATTGAAGGCTCTCTTTGGCTACATAGTGAGTTTGAGGCCCAGGATGATGAAAAGAAGGGAAGCCTCTGGATTCTTCTCTTAATTACCTAGACTCTCCATGCAAATTAGCGCAGAACCCTTCGCTTTGATAACCGGTCCCTGCCTTTCTTTGTCTGTTCACTCATTTCCTCTTCTCCCTGGTGACGTAGAGGGCTTCCCTCCGAGTCCTATTGTTCTGTGGCTGTTCTTGGGGTTGAACTAAAAACCACTTTTATAATGGTGTGAAGTCTGATTCTATGAGAGCCGAAAGCGATTGCCATAGGATCTTCTTCCCCTGCCTTTGCTGATGCTGGGCAGACCTGCGCTCACAGCGTCTGCCCTGGTGGAAAGCCATGTCTCATGTGTGTGCTCTTCTCCCAGGTGAGGTGGAGGATTCAGATGCGATTGACACCTTGGGACAACTTGATGGACCGGACAGCCCACTTCCCACTCTGAAAGGTAAGACAGAAGGGCAGCTGCCCTTGTGGTTACAGAATATTATGGGGTGGATGCTCTGCCCTTGTCACTAGGGGCTGGACTTGCCTGATTAAGCAGATGATAGGGTCCCCTGGTCTGGGGCTGCTCCATTGCTGGGCAGATGAGATCCCTACCTGAAGTCTTATTTATTTATTTATTTATTTAGCCCAAGAAAGGCTTTGGGGGATAATGAGGCTGGTTGGAAGCCAGCAGATGAAGCTGTGGGAAATGCAGCTGGCTGAGGAGGAAGGGGCCTTAGGGTGCTCAGAGGTTCTGAGCCGGGACTTCAAGGCCAGCTTCCCATCTTGGCCATTTGTTAAGTACTTACAGACAGCCATCTCTCCTCCACATTTATTTTTCTCAATGAAATAGCCATGTCATGGTCTCTCAGAGGGTGACACTTTTCTGTACTGCCATCTGAAAGGGGATTTTGTCCTCCCTTGTGGTGACGCTTGTCCTTCCTGGAAATTTGCTGTAGGCACCATGCTCTCCTGTCATACCGCATAGGCATTATGGGTGTGTCTCATTGACAGAACAAGGGAGACCAACATGGTCTACTTTCTTGAAGAAGCAATAGCTTTTCTTTTCTTAAATAGTGCGTCACTCCAATTTGTGCTGTCCATATGCTTCTGGATAGGGGCCAACCACTGGAACATGGTTGACCAAATAGGAGCCACATCCTTAAAGAAGACTGACTCTCCCCTCCCAGAAGCCAGCAACTGTCTCATAGCTCCTCAGGAACAGAGGCTCATGAACCGCTTCCCACTCCATGCTAGAATGTTGACCAGCTTTATCTTGTCAGGCAACCACAGCTGCTCATGACTTCAGCTAGAGGAGTGTTGTATTAATCAGGGTTCTCCAGAGAAACAAAACTATATATATATATATATATATATATATATATATATATATATATATATATATATATATATACACACACACACACACACACACACACACACACACACACACACACACACATAGAACAGGTTATGGTCTGACTATTCTAATAATAGGCAAGAGTTTTCCATGTCCTTTATATAGGCTGCCACAAGAAAGTGTGGCCTAGATTAAAGGTGGCTCTTCCCACCTCAGAAGATCCAGCTTTAGATGGGTCTTCCTACTTCAAATAATTCAGTTCACGATCAGCCCTCTAGGTGGACCCACCTACTTGGATTTCAGTTCATTTCAGATGCAGTCAAGTTGACAACCAAGCACAGCCCTCACAAGTGTGATGCAGATGCTTCAACTGTGGCCACGTCACGTATTCTCTGCACAGCGACCAGCTACGCGTCTCTGTGTTCATCACCACCCACTGCATAGAGGATTTTTTTGGGGGGGTGGAGTCGGAGAGCTTTACCAATCAGGGAGTAGAGAGGTAGGAATTTAGAGGGCTATTTGATACTATGTCCATTTAGCAAATTCTAGTAGGTTCACCCCTGAGGCCTGTGAGCTCCCCACCATGGGTTCTGGGCCAGATTTGCAGGTACATTTGCATAGGTTTCCTCCTGTGAGCAGGTCTTAAATCCAAACAGAAAGCAGTTGTCTACGCCCAGAACACCCATGCCGCTATTACACCCATGGGCATCTATTGCCGTGCCGGATGTTATTGCGGTTTACAGGGGTCACAGCTGGGTAAGACTGTTGAAGACGACTCCCTTTCCCTCAGCCACCCACACAACACCTTTCAGTACTAAAAGAGCTGACCAGCAGGGAGGAAGCTTCCTGTACAATGCTGACTTAATTTCTCCATGTTCTCTCTCTCTCTCTCTCTCTCTCTCTCTCTCTCTCTCTCTCTCTCTCTCTCTGTGTGTGTGTGTGTGTGTGTGTGTGTGTGTGTGTGTGTGTGTTATCTTGAGCAATAGGGTCTTACATACTATCAAGTTCTGGTGGCAACCAAGAGTAATGGTGGTTGCCTGAATTGTTTTGGGGACCTCCAGGATTTATGACCAGCAACTTACAGGGAGATGTCCCTGGTACTGACCTTTTTGTTTGACAACCTATGGCTTCTGGGGTGAGCATAAACCCCCATGTAAGGTGATTCCAATTAAGCTCTTCTATATGAAAAAAAAGGTATGTTTTATATATGTTATAAAATAGTAGGTTTCCATATGCCTTTTCCAAACATCCTTAGAGTTAGTTGTCCCTTGGGGGGGGGGGGTAGGTTAGAAGACGGCCTTGGGGGAGTGATGCCTTTTTTAATTCATAGATTCTCACCATGTATTCATGGGTATCTCAGTCACCGTGGCTGCCATGCCAGAATCCCAAAGACAGGGCAGGCGTGATGCCAGGAATTCATTTGCTCGAAGTTCTGAAAGCCAAGAGGGGAAGGTTAAGGCTAGGTACGTCGGTGTGTGGTAAAGTGTGTGTCTAGACTGTTAGGCCTGAGTTTGATTAACAGCACTAATAAAAGAAGAAAAGAAGATTCTGTAGGGGAAATTAAAAGATTAAACATTTCAAGGAATGAGGCATGACATAAAATTTCTATTAAAAGAAGAGTTGTTGTGGCAGGAGAGATGACTCAGTGGTTGAGGGCACTGGCTGTTCCTACAGGGGACTCCAGTTCCAGGGGGTCTAACGCCCTCTTCTGGCCTCTTCTGGCACTTGTGGGCAAAACATCCATACACATAAAATTTGAAAGTAACCGTAAGAGGATTTTTGTAGGTGGAATATCATGCTACTGTGGTCTCAGATAGTTTGGAGGATGAGGCAGGAAGATCACTTGAGCTAAGAGTTCAAGCCAAGTCTGAGCAGCATGTTTCCAAACAAACTTAAACAAAACTTGCAGAGAGTTCAGTGATAGAGTGTGTGCTTGGCACACGCAAAACCTTGTGTTTGGTCACTAGCACCAAAGAAAAGCATGGCAAACCAATCATGTGATTAGTCTGAACCCCTCCTCAGAGGCTTTCATCTCAGGACAGTGAGACTCCTCATCCTCCACCCCCAGCACACAGCTCTGCAGGCGCTGAATGCATCACGGTTTTTCCATGCTGTTTTTCTCTTTTACTGTACTCATGCACTTTTCTCAGCTTTGAAGATTCTATGAGACAGGAACAGCATCTCCTCAGCCCGGTTCTTGTTTTCTGTACTGAATCCAACCCTGCTCCAGATTGAAGTAACAAAGTTATTTCTCCCAAGAGCTGGTCCCAGACTGTGCAGTGTCCCAGACTCCTTTCTCCAGACTGTCCTTCGGAATCACTCTGACTTCACTGGGAATGCCTGCCTCTGTGTGTGTGTGTGTGTGTGTGTGTGTGTGTGTGTGTGTGTGTGTGTGTGTGTTGTACACGGATGAATACACACTAACATCTACATGTACTCAGAACTGAACTAGAGACCTGTGCATGTGTAGTGTGTGCCCTGCCACTGAAGTGCATCCTCAGCCTTGTGTGGTCTCTAAAAAGGATAGATAGCATCTTGGTTACTGTAGCTTAATCAGACCCCCACACTGCCTGGCACATTGCTCTTATTCATCCATGCCAGTTCATCAAATTGGCCTCTCGTTTTTATAAGGAAGGTGTCTTAGTTAGGTTTTTATTGCTGTGAGAAGGCACCATGACTACAGCAACACTTACAAAGGAAAACATTTGATTGTGGGGGCTCGTTTACAGTTCAGAGGTTCAGTCCATCATGGCAGGGAGCATGGCAACATGCAGGCAGGCATGGTGCTGGAGAAATAGCTGAGTATTCTACATCTTGCAGCAACAGGAAGTCAACTGACTGTCACACTGAGTGAAGCTTGAGAAAAAGAGCACAAAGCCCGCCCCCACCATGACACACTTCAACAGAAGGTGTGGCCCAGATTAAAGATGTGCCCTCCAGACTCAAGGTCTGGATTAAAGGCCTGTGTCATCCACACTTCCTCCAACAAGGCCACACCTCCTAATAGTACCACTACCTATGAGCTTATGGGGGCCAAATGCATTCAAACTACCACAGAAGGTGAATGTGCTCCATGACCCAAGCTATAGCCATTCCTTGTGGGGGTGTGGAAAGAACACTACAGAACAGAGAACACTGGGATGAGTAACAGGGAATAGATGTCACCACGTCACCAAGTATGAGTGCAGCAGCAATTTAGAGAGAGGGGACACTATGCCTCACAGAATGACTTGTAGAGACCCAAGGAAAACCTGGACTCTGCATTCCCACTCGAAATTCTTGAGCCTTTCGGACTCCGTGTTTCATAACTGGGCAAAGAGGGAAGGTTTTATCAGCCTATGAGAGGTCTCGCTGTAAAGAAGCTTGGGGATGAGCTGCGACCCTCCTTTTAAGGAGTGTAGTGCTTAGCATTTCTGCTGGTATTCTTTTCCATCTGGTTCACATCCAGTAGCCAGGCAGAAGCTTGGACCCGCCAGACAGAACATTTATTAACACAGCATGTCCCGCAACAGCAGAAAGAAGTCTGGAGAGTGGGCGGGACAGTTGGTACCCTCTGCCCTCCGTCTGTCCCCTGCAAGCATAGAGGCGCGTGCAGAGAAAGAGTTCCCGCATGAGAATAGTCATTCACCATCACACTTCAGCAGTGACGCTGGCCCAGTGAAGAGGGTGATGAGGCCACTGTCTTGAGCTAGGGACCACTCCTTGACACCATGCCCTCTTCGCTCATGAGGGAACAAAATGGAACAGAAACCATGCAGACTGGTACTCAGAGCTGGCTAATGATCCCTGCAAGACCCCCTCAGAGGAACAAAGAGACCAGGCATGTCGGACACAAACTATGACATTCCGTATTCTCTGCTCTTTTTCACTAAGTACTTTCTGGCAGTGTTTGAACTGCAGCTGGCCCTTAGCTTCCGTGAGGGTTGTAGTCACAGATCACTATTGGTTTTGAATGTGAAGTCTAGTTAAAATGGCTGCTCCTACCTCAAACAGCTCCCTGTGAGCCCCAGCGGTGGCAACGCTAGCCTCAGTGCCCACTGTGGTACTGTCAGCCACAAAGCCACGCAGGCACTGTGGCAGACTCCTGTATCAGTGCACCTTTAACATGTCCCTTCCGCTGTTTTCGGCATCAATATTACGGTTCAAACTGAGTGTGTCCACAGCTATTTCCATCCATCACAAATCTTTTAAGCATGAGCACCATGGTTTTAAACTGCACATGCTCAGGAGTGTCTTGTCCTCCTCCGCTGAGCATGCTCACAGATGGACCCGCCCATCTATGAATATGTCAAAGCTCCCTGGATAAAATCCCTGTGCTTTCTGTGTTCAAGGAAGACAATACCTTCTGCATGGTCCCATGCTCTCCTCACCTGCTGCAGGTATTAAATCTTCTCCACTCTTGATGTCCCATCTCTGCTTCTTTCAGCTTTGTGCTGGCTGACACGAAACCCTTTATTGTTTGGTCTCTATGTCTTCTGTACTGTCACTGTGGCCGCACGCAGCAGGCACCAGCAATTCTGTTCTGTATATTGATCAGAAACTGTGATCTCAGATGTAGGGTCTTACTTGGCTGTGCTCCCTCAGGACAAAGGATTGAAAGATGTTCCACCAAAAGAATAAAATAAGTAAATAATCAAAACCAAAATCCCCAAACGAGACAAGCTCACTATGTTGAGGTCTAACAGAGACCAGTGTTTGATTCCGAGAGGTCAGTAATGTCTAAGGTTGAAATGCAGCCAGCCAGCAGCATTGTCACGGAGTAAGGACAAAACTCAGCCCCAGCCAGTGTCTGGCATTGCCATTCCTCATAACAGCTCCTTGTAAGTCATGACAGGAAGTGGGCCGGTCCAGCTGGGTGTAACCCGGTGTGGAGCCTCACTTTCTGTCTCCAACAATTGCATTTGGTACTGGGTCATTGCCACGGTCAACACCTGACGAGACACAACCTGAGGGGCAAGGCTCTGTTTTGGCTCAGGCTTTGCGGAGCCTGGGAAAGCACGGTGGTGGGATTGGCATGTGAAGCAGCTGGTTGCATTGCTTTGGCAGTCTCCCCACCCCCACAGTGTCTTCGGCTAGCCCCCACCTTCCACAGGTTTCTAGCACTGCCAGCCGTTCCACCATGGAAAAAGAAAGCCCTTGCCGCATCAAAATTAAGAAAAGCCAGGCGGTGGTGGCACATGCCTTTAATTCCAGCACTCGGGAGGCAGAGCCAGGTGGAGTTCTGTGAGTTCGAGGCCAGCCTGGTCTACAGAGTGAGTTCCAAGAAAGGCACAAAGCTACACAGAGAAACCCTGTCTTGAAAAAAAAAAGAAAAAGAAAAGAAAAGCAGTGGTAACAATAACAATGGTAGACATGAGAAGCTTTATGGTCCTCGGGGTTATGAACACTGGTTTTCTTCTGTATTCCTAATTATTTCTTTATTGAAAATTTCATACATGTATACAGTGAAATATGATTATATACAGCCCCCTTTTCTCCTCCAACTTCCCCCATGTCGTCCCCTCCTAACATAATGTCATTTTTTAAAAATAACCCTCTAAGTCCAGTTAGTGCCAACCATATGAACATGGATGTAGGACCATCACTAGAGCATGTGACTCCAACCAGTGGCCACGTCTTCAACACAGAGTAATTCTCCCCCAGAAACTGTCAACTGCCAGTAGCTCCCGAGTCAAGGGTGGAGCCTGGGGGTCATCTGCCTCATCTGGCCTGGAGTTTTGCCTGGCTTGATCTAGAACGGGTCTTGAGCAGGTAACTAGAGCCTTTATGGTCATGAGTGTGATGGCCACATTTTGTCCAGAAGACTGTATTTCATTGTACCCTCTCTCTAACCTCTGGCTGTGGCATCCATTCTGCGTCTTCAGTGATGACTTGGTAGGCAAGGATATATATGTGCAGGGTGGATATTGCAGTCCTGTTAGTTTTAAGTGCTGTCTCTTATTCTTTGCGTTTTGGCCGTTTATGTACCTATACTGGTTTTTGTTTTTAATTTTTGAAATTACATTTATTTTCTTGGAGTGAGGGATCATGTGTGGCATGCCACAGTTGTGGAAGTTGGGATAATTTGCAGGAATCTATCATTTCCTTCCAGCACAGTGTCCTTCTGATCAAACTCAGATGGTCAACCTCGGGTGTCCCTACACACTTATTTATGTGTATGTGTGCACACCTGACTGTGTATATGTATGCTGTGGGATGGTCTGTATGTCAAGTGTGTTGCTGATTGGTCAATAAATAAATCACTGATTGGCCAGTGGCTAGGCAGGAAGTATAGGCAGGACAAGGAGGAGAATAAAGCTGGGAAGTGGAAGGCTGAGAGAGAGAGAGACACTGCCAGCCGCCACGATGACAAACAGCATGTGAAGATGCCGGTAAGCCACGAGCCATGTGGCAAGGTATAGATTTATGGAAATGGATTAATTTAAGCTGTAAGAACAGTTAGCAAGAAGCCTGCCACGGCCATACAGTTTGTAACCAATATACGTCTCTGTGTTTACTTGGTCGGGTCTGAGCGGCTGTGGGACTGGCGGGTGAGAGAGATTTGTCCTGACTGTGGGCCAGGCAGGAAAACTCTAGCTACAGGGTCTTAGAAAGACAAGGAAGATATGGGGGAAGCACAGTACAGAGCCAGTGCAGATGACAGCGTGACTTGAGGTCGCTGTGATTTGCAGATGAGAAGCTTGCTCTGAGGTTCCACATGGCAGGTGCTGCCATTGTCAGGACTGAACCAGCTTGACGACTCCAGTGACAGCCCCAGGTTAGCTTGGAGTGGATGTTTCGTCTGGATTGTACATTCCCAGTTATGTGAGACATGGCCCCTGTATGCACAGATATGTTCAGTGTTTTTGTTTGTTTGTGGTTTGTTTGTTTGTTCTGCCATTGCTTACAAAAGCCTCTGTTTAGCCTGGGAACTACCCATGCTCTGTAGCAAGGCTATGCTATAAACGTGCACCCCACAGCTCATGTGCCATTCATCAGTTCTTTGGGGTGTCTGTGGGAACATAGGGCTGGGCTGGAGGGGTTGCCCTCCTGTTTCTGGCTCATATTAGTAGAGTTGTTTGCTTCCATGCTGAGGCTAGGGGAGTTTCTGACTCAGTTTCTTCACCCTGTGGTTTTAAGGACAGCAGGTGAATTCTAAATAGCAGGCAGGAAAGTCCTCTCTCCATCCACTCCCTGCTTGGTGGGCTGCCCCAATGCTGCAACAGACCAGGCCAGGGATGGACCAAAATGTCTTTAGCAAGAGAACTTGAGACACTGGCTTGCCGTGGAGATGATGCTCATTGCCATCTGTTGTCTGTGGCTTTCCTGGTTCTTGTAGGTCCTGCGGATCCACGTGCAATGCATTGAGTTTGTTTCTGGGTGCTTCTGAACCTTGTTGGATTTGTTCAGGTCTGCGAACATTATTGTTTGCTAGATTTTACATAGAGCATGGGCCCCAAATTCCAATCAGGTGAAAAAGGAAATAGGATTCTGACTACAAGCAGAGGCAGCCTGTGTGACCACTGAGAACATGGACTCCATGTTCAGCTCTGTGACAGGATCTGGGAACCGCACCTACAGAACTACCCCTGACTGGTTGCCGAGACTTCCCAGGCTCCAGGTTCTTTCTGTGTGTGAGTGTGCTGTGTGCACTTTCGTGTGCAGTTGCTCGTGGAGACTGGAGATCAACCTCGGCTTCTCTGTGGCTTTCCGCCTCGATTTTTGAGAAGCAGTGTCCCATAGGTCCTGGAGGTAGCCTGTGTGGCTAGCTGGCTGGTCAGATAGTCCCAGAGGTTGTCTGTCGTCACTTCTCCAGAGCAGGGATTACAGCTGTGTGCTACTGTGTCCGGCTTTGTATGTGGGTTCTGGGACTAGAACTTGGGTGCTCATGCTTTTCTAGCAGGTACTTACCAACTGAACATCTCCCCAGTACCCGCCAAGATCCAGGTTACTCTACAGAATTTGCATCCTGATTGTTAGTCTCCGACACTGTCATGGGCTAACTGTCCCCTTAGAGTGTGACACTCCCCAGAAGGCCTGGCCAAGTGCTCATGCCAATGGTTAGGAGGTGCCTGTTCACCTGTATGAGTGTGTCTTGGGCCTTGGTGCTGCCCACCAGCAGGTGACTCTTAATGAGAAACATTGAGGAAAGTTCCTGTCTGGTGGACAGAACTGTCTCCAGAATAATGGAACTTCCGTTGGGGCGGGGGGGAGGGGGGGGGACTGCACACCACAGTCACGGTCTTTCCTGATGTCACCTCAGGAGACATAGACCACAGTGCTTCTTTTTCCTCCATTGGGCTCCTCACCATGCTGCAAGAGGCTGTCCGTGTCTGTCTGTCCCTGTGCGGCGTGTCCTCCTGTCCCTCTGTGAGGAGGTGGGTGTCAACTGTGTTTGTAGCGCCACCTCCCCTCCATTTCCTTCTTCCTCGTCTTCAGATCGTCAGGCCCTGCCCTGAGGGACCAAAGATGGGGAGTGGAACAGAGGCCAAAGTCTTGTCACAAAGCCCCACACCTTGGGACACAGCTCCTCACAGCCCAGCTGCGTTCTCTCACAGTTCTCAGGCTCCAGGGTGACTCTGTGCCTTGTCTCTCTGAGCTTTGGGAGTTGCAGGTGACCCTTGGTGTCCCTTGGCATGTCTCATCTTGGGGCAGCAGTGTTCCAGTTTCTGACTCCTTTGCTCTGTGTTTGTGTCCAGCTTCATCCCTGCTTAGCAGGTCCCTGGTCATGACTTCGGAGCCCATGCTGCCTGTCTTAAGTTGAGGGCATCCCACAGTGACCACAGGCCTGACAAGACTGCACCCACCATTACCTGGGATCAGAGCTCTATGTAAGATTTGGGGAGTAGGCTCAGGCTATAGTTTAAATGAAGAACATTTCCCAGCATGCTCTGAGTCCTGAGTTCAACCTCCAGAATTGCATAGATTGGATAGGAAGGTCCATGCCTGCAATCCCAGCACTTGGGAGGTAGAGGCAGGAGGAACAGAAATTCAAGGTCATTCTAAGCTACATAAATGATTCACCATCAGCCTGGGCTAGAGACTCACCCCTACCCCACACGACATGAATGAATAAACAACAACAACAGTAAAACACTATTGAGGGATATAGATCACTGTCTAAAGGTTCAAATAGTCTTGTGTTTGTTTATCTCTCAGGTTCGTTCACCCCCCCCCCCCCCGTGTGTGTGTGTGTGTGTGTGTGTGTGTGTGTGTGTGTGTGTGTGTGTGTGTGTGTGTGTGTTTACACGTTTACACATTCATGTGTGTGCAGGTGCACTTGTGGGGGTTATATATGCACATTTGTGCATGCAGAGCCCAGGGGGGTTATACATTCACATGTATGTGTGTGCATGTAGAACCCAGAAGAAAACCTCAGTGTTTGTTCCTCAGACACCACTTCCCGTGGTTTTTGGACAGTCTCTCTCACTTTGACCCGGATCTCACCGGTCTGGCTGGCTGGCCAGTGAGCCCCTGGAATCACCCAGTCTCCGCCTCCCCAGTGCTGGGACTACAAGCACATGGCACCACACGGCACCACACGGCGGTGTTGGGGTTTGGCGGGGAAGCTCTGCTTCATGCTTTCCTCAAG
This sequence comes from Peromyscus californicus insignis, assembly GCF_007827085.1. NCBI lineage: Eukaryota > Metazoa > Chordata > Mammalia > Rodentia > Cricetidae > Peromyscus > Peromyscus californicus. The sequence continues at coordinate 11,615,214 of NW_026294606.1, forward strand.
CACCTCACAGGCTGAGCTCTCCCCGGCCCCCACTCCCTCCTTCCTTCTTACTTTCTCCGCTGTTTCCCTGTTAGTGAGTCTGTGCCGACCCTGGATGGCTCAGTCAGGGAAGCCTGAACCCAGGCCCCTGCCCTGGCCTCTGGCTGGTTTATTGACCTGTAAATATTTTCCTCCGGGCTGGCAGCTTTACACCCCTCCTGCGACCCTCTGGGTCTCCTTTTCACTTGCCCCTCCAGGAAATTGTCTGTTTTGTTTCCCACCAATTGAAACCCCATGACCTTGTGACCCCAAGCACAGAGGGCTTTCTTTATTTCCTTCCTACACCAGGTTGTCCTGGTCAGGAAGCCAATCCTCGGGCTCCTAAGTCATCTGACAACATTGGTGACTCTCGGGGCAGTTGGTTGGGCTGTAAAAATCATTAATCATTGATCTGTGTGCGATTGGGCAGAAGGGAGCGGCTGCCTGGTGATGGGATTCTCCTTTAGCCCCTGGGGTCTGTTAATGCTTGGGCTCAGCCCCTGCACAGAGCTGGCAGGCCAGTTAAGGCTGCCTCGGTGCAGAAGGGGAACTCATCTGGGTGAATGGAAGTAGGGGTTTCTATTCCTAACTGTGCACGGTGCCAGGTGGCCCCTCTTCAGTGGGATTCTCAGTCACTGCTGCCTGGCTCATAACCTGATCAGCCATCTAGAGAGGTTTGGGGGATTTCTGTGAGCTGATGGAAAGCTTAGAAAATGATCTGTGCAAGCCTCATATTTTGCCTGTCAGAGAAATGAAGCTGAAAGGTTAGCTGGCTGGCTGCAAATTCAGCCCCGAGGGGAAGGGATATTGTGCACAATCTCCGGGGAGCTTGCTCTCCAGCTTCACTTCTGGTCTCAGGAGAATTGATGGGGGGGGGGGGGGGCAGCTAACTTGGCAGCTCTCTCAGGTCAGCAACACACGTGCTTGGTAAAATATTAGGAAACGATGTAAATGCTTTGGCAAATGTACAAGCAAGATGGAGTGATGCCCAGGAGCCAGAAAGAGAAAGGATTAAAAGCAAGCCGCCAGCTCTAAGCAGCTCTCTACATTTGCAGCCTTGGAGATCAACCTGACTTTCCTGAGCCCTTTCATTTAAGTGACCTGTGACAGGAAATGAGATTCTGACGCTGCCACATGTTTGGCCACATGTTGAAGAATGGGGTGGGTAGCCCTGTGGCCATGCTGCAGACTTGACCTGCCTAGGGGCTTCAGAAGAGAGCCACCAGTAAGACATGGGTGCTCTGGCCAAAGAGTAGTTAGGCATGTCAAAGCCAAAGCTGTGGGGTGGAATTGCCCCAGAAGGTAGATGTCATGGCAGAGAGTACACAGGATTAGAAGTTCCTGACTGAGAATAACCGCAGTAGTGTTTCGGGTCTGGATATCATAAGTTTACTTTCAAGGAGAAGTGATGGATCAGGATAAAAATCAAGTGAACTTCTAATAAACTAAAGGAATTTCCACGTCAGGCCTGAGAAATCTTCTTCCAGCTATGGAGACAGTTACATCGCTTCCGCTTCATCAAGAGTGTGGAGTCTTAATATCAAGCCAGGAAATGAACCCACAGGGTCCACAGCACTGCGGCATTGTGTGCAAGCCTCTCACCCAAAGCTAAGAGCTCCTGTCCTGTGGCACTCCCAGCCAGGCAGCTCAGGAGAGCTCAGCTCAGGCTGAGGAACTCCAAGAAGGTGCCCAAGCAAAACTTGAGCTGGTACCACTGGGAATCAGAGTCCCATGGCCAGGATGTTGTGGGAAATCCAAAGCCAGATAGTTAAAATAAAGAAATGCCACGATCTTATTGAGGAACCACATCCTTAAGCTATTTCCAAAGAAAAACCACCCTACATTGAAAAATTACAAAGCACACTCAGAGGCACAAGGTGAGTGGCTGGCCAGTACACAGTGCAGCCAAGGGACTTTTTTTTTAAAGGAAAGATTGAACACCATGCAGACGAACAAGTTGTGGATTCAAAAGGGAACCACACATACCTTCTAGAAGTGAGAAGTAGCACCTATGAGTTGAGAAACCAGATAGATGGGCCACAGAGCAGTTTAGGCAGTCTAGAAACAAACTCAGAAAGCCATAGGAGGAGCATCAGTACATACACTGACTATCCCAAATGAGAAATGGAGGGGATGGAATAAAGGTAGGATCTTATGAGATAAGTTTACTGCACTGATAAATACATGAGTTTTCAGAATTAAGGAGGTGAACTAAGATCTGAAGAGGCTAACACAGAAGTAATTGTGTGGCTATGACAGCAGATGCTTAGGATGGCAGAAAGGGGAACAGCACTAATAATTAGGTTCAGATTGCACGCAAACAATGGGGACTGGCAGAATTTTCAACAGTTCCCAGACAAGACAGAAGACAACATCACTGCTGAGCTAGAGTTCTATACCCAGCTAAACTACCCCTCACGGTGAAAGTGACAGGTATTTTTACACTAAGAATAAGAGTGTTTACAACCTCAGTCCATCACCCAAGGCACAAATGTGATTCTGGGGGCATTCAGCCACATCTAAGAGGAAGGAAGGAGCTAAGATGTGATAGCGAGGGAAGTTTATAACAACTTGGCCAATGTCAAGGAACCCCAACAGTAGAAACCAACACTCATGATTGTAACTGAGCAACTAAAACCAGAGTGTAAGAACTGAGAAGTGACTTCAAAAGCTTCTGTCATGTGAGAAAGGTCTACGAGAGAGGGAGAGAGGTTTTGTATTTCAGCATTCAAAGGTTCTTGTGTTTGGGAAGCATTGTCAGATGGGGCATGATGCTAATTAAAATTAGTTAAACTAATTAATAAACTATAACCGTCAAACTAATTAAGAAGAGAAATGGAGAGTTTTTAAAGATTGATTTTAAAGTAAACAAAAATTAACAGGCAAAATGAAAACATTAAAACTAAATTAAAATTCATATAGTAAAACATTAGTAAGCTCACGTGTAAAATTATATACAATTTATAAGGTTCATAGACAGTATATCATCATAAAATGGTAAACTATTAAGCAGATGAAAGTAGACTGTTTTAACCAGAAGTACCATGAGGTGCCTTTATGAATCATAAAGTGTTGTTCTAGACAAATGCATTCCACAGTGACCTAAGGATCAAATGATACAGTAAACTTGAGGTTTGATGCCCCAGTCACAAGGTTTCTAGTGGTTAAATGAAGTCAAGAGAAATGCAGATAGCTATTTGACAGAATATCATTGAAACAACTGAAACTCATAGAAAAATTGCCAACAGCAAGCAGGCAAGCTAGATATTGTTTTGTTTTTTGAGACAGGGTTTCTCTCTGTAATTTTGATGCCTGTCCTGGATCTCGCTCTGTAGACCACTCTGGGAACTCACACAGATCCGCCTGGCTCTGCCTCCCTCCCAAGTGCTGGGAATAAAGGGTGCGCCACTGCCACTCAGCAGGCAAGCTAGATTTAAAGGGCATGTACAAACTTACGAGATAGCCAGAGAGAACTCATTACTACCTAACACATGTGGACTGTCTACAAGAACCAAATCTAGGTTGGGCTGTAGAGTGAATCTTGTTGACCTCCAAGAATCAGCATGTAAAAGATGTTTTTAAAAGAAAAATGTATGTTGTCTTTGGGATTTTTTTGTTCCCCCATGCTCCCCCTTTAATGTTTGTGGGTGTTTTGCCTTCATGTCTGTCTGTGTGCCATGTGTGTGCCTGATGGGCATGGAAATCAGAAGTGGGCATTGGATGCTCTGGAGCTAGTATTACACTCCATGTTGGTGCTGGGAATTGAACTTGGGTCCTCTAGAAGAACAGCCAGTGCTTGGATCCATTCACCAGCTTGTTTTTAAAATTTCATAAATTAAATTCATTTATTATTTATTTACTTACTTATTTTCTGACTTATTTATTTATTTATTTACTTATTGTTTGGTGTGTGTGTGTGTGTGTGTGTGTGTGTGTGTGTGTGTGTGTGTGTGTATTCTTGGCATTAAACTCAGGTCATCAGGATTGGTGGGTAGCACCTTTATCCCCTGAGCCATCTTACTGGTCCCTAAAACTTGTTTTTCTTAAAAACAAACAAACAAACAAACAAACAAACAAACAAAACCCCTGCAAAACCTTAGGGCTGGTAAGATGGCCAAGCCAAAAGTCATTAATTTGGTCCCTGGAACTGGAAGAGGAAAGAATTGACTCCATTTTATTCTGATGTCCACATGCATGTGGTGGTGTGTGTGCACATGTACACATACACTCAAATAAATTAACAAATGTAAAAAAAGCACGCCTTTAATAACTCATAGGTAAAAGAATCTTAAAGTGAGTTACAAGCCACTTGGGTCTGACCAACTATAGGAAGATTAAGGTGATTTATTGTGTGGGTAAAGAGCTTGAAGGGAGATTTCATGTTTTACACCTCAGTTGCTAATAGGGAAGGAATGAACTGTAGAAGTTAGGAAAAAAAGAACATAAGAAAGATGAACAGATCATTCCCCCAGAGACACCCAGTGTCCAAGAAACATTCTGGAAGATCGGTGCTTACAGTGACTTCTAAAAACACTAGCTGCACACAGTAGTGTGACACTTTGTCACATGCAGCAGAATGACAAACACTTCAAAGTCCCCTAAGACCAAGTGTTGTCGAAGTCATGATGGGGGTACCTTACCTGGGATGTTCATAGGGTACCCATCTGCAGAGACTGGGACAAGCGAAAGCTCCCAGGATTGTACCTCCACATCCAGCAGGTACTTTTGAGGTACATTTGAATGCATGCAGGACCAGATGTGCACACAGATGGTCAGTAAATCCTTCAAAGCCCAAATGTGGAAATAGCTCACTGCCCCTCCACTGGGAAATGAGTAACAAAGCTGTAATTTGTTTATATAGTGGACTATTACACAGTAATTAAAGAACGGTACCGACATAAACCAGTTTGAGTGAGAGCAGGCAACTAGAGAAGGTGGCCTGTCAAGAGGAAGTTCCTGAAACTCTAAAATAATGCACACTGGAATGATGGATAGTCACTCCCTGGAGGGAGAAATAAGGGACCAGGGAGGGCCTTTCCATTGTATCCCAGACATCTTAAATGTTCTAGGGCAAGTATGGCGAAAGGTAGCCATCAATTTTTTACGTTGTTTGTGGAGATATGTCTAGCCTTGATTTCTGTGTGCTGCAGTATTTCAGCTTTTATTGGCTTTTAATCTACCTGAATTTACGGACAGAGCAAGTGTCAAAAGGCAGGAGAGAGGTGGAAATTCACAACAAAAGGCTGTGCGGCTGGCTAGTGAAGCTGGTGGCTGGGTAAACATTCAAGACAACAACTCAGAGCTATTGTGACCGATAGGCCAGCACACTAAAGTCCCGAGAGAAAAGTGAATTCAGTGGACAGTAATGACACCCTCAGAGTTCACTGTGCCCTGCTTTCTGTATCCTGTGACTGTATCTCCTTGCACAGCACAATGCCTTTGTAGGTGTGATTAAGGACTGTACATGGGAACATCACCCTAGATTTACAGGTGGCCCCAGGGAAACCCAGAAGCCCTCACAAAAGGGAGACAGAAGGACCAGAGTCCAGAGTAGGAGTGTGCAGACAAATTAGGGAAGGAGCCTGGAGCCAAGGAGTGAGTAAGGGTGGTCCCTGGTGAGGAGCAAAGACCACCAGGTTCACACTCAGACCCTCAGGACAGGATCAGGACAGGATCAGGACAGGATCAGCCCCGCCAACACCCTGGTTTTTGTCTCCCCCCCTTTGTGGGCAGTAACAGGCTTCTGTTGTTTCATGCCATGATGTTTTAGACGTTTGTTAAGATGATTCTAAGAAATGAGGGCATTTCACAGAAGATTGCTGTCGTGAAGTTTCCATACAAACCTTTAACCATGTGGCCAAAACACAATAGGAATAAAATGATGTGCATCACTAAGGAAAATTACAGAGTGGCTGGTGATCTACCTGAAAAGTAAAACAGGAAGATCTATGTGAAGAAAATTATAACTCTCTTCTGAGCAGATGAGGTCTCAAGTGGAATCTGGACTGTACCGCTTCAGTGCCATCCAGAACTCAGCCCTGACACATACCCACACTGCAGGCCTGCTCCATAAGAGCCCTGGTATTTCCAAGGAACTGAATAAGGTGACTCAGAATTAATCTAAGAGAAAATGTCCCCGAAGTAGCAACTGTCACTCTGGATGTCAACATGTGCATGACTAATCATGACTTAACATGTGTGCTATGATGTAACAATGAGCAGTTTGGAGGCAGAGGGACATGATAGAGCTCCTTTTACAGATGGAAGGCAGCCAGTGAACACCTTCTGAAGAGCCACATTGTGGGCCTAGTTGGTGTTGTGGGTTTTGTTAGTGATTTTCATGCTTAAAAGGGTCCCCAGCCAGGCGTGACAGCCTGCGGCTATAATCCCACTGCTCTGGAGTTTGAGACAGAAGGTTCAAGCCCCACCTGGGCTATGTGAGACCCTGTCTCAAAATAAAATAATAATAATAATAGAAAAACCATCAGGCCTCAGACAGTATAGAAGGGCTGCAGTGTGCCTTCCAGAGCAAAGGTGTGTATCGGAGAGGCTTTGTCCAGGCATAAGTCCCAGGGCTGTGGCCAGGACTTGAACATGACTGGCTCAGCCATATGTATTCAATCAGGTCTTCTAAAACAGAACCACCTGCCATGCATGGTGACTCAAACTTGCATTCTAGCCAGCATCTGGGAGGCTGAGGCAGGAGGATTGCTGTGAGTGAGAGGTCAGCTTGAGCTACATAATGAGTTCCAGGCCAGCTCGAGCTATAGAGTGAGACTTGTCAGAAAAATAGCCTCAAGCAAAACTCAGAAGCCCAAACCATGTCTAAGACTGCCCTGCACTGGTAGGCTGGCAAAGTGTGACCAGTGACTCTCAAACCAGACCATGCGTCTCCAGACGCCATGACTCGAATTCACGGACTCAGTGTTCCCAGCAGTGTTCTAGGATGTGCTGTATGCAAATGGAAAGGGACACCTTCCCTCACGGTGAGTGTGCAGGAGCCCAGGCCCTCCTCCTGACCTTACCGTGTTTGCCCTGTCACCCCATCCCCTGCAGGTTACTTTCTGAATTTTCTGGAGCCCGTCAACAACATCACCATTGTACAGGGCCAGACAGCAATCCTGCATTGCAAGGTGGCAGGGAACCCACCCCCCAATGTTCGGTGGCTGAAAAATGATGCCCCGGTTGTGCAAGAGCCGCGGAGAGTCATCATCCGGAAGACAGAATACGGCTCTCGGCTGCGGATCCAAGACCTGGACACAACAGACACAGGCTACTACCAGTGTGTGGCTACCAACGGGCTGAAGACCATCACTGCAACCGGAGTTCTGTATGTGCGTCTCGGTGAGTGGGGACAGCAGAGGTATGATGCTAGCACACAGCGTTCACAGTGCAGAGCAGGGGACGTGTTTGGTATTGTAGCTGAGCATGCATAGGCCAGCTAAAATCCAGAAAAACACCCCAGGGCCTCTCCCACAGAGCACAAGAGCTCCTTAGCCTGTTTACAGCTAATAAAGGAAAGTAGTCGCATATGGAGCAGTCTGTAGACCTGGGCCACAGACAGGCATCCCAGACATACAAGGCGAGCAGGGATGAGTGTGGTAATGCCACACTGCTGGAGGCCAGGTCGCAGGATGATGGTGGTCATGCCATAGACAACAGGAGCCAGAGCCTAGGACCCGTCTGTGGCTCCACCACACAGGCCAGGGCTCACTTGCTGCTCTCTTTCTGTGGTTCTATCCCAAGTGTGCACCCATCCTTCATGGGCAGAGCTGGCCCCACTGGGCAGGAACAGGGTGCAGTGCTGAGTCTCTGCTTGTGTCGCATGGGACAATAGGATTAAATGCCAGAAGTAAATTATCCCGCTCTGACCCAGTAAGGGAAGGTCCTCGGCAATGCACGCCTTGGGCCTGTCATCTGGGCTCGCGTTAGAGGCAGCTCTAATGAGTAGAACAGATTTCATGAATAAAGTTTAGATGAGGAGCGAGCAGGGACAGGAAAACTGCCCACCCATGCTTCTATACAGGAAGTTCTCTTTCTGGAGTGTCTGATGTCACGGGCATGTCCTCATGAGTGGGAGGAGAGTCAGAGCCTGAGGACAGCTGGCCACAGAGAAGCGGCTGGACTGCCCATGTTTATCACTGGCCATATTAATAACTTGTCTTTTTGTTCCACCTTTTAGGTCCAACACACAGCCCAAACCACAACTTTCAGTAAGTATCTGTCTCCAGTCACTTGACTGCCATCCTGAGTGTTTCTCTTATGAGAATGCAGGTTTTGAACCCTAAATGCCGTGTCTATACTACTGAGTTTACTGAAAGCTGACTCAGAACTCAGATGAACAGGCATTTAATTGGAGTTGGGAAACTTACAGTATCATAAAAACAGATGTTAATTGCTTTCAGCTACCATAATTGCACAGGGCAAAGAAATGGGATACCTAAGCCTGCCTGCCAGATTCTCACGGGGGAATTTGTGGACATGGAAGTCATTCTCATTTTGCAATCCAGCACCACCAATCTGCAGTTCATATTTTTTTTTCTGGTGTTAAAGATTGAACCCAGGGTCTTCCACAGGCTCAGCCACTGAACTGTGTCCCTGGACTGCATCCCTGCATCCCTGGCACCTGCAGTTTATAGATGTGTGCACTGAGCCCCAGGGCATCCTCTGCAGCAGTTCTCAAATCCCCCCTAAGGAGGAGCCTGAGGCTCATGGGTCCTTAGGGAGCTCTGGATGGATTGTGGCCTTGGATTTGGGCCTTTCGTTTCCAGTGAAACACCATTCCTTCACAGCCCAGCCGCTGAGGGATGCCTCTGCACTGTGCTCTCTAGGTTTTTCTCTGCCTGGAGAGTTATTCCTTCCATTGTCTATGTGTGTGAGTGGGAATCGTCCTTTCTGACAAGACCCTTTCAGATTTCTGAACAAGAGCAGAACTTGTTCACTGGTTCCCATTTCCACATGGCCTTGGGACTCATAGGATGATGAACGTGTTGAGGTCACAGGACAACTTGGAGGAGTGAGTTCTCTTCCATCATGTGGGTTCTAGATACGAGAACTCAGTTGTCAGGCTTGGAGGAGTGAGTTCTCTTCCATCATGTGGGTTCTAGATACGAGAACTCAGTTGTCAGGCTTGGAGGCAAGTGCCTGTACTCACTGAGCCATTTAGCCAACCTCTAGGTGGAAACAAAAATTTCCCTTTTTCTGAAGAATCCCTGGGCTTTTTGTGTCTTTTTACAGAAGGTCCCAGTTTCCTCGAGCTGCTCTGATACTGTTTAGATTGCACTAATAATGAATTCCCAGGTTAGTTGGTGAGGAGTGAATTTTCCTCCCAGAACCACTTCTGTCGTGTTCTAAAGTATCCCCTCCTGATGTTTTATTATGAAATATTTCAAACATGAAATGTTGGGAGGAATTTTAGAGTGAGCATCCAGGCACTACCAGCCGCAACTAAGCACTTACAATTCACTCCGCTGGTTTCATTGTGTCTTCCTACCACCATCCATCCACCCATCCATCCATCCATCCATCCATCCATCCATTTACCCACCCACCCACCCACCCATCCATCCATCCATCCATCCATCCATCCATCCATCCATCCACCCATCTATCCATCCATCCATCCATCCACCCACCCACCCACCCACCCATCCATCCACCTACCCATCCACCCACCCACCCATCCATCCACCCACCCACCCATCCATTCACCTACCCACCCATCCATCCATCCATCCATCCATCCATCCATCCATCCATCCATCCACCCACCCACCCACCCACCCATCTATCCATCCATCCATCCATCCATCCATCCATCCATCCATCCATCCATCCACCCATCCACCCATCCAGCCATCTGATTTCTTACTTATTTCACTGAGTGTTGCAGACAGCTTCACACCTATCCCGAAATACTTCAGTGTGGACACCAACAGTGTTCAGAGTGCATAGTGTTTACAACCAGTAACAGAGACCTATGCCCTTATAGTCATAGTTTCAGATACAAATGTGACTGTAGCTGTCACATGTTAACATTCTGAAGCAGAGCAGATTTCCTGTTGTGGGAAGATGTCACAGATTTAGAATATTAGGGTGGGATAGTCTTTTAACTTGGTGCTGGATTAACCTGACCCTGCTGGCTTTGAGTGTAATTAATTCATTTCTAAATCGCCAAATGAAAACTTGTATAGCCAGGCCTCTTAGTGCAGGTTTGTAAACCCTGTCATGTGGAAAGCTGAGGCAGGAGGAGAGTTAGGGCTAGCCTAGGCAACTTCATGAACTCTGTACTTAAAAAACAAAATCAACAACAACAAGAAACAACCAGAGCCCTTGCCTAGCTTTCCCAGGCCTTAGGTTCAAGTCCAGATACAACACACAAAATAATGAATAAATAGAATAAGCACTGAAATTTGTGTGTATTGTCTTAGAGTGCAGCTTGACAGTAGAAGTGCCAGCATGCAGAACACCCTGGGGTCAGGCCCCTGCACCAAAGCTTACATATGTTTACAGAATACAGCATGACGTCTTGATATATTTACGTGTAGAACGACCCAATCGGGCCAGTGAGCATATGCATTATCTCATATAATTATCTTTATTTTTTGTGCTGAGAACAGGTAAAATCTGTCTGTTAGCAATTCTTAATTATACATTGTTCTCAACTATACTCACCATATTTTAAATAGGTTGCTTGGGCTAGGTTTATTGTCATGCCCAGTTGAAATCTGTCATACTATGATCATCATTCCCTCAAGCTGTTCAACTCCAGTCTCTGGTGGGTGCCATAAGGGGACAGAGAACTGTCTTTGATGACATCCCTGTAGACTGAGGTGACAGGCCTTTCTGTGGCCATGACTTTGTTTTTCCTATTGATTTTGAAATTCTCTGGAAGTTCAGCAAAATGAAGACTCAAAAGCAAGATGGTGAACTTAATACACTAAATAACCCCTTGGTTCTCTGCATGCTCCAGGAGTGGCCAGTCTTTCCTGCTAAGTGGCTCCTTTGTGGGTCTGTGTCCTTGGCAGACATAGCCTTCCTGGCTGCCCTTGGTCAGTTGGTCTGTCCTGTAGGTGTGGATGGCAAGCTGAGACAGTGACTGGCAGAGGAGGCTGAGTGCATCCTCATGTAATGTGACATCAGGGGAGCTGCTGTTGGTCCTTACACAGCAATGTGACTGGCTGTCCCAAGCTCCCTCCTTCCTTCTGCCCTCAGAGCGCATGTTGGTGCCGGCAGCCTGCGCCTTCTGCTGCTGTGCAGTGTGAGGCAGGTGGCTGTCCTGGGTGGTTAAGGGATTTACTGTCATCCTTCTCTCTGCCTGCAGTTGGTGGTAAGGAGGGTGTGGGTAGAGAACAAAAGCTTAAGAAAGGGTGGCGCCTCCCTTTCTGCTAGGCTCGCTCAGGTAGCCGTTGAGATGACGCCCAGGGGATCATGCATGCCTGACATTTCATCCGTGGGCTTGGCTTCGTTTCTGCTGTTTTAACTTAGCAGTGGTTCGTGTTGACTATAATCAGCTCATACACCCCCTACAACAAACAGTTAGGAGTGGGCGGCACGGCCAGGTGCAGTGCTCCCTGGAGCCTCAGCACCAGAGTCCCACCCTCGTTCTGTTGTCCTCCATCAACCTTGGGGTGCATGGGCATGTGTGTCGTACTGCTTCAGCCAACCTCGGGGTGCACGGGTGTCTGTGTCACACTGTTTCAAGAAAGCGCCTTGTGCCTTTGAGCGGTAAAAAGTGAGCTAGTTCTTGGTACTTTGGAAGTACCTTCCTTGGAGCCATGTCCTAAGCCCTCCTATTTTCTGACTTACTTGGACACCAAGCATGTCCAAGACTGCCACGCTGTTCTCCAGCTGCATGATTGTGGCCCCAGAATCTCCATTACCAAGTCCAACTGACTTGGTGCTCTGCAGACCTGGGACCTCAGTTGAATAATGAGTGTCCCTCTCCCTGTGCCTGGCTCACAGGCGTGCATCAGTGTTTCTAAGCAGAGCCCCCAGCCTCTTCCCCAGTTCTCCTGCTGCTATTTCAGGAGAGCATTCTTAAGTCTAATTCCAACTGTATCCGAATTACAGGAAAATAACAGGATAAAAACAATTTAAATTGCCACTGACAAGCCAGTGACTAGAGATGACTTCAGGAGAAGTTAGACTGATTTATTATAAGGAACATTCTCAGCAAAAGACCAATTTAGCATTTGACACTAAAGCCTAGAGCAGCAGTCCTCAGAAGTTCAACTCAACCTCAAGTAGAGCTTGAAGGAGGGAACCTGGACTTAATTTTTAACTCAAAGTCACCTTGTTATAATATGAAATGTAACTTGGGGGGCTGGGGGAGATGTGTCTATGAATAAAAATGCTTGCTATGCAAGTGTGAGATCCTGAATTCAAATCCCCAGAACCTATGTAAAAATCAGACATATGGTGTGTGCATCTGTGCTCCATTGCTCTTATGGGACGGAAGGAGGGGATAGGAGAATCTCTGAAGCTCCTGGGTCAGCTAGCTTGGAGTATTACGGTAGGGAGGGCAGTCCCAAACAAGGCGGAGGACGAAGATACGCCCACATTCACACACAGGAGTACATGCACACACAGAAAGAAAGGTAATTATCTGTAGTGAATAAAATCCTTAAATCCTGTAGTGAGTAAGAATTGTGTCTTAATACTTAAGTTTGTGCTGCCCCAAATGAAGGTTTTATATGACAATAGCTATAAGCTATTGTCTGGGTATTACATATTCCAATCCCTTTAACGGTGGGTCAGCTCCCCCTCCACAGACACTCACCATGCTGATGCAGTCTCTAATCTAGATAGTTCCTTGACCCTTCTGTGACTTTCTGCTTCTTAGGATGTCCCCCCCCTGGAAGCCTGTCTTGACAGGGAGGCTGTGGGGCTTGCTTCCTGATTGCACGGCCCTGCTTCAGTTTCTCCTGGGCCTCTGATTCCTACTGGTTACATCTCTTTACTCTGTAGTTCTAGGCTGTCTGTCTGTCTTCCTCCCTGGCTGTAGCTTCCCTCAGTAGCTGTTTCTTTTCAGGCTTCCAGTGTGGCTAGGCTCTGGTCTGAGCCTGGCAGCGTCAGGTAGAGCAGGGGGCTCTGATGGCCTTTGCACACCTCTGAGGATCTTCTGTGGGGTGGGAACATGTTTTCATTCACGCTCCCGACTTACAGGCCTAGGATCACGTCAGAGGCTTGTTCAAGAAGCCCCTGCTTCTCTGCTGTGCCCCCTGGTGCAGCAGCCCTGACAGCTCTGCTGCCACCCACTAGAGTTGCCTAGTTTTCATTGTCATGGGATGGCACATTGAAGGGATTTAGAATCACCATGGAAACATACCTTGTGTGATCAGTTGTCCTGACTGCAGACACAATGTGATCGGTTGCCCTGACTGCAGACACAATGTGATCGGTTGTCCTGACTGTAGATACAATGTGATCGACAATGTGATCGGTTGTCCTGACTGCAGATACAATGTGACCAGTTGTCCTGACTGCAGATACAATGGGATCAGTTGTCCTGACTGCAGACACAATGTGATCGATTGTCCTGACTGCAGACACAATGTGATCGATTGTCCTGACTGCAGACACAATGTGATCAGTTGTCTCACATTCCTGCCGCTATCACTTCCTCACTGTGTAATGGACTGTCCCTCAGACCATGAGCGAGAATAAACCCTTCCTAACTCGGGTTGCTGTTGTCGATATTTTATCACAGCCAAGTGTTGCACAAATCTTAAAAGGTCTTATTAATAAAACAAACCTGGAGACAGGTATTGGGGTGAACACTGAAAGATCAGAGAAGCAGAACAAGCCACAGCCACCTCACCTTGCCAATTCCTCAGCTGATCCAGTTTCCTCAGACTGGAAGCTTCTGAGTCCTTATCCAGAATGAATCTCAGCTGAACTGCTGCTCAAAAGCCTAAAAGCTTAACCAGGCTAGCTCCTGGTTTTCACGCCTTATATACCTTTCTGCTTTCTGCCATTACTTCCTGGGATTAAAGGCTCTTGTTACCACGCCTGGCTGTTTCCAGTGTGACTGTGATCCAGGCGGATCTCTACCTCTGGAATGCTAGAATTAAAGGCGTGTGTGCCACTGTTTTCTGGCCTCTATATCTAGTGGCTGTTCTGTTCTCTGACCCCAGATAAGTTTATTAGGGTGCACAATATTCTGGGGAACACAATATCACCACATTTCCCCTTTTTGTCTAAAATTTCAAAAGCTTATAACTGATACAAGAAAAACTATGTCCAATAAGTATATACAATATATACAGTCAAGAATTACATTTACAATGTCTAGTCCATTAACATTTGACAGATTCAGACAAAAAACTCCATTAATATATAACAATGTCCAGTCCAGTAACATTTGACAGATTCAGACAAAAAAATTTTCATTACTTATCCTATTTAAAACAAGTAGTTCCTTTTTAAAAGTAGATTCAGTAATTTCCCTTTTTATCTTATCATATCTATATTCTCTCTTTTTTCTTTTCATAATAGATTCAATAATCTACCTTTTGTCATTTTTATATCTTCCCCTTTTTCTTTTTAGAGTACATTCAATGATCTACCCATTTATCCTATTATTTCTTTATCTCTTTTCTCAGAGTAGATTCAATGATCTACCTCAGCCGAGAGTTCTAGAAAGGCCAGGCTGTGGAGAAGGGAGGACTGACTATCACCCTGAGCCCTTTCCAGCCCCTTATGTGTGTGTCTCAGCATCATCCGTATTATCCACACAGTGGGCACCAGGCCACACCTGGGAGTGTCATGTATACAGACAACCTTGCCAGTCTTTCAGGGACAGACCTTTGAAATGCCCTCTGTTGCTATAGAAAAGGCACAGAGCACCTACATGGTCTGCCACTGTTCTTCTCAAAGTCTATCTCCAGCATTCAGTTCAGGAACACACCTCATGCATTATTGTCCTTCATAAAATCCTTGTTTCCAAACAGCACTGTGCAGGGAGTGCCACAAGTCTCCAATGCAGCTCAAGAGTGAGAAATGTGTTGGGTGTATAATGTCCTCGTGCTAGGGACCTATAGATGAACACCTAGTGTACACATCACCTCATCCTTAAGGAGTTTTCCCATGGGCCAGCCTGATGTACATAGCGAATTCCAGGCCAGCCAGAGCTACACAGTGAGATCCTGTCTCATAAATAAGTCTTTGCCTGCTTCACATTTACTTAAGGAGTCCAGGTTTCTAAAAAGTGACTGATCAGGTTTTAAACAGCTGTGTTAGGTCTATAGCAAACCTGGCTAGAAGTTGGAGTTCCCTCTTGGTCTCCTCTTACTACATAACCACTGATGGAACCCATACTGACAGACCATCATGAGATGAACTGGGCCGTGTGCATTAGGGTTCATTTCTGAGTTTCCCCTTCTGTGGGTTTAGGCTGATGTACCCAGAATGATGTCATCATTTATAGACGTTTCCAGTCCTCAGACTCTTCTGAGGAACTCAAATCTATCCTCTTCCCCCACAGCACCCAGCAGCCTGGGATCTGATTCCTGGCTCTGGACTTGGCCTTTTCCAGAACATTGCAGAGCTGGAAGCTCACACAGTGCAGAGCTTTTCAAATGGGTTCATTACCCTGTTGACAGGTTTCCACATCCTTTCCCTGGCTTGTGTTCTGTTGTGTGGAAGTGCCACACTATTTATCTGTGCTTCCAAAGTTGAGTAATTACAAACAAAGCCATTGTGTGCCCTTTTTCATGCTGATGGAATTTTTGAACCAAGAAAAAAGTTGCTGGCCTGCCAAGTGTGGCAATGTCATTCCAGCACTTGGGAGACCGAGGCAGGACAATCCCTGAGAGTTCACCGCCAACCGAGCCCACAGAGTGCGTGCAGAATTAACCTGGACTAAACAGAAAGCCCTGTCACAGAAATAAACAGACAAATAACCACAGAGTATGTGCAGAATTAACCTGGACTAAACAGAAAGCCCTGTCACAGAAATAAACAGACAAATAAATCAGAACAAAGCAAACATTGTCAGCTTATAAAATTCTGGATTAAAAATGCTCCATGGGCTGTTTGTCCTCTGCTGTCACTTACAGAGGTTTGTTTGGCTTTCCAGGGATGACTATCAGGAAGATGGCTTCTGCCAGCCTTACCGAGGGATCGCCTGTGCCCGCTTCATCGGGAACCGGACTATTTATGTGGACTCTCTCCAGATGCAGGGGGAGATTGAAAACCGAATCACAGGTAGGGAGCACACAGTTCCCTCAGGACACGGCAAACACCTCTGCAGGCACCTGTGTGCACAGATGGCCACCACGCTGGTGTTTTGTCGGTTAGTGGCACAGACAGCAAGGCCCTCTAACGTCTCTTGCCGTAGGAAATACAAGGTCTTTCTTAGAAGTGATTGTACTTGCTAACCTAAAATATCCCCAGCTTGTGTGTTTAAGTTAGCATGTTAGTCTCTTTTCCCTTATAGTAATGAGATACTCAAAGCTAAACACTTCATAAAGAAATGATTCTTTGGCTCATAGCTTCGAGACTGAGATCCCAAGCTACATAGCACCAGCCTGTTGAGGCCTCCCTGGCTTCACCACATCATGGTGGGAGCCATAGTGGTGGGAGCCCATGTGAAAAGGAGAGATCACTTGACAAGACAGAAAGCTGGAAGGGTGCACCATGGGGTGACGGGGCAGACCTGTTCTTTCCCAACAACCTTGTGAGAACAGAGCGTGCCCCATGTAAACTGCTTCAATCTATTCTAGGAACGCCACTTAGCAATCAACTACTATGCCATGTCCCCAAAGTTACCCCTAACTCTCAGTACCACCAGACTGGAAAGCAAGCACAAGAGGCCTAGGGGACAGGCCATATGTAAACCACAGTTAACAAATGCGGATTGTTTGAAATACACACACATGCACAACCTGACCAGGCCGGGGGCGTCAGGGGCACCGACGTCATGGTCACACTCAATCTGCTTGAGTGTTGCTCTGTATTTCCTGGACTTTTGCATCATCTATGTGCCGTGCCTGGTCCACAGGTACACAGTCTGGCACCAGCTGCTTGGGAAACAAGACAGTGATGGGAAGAGGAGATGATACAGTGACTGAGGCCTCGGTCCTTAGCTTCCAGAGAACAAAGCCAGGGTTTTCGGAGACCTGGGTCCGGATCTGTCTGGTGGAGTAGGTGAGACAGGAAGCAAAGCTGTTCTTCCCAGTCTCTTTGGGACTTTGCTGTCTGGCTGTCCGTGAGGCCTCCACATCCCACCTTGGGTCTCTTGAGGGAGTCCAACCAGGATGCCTTCCTCTCTAGACTTTGAAGGACAGGCAGAGCTATGGGGGTGGAGCCCAGGTGCCCAGCTCCTCTCTTTAGTTGAATGCTTCCTGTGAAGTTATTGACCAGGTTTTATATTAGAATCAGTGATGAGGTCTGGCGCCAAGAGACGGGCGGCCGAGCCCTATGCTGGCAATAGTGTGGGGTGGAATGACGCGTAAGGTAGAAATGCACCATTGTTGACATGCCCTTGTGAGTTTAGCTCTTCCTCAGACAGAGGGCTGAGTTCATGGTCACAGCAGAGCCTGCCCGACCTGTGCAATCCACGTAGGTGAGAAGACTCTCTGAACAGTGTTGGTACTCTTACCAGAAACATGTTTTAATGTCATCTCAAGCAAGAGTGAAGCCTTGGGGTTTGGGGACAGATGTGCTTCATGCTATGACTTAACATAGGCAGAGCCAATCTGATCTGCAAATGTAGACTCCAGCAGGCTCTGAATCATTAGCTCTAGAACCGACCTGAGGCCACAGAAGAGCTTGTTTTCACACTGGCTCTGCTGGGTCAGCATGCCCAAGCTCTTTCATGCACAAATTTATTGAAAATGTGATATGAAATCACCTTCAGACCATGTGTATGAGGTCCGATGTGAAACAAGTGAATTTTGTGTTGAGTCTTGGGTTTCCTCGACAGAGATCTCACTGCACACACACACATGTTTTAAAATCTGGGAGCACCCCCAACCAAAAACTCTCCTGATCTTTTCTATAGAGCTGGTAGGTTATGGGGAGCAGCACTCACCTTTATAAATCTGCACACTTGGATTTGTCTCCTCAGCTCCAGTTCATTTAAGATAAGGTTGTAGTTATGACCTGTGGGACAAGCTGTCCTTGAGTAAGTCTTCAGAATGCCACCCAGAGACTGACTCCTGGATGAATTTGACATTCTCCTAATTGGCAAACACTGAGCCTAGGTACAAGAGAGACCTTAGTTATTTCTTCCTCTTTGCTGAAAGGATCAGAGAGGCCCAGAGAAGGGGGGTAACCAAGCATCTTGACTTCACAGCTGTTCCTAAAGAAAGGTTTGAAGTGAGCCATTGAAGGTGTAGGCCTGCCCTTTGAGCCCTTGGGAGGCTGAGGCAGGAAGATCAGAGACTGAGACTAGGCAGAACTGTGGACCCTAATCCTTTCTGGATGGCAGAGGAGGATGGTATAGAATAAAGAGTCTTTAGGTTTGTGGCTTTTGCGGGGAGAGGCAGATCTTTTTGCTGTTCTGATGATCTGAAGGGCCTGACTTGTTCTGGGCAATCTCTCTGACACTGGCTCTACCCCCAGCCTGAAACACAGAACTGTGACATCACTCTGGCTTGGCTGACTTCTGAGGACACAACTGTGCAGACCACATGTCTTAGTTACAGTTACTGTTGCTGTGATGAAACACCAAAACAACTTGTGGAGGAAAGGGTCTCAGTTCCATATCACACTGTTCATCATCAAAAGCAGTGAGGACAGGAACTCCCACAGGGCAGGAACCTGGAGGCAGGAGCTGATGCAGAGGCCTTGGAGGGTGCTGCTTACTGGCTTGGTTCCCATGACTTGCTCAGGCTGCTTTCTTATAGAACCCAGGACCACCAGCCTAGGGGTAGCACAGCCCACAATAAGCTGGGCCCTCCCCCATGGATCACTAATTAAAAAAATGTCCTACAGGCTTGCCTACAGCCTGATCTTATAGAAGCATTTTCTTAATTGAGGGTCCCTCCACTCAGATGACTTTAGCTTGTGTCAAGTTGACATAAAACTACTCAGCACACCACATTAGCATGGCAGCATCCTGTGTGGAGATCGGCCAGTGGGTGACAGTCAGACTGGGCAAAGGTGAGGGTGGGCTGTGGAAGCGCCCTCCCTGCCTAGAGCTGGTTTTCAGGAAACAGCCTTTAAAGACACATTTGGAGGCGGAGTCCTGCAAATACAACTGTGACGTCATGAGCTGGCTCCCTGGAGGAAATGCCGCTTTGCCTTCCTTAGCCTTTACTTGCCGGGCATTGTGAGAGTAACTTTTCTGGCAGCAGTCCCCTTCATTGCCAAGTCTGTCCAGGGGAGTTTGTTCCTCAGTTAAACCAACTCCTGGACACACTGTCCTTGACTTCTGGCGCCCATAGAAGGGTGGAACCTGTGATTCCCAGCCCCAGGCCACCCAGTCCCTGGGGCCACTCACATCCCACCCATCTTTTAGGTACTGTGTGAAGTTTGTTTCCTGTGTGTGGTCTCAACTAATCACCTTACAGATAATAAAGCAGGTCCACAAAGGATTGAGGGACTGTCACAGGATTGAGGGACCAACTGTCACTTTCAAACAGTAAATGAGAGTCGGCTGGTACCAAGACTCCCCAGTTGCAGTTGGGGTCAGAGCCTGTATCCTGGGAATAAAGGAGTGACAGCAGCACCACCTGCTGGTCATGTCTGATAGTACACACAAAGGTGGACTAGAGGGCTGAGCACCCCAGGGCCTCTGTCTCTCAGTTTCCTCCCGGAACACACTCTCTACAGGGTGTGTAGGCAGAGGGACCTGATTGCTTCAGTCCCCCCATTTTTCTGGATACCTAATACCACCTCTGACTTTCCCACCCTCCGCACACGTCCCTTTTACTGTCTGTGGGTTCTCTGCCTGGACCTTTGGGGTAGCCTGGTGTACCTCGCTTAGAGCCCTGCCTCTTCCTATGCTGTTCTGGAGCCTTCCAACCCCAGGAGCTGTGTAACCCATGCTGTGCAGAACCCACACCCATACTATGTCTTCAGGAGATAAATTCTGAAGCTGGGTGTTAGGTGGAGTAAGACTCCAGGGCTGGAATGAGGTGAAGGACAGGGTGTCCAGGACTTGGGAATAGCCCTAGGAGTGAGAGATTGGGGGTGGGGTTCAGGGTGGTCGAGCAGGTCGCTGAAGGTGCTACGGTTGGGGTTTGGGCCAAGCACAGAGGTGGAGGGTGTTTAGAGTGGTGATTCTGTTCGGGCACAGGGTGCACGCCTGAGTTTGTCAGGTGTGTGTCTGGAATAGGGTAACGGGGGTGTGGGACAGTGTTTTAAGATGGGCACCCAGGTCAGGGGTTGGGGCTCAGAGAAAGGGATTGGAGCTTGATGATTGGAGTCCAGGCAGAAGTCTAGCAGGTGTCTGGGAATCTAGAGGAGGGGACTGGGTGGGAGCTATCTTGGATAGGGGGTGCAGTTGAGAGGGTGGAGAGGATCAAGAACCAAGGGTAGGGGCTTGAGGATTTGTTGTCTGGGGTGAGACGGATCAGAGACCAGGCAGGAGACTGGTTGACGGCGGGGTATGTTGGGCAGGGGCGGGGCTGCGCGGACTCCAGGCAGGCTACCGCTCGCTCACAAGAGTCTCTTTTCCGCAGCTGCCTTCACCATGATTGGCACCTCCACACACCTGTCAGACCAGTGTTCGCAGTTTGCCATCCCATCCTTCTGCCACTTTGTCTTCCCTCTGTGCGACGCGCGCTCCCGGGTGCCCAAGCCGCGGGAGCTGTGCCGGGATGAGTGCGAGGTGCTGGAGAATGACCTGTGCCGTCAGGAGTACACCATTGCCCGCTCCAACCCGCTCATCCTCATGCGGCTCCAGCTGCCCAAGTGCGAAGCCCTGCCCATGCCCGAGAGCCCGGATGCTGCGAACTGCATGCGCATCGGGATCCCGGCTGAGAGGCTGGGTCGCTGTGAGTGTCCTGAGGGTTCAGGGCTGAGGGTACAAGACAAAACAAAACACAACCCACACACCTCTATGCTTCTTAAGGCCTCTGTGCCCTCCTAAGCAGGGCCAAGTCGGCAGACAGTCCCAGGACAGCCCTCTAGTGCTTGGGAACTAGAGATTGGGCGTTAACCTGCCCCAGGCTCTCACTCCAGCTGTACCCTTTCCTTGTCTGGGTCCTTCTCCTTGAACCTGGGATATTTCCAAAGTGAGTGATCTTGGTTTCTATTCCAAGCAATCTTGGGAGCATCCGGGTGGCAGAGCCAGCCTCCCAGCTTATTTAATGGTCTCTAGGCTCCTGCAGCCCCCAGTCTCCTGAACCCCAAGGATTCCTCGCATTGGACAACTTTCAGGAGCTCAGAAAGCCTGTGCATCACTAGAGAAGGGAATCTGGGCTGACCAGCTTTCCTAGGTGCCTGTCCTTGGAACATCTGACCCCAAAGATGGGGACTATTCCATTCTTCTGAGCCTGAGACCTGGGAGTGGCCCTTCTTTGAGTCTGCATAGGGCAGAGGCACACTCCCCATCTCTCCTCCATGACAGCATGCCCCATATTTCCCCATCTTCCCCACTCCTGTGCTCTGAGGGTTTAGTCAGCTCCCTGACGGAGGCCAGTCAGCGTAGGTCTAGCATGGCTTTGACAATATCAGTGAGGGAAGCCATTTCCTTACAGCATCAAAGAGTTCGGGGTACTGCCAAAGCATGTGGGGGGACCCCAGTCTGAGGCTTCTTTCCTGTAGACTTCGCGGATGTTTAATATCTCTAGTTCATCTGGGTGTGTTAGAGAAGAGGCAGCTCCTTACCCAAGCAGTCAGGGCCTTGTCCCGGCATGGTGTACATCCACACCTTGACTTCCGGTTTACACTCTGACCCAAGCAAGAGGCTGAAACCCACATATTCTCTGTTTCTATGATGATGATAACGTCACTGACCTTGGGAAGTTGGATGGAGCCTGAGTTAGGAGTTTGACATTTCTGAGGACAGCATTTGCAATAAATGCATGTGAAGCTTAACCGTCTCTCATCCTGGGCTCCTCCGTGGAGGTGGAATGAAGTGTATTCTCACGTGTGGCTGAGCCAGACTCTCAGTGGGCAGCCAAGGAGACCTCTGAGGGTGCAGGACCAGGCCTGGGACTTACTCCAGTTGTTTATACTATCCCATTTTGCTTCTAGAACAAGTGAGCAGGAGGCTGCTGTTGGCGTCGGCATTCTGCACTGGGCAGTTGGGTGTGGGTGCCTGGTGGTTCTCAGGGCTGGAGTAGCCGCAGCAGGTTTCCTTCCCGTATGTGACACCTTCCGTGTCGCTGGCGGGCTTAGGGCATCGTTCACTGCCTCTAGTGCAGCTTCTCTGGGTCATGTGTGAAACCCTTAGGTCTTTTGGATTTCTGTGAGGAGACAGGGTGGCTTTGCTGTTCCTTTCTGGAAACCCCAAGAGCAGGAGGGCTCTGCAGGCAGGATTGCCAGTGTCCCTGGGTGCTCAGACCCCTAACTCTCTGCTTCTCTCAGACCACCAGTGCTACAACGGATCCGGCGCTGACTACAGGGGCATGGCCAGTACCACCAAGTCAGGCCACCAGTGTCAGCCTTGGGCTCTGCAGCACCCCCACAGTCATCACCTGTCCAGCACAGAATTCCCAGAGCTGGGAGGTGGCCACGCCTACTGCCGGAACCCTGGGGGCCAGATGGAAGGCCCGTGGTGCTTTACGCAGAATAAAAACGTACGCATGGAACTGTGTGACGTACCCCCGTGTAGTATGTATTCTCTCTCTATATTTTTTTAAAAAATGTTGACTGTTGAGTTTGCTTGTGAAAAAGAGTTTTGGATATTGCCGGGAACAGTGGGGACCCTGGTGTCCCATCTTACCATCATAATCACAACCATTTGTTTTAAATGAAATTGTAATACCCGATCATCAAAGGATATTTTAGGATATGAAAAGTCTGAACACTGTGCTGGGCAGCCCCAATCTCACCATCTAGTAGTGACCGCTGAGTACATTCTAGAACCTTCCTTCCATCAGGTCCCCGTGTGTGTGGTCCTGGGACATTCAATTTGGCACCTGGGTTCTCAAATCCACATGACTGCCCAGGGTTTTTCTAAGCTTGGGAGAAGTAATTCCCCTTATCCCTTGTAGAGCTGGTAGAGTAAGTAGACAGGAGATTTCAGGTCTCAACATCCCCCATGGTGTCTCTGTTATATCGTGAATGAGAGATGGATGTATGATTACTGGGTTTAAAACATCAGTAGTTGGGGCTGGAGAGATGGCTCAGAGGTTAAAAGCACTGGCCGCTCTTCCAGAGGACCCTGGTTCAGTTCCCAGCACCTACATGGCAGCTCACAATTGTCTGTAACTCAAGTTCCAGGAGGTCGGACACCCTCACACAGACATGCATGTAAGCAAAGCACCAATGCACATAAAAAATAAAAAGGAATCATCCAAAAAAAATTTAAAAAAAATCAATTGTCAGCTATGTCTGCGTGTCCCACCCCTCTGAGGAGCCTATACCCACAGCCTTTATCCATCACCAGCCTGAGGGGGGTCACTGAACTACACCTCTTAATAAGCATGTGTTCACTGAAGGAATGCACCTTGAGAATGAAAATTTGTGACATTACATCCAAGTGCAGTTTAGTTCTGAGGGAATGTTTTGACTCTGGAAAGACTTTCTTCTGAGAAATGGGTCCACAAAGCCCGCTGGAGAAAATGCTGACTAGTAGGACATGAGTGTGCTGGGTCTCAGCTATCCAGTTGTCCTGGGTGGAATTTTAGAAAGATGTATGTCAGGCTTTTGCCAATGATTTCCTCATATCCGTGGGGGATATTCAGATAGGGCGAATTTTGATACACACCTAGTATTTTGCAATTAAAAAAAACTAAAAGAAAAATACATAGGTTATTGAACCTGGAATCATGGGTTACAGAAAGGTCCACACTCATGGGGCAGAAATGCAAGGGACCTCTTGAAGAATTGCTAGTGAGAGCAGGTACCAAAGCACCTGGTTGTGTATCATAGGAGGTCCCAGGGTGGTCAGGATGGCTGTGTGGGGAATGAGAAGCATCTAAAGGAGCCCAGATCTGTCAGTTCTGACAGGAAGAGACCAAAATATCTTACTCTGCTCCAAAGCCAGCAGGGAATATAGACAACATGATTCTACTTAAAATAATTTCCCAGCTCCCCTTAGGAAAACGCAGTTCCTATATGCCAGAATAGTTAAGTGTAAGTTACTTTGTATGCTTCAACTGAAGTTATGCATAGAAGGTTGAACACAAATCCGTCAGCGTCGAGGCAGCCTTTGGTGACAAGCAGCTCTATAAAAAATGACCTCCTCCTTTTTCTAATACTGTCTTTTCTTCCCCCGGTGAGTGTGTGTTGAGTTGGTGGTTTTTAAATGATGACGATAAAACAAATGAGCCCATAACTGTGTGGGCAGGATGCACGTTCTGCTTTTGGGGCAAGGGGTCTGGAAGCTTCCCCATTGCCTTTAGTTGTGTTTCATGTTGCTGTGATAAAATACTCTTAGCAAAAGCAACTTAGGGTAGAGTGGGTTTATCTGGCTTCTGATCCCATGTCAGTGGACCATTGCAGGGAAGTCGGCCAGCAGGACCCTGAAGCCGCCGGGCGCATCATATGCAGCAGGAGCAGGGAAGGATCGGGAGTGCATGCTAGGGCTCGGCTCGCCTCTCCATTGTATTCAGTCCAGGATTGCCGGCCCAGGGAATGGTCTTCCCACATCAATGATCTTAATCAAGACAGTCCCTTAATCTGGACATTCTCTCACAGGCGTGCCTGGAGGTTTGCTGCCTAGGTTTCCAGTTTGTAATACGAGCCATCACACCCACACTAAAAATAAAAACAGAATTGGAGTCTGATTTCTCTGCCCCCGCCTCCCCCGACTTCTGGAATGTTCTGGAATCCTTTCTGAGGAAGTTGCTGCAGAAGTAAAGAGAAGGGTGTTGACTGTGATTTTGTCTTATTGTATGTTAGTTGTTTCAGAAGGCCGGGTGACAAGACTGGATTTGGGACACGGTGATTTTTGTTTCTCCCCCAAGGTAGCTCCAGAGCATGCATCGTGGACTGAGTGGTCTCTTTCAGATAACCAAAATCACTAGAAAGGGCTTGTTTGCTTCCACACAGGAGCTCATTGCTTCCTGGCTAAAGAGCACCCAAGTCGGATTTCATTATTTACAGGACTCAAGAGGGTGGAGAAACGCCATGGTTCCCTAGGCCCTCTGGAGAGTCTGCCTCACACCTTTGTGTGTGTGTGTGTGTGTGTGTGTGTGTGTGTGTGTGTGTGTGTGTGTGGTGTCAGCCTGAATTTCTCAAATCGCACTAACTACTCTTGAAATTCAACGGCTTTAGTTAAAGCCATCCGGGGACAGCCAGCCCTCTGCCATGTCCCGCCCGGTGCCTGTCAGTCCCCCCAACCCTTCTTGCTAGTGTCCTTCAGTCTGTCTCTTCGTGGGCCCCTCTGCACCTTCATGTAAGTCCTTTATAGGGAGACAAAACCTTTCCTTGAGAAAGGTGAAGGGAAAATCAGAAGGTCCTTGTTTGTTGGTCCAAATGGTCTGTCCGGAATTCTGTTGCCTGTTGTGATGAGGACAAGCTCCTGAAACACCTTTCCGCTCTTTTTCCTCATCCTCTTTATAGTGACTGCGTCTCGAATTGTTATCCTGAAAGGAGTCATCGTTACACTGAACTGTTAAATTATATTAAGATGTTAAATGGGGGAAAGGTCATCAAGGATAATGAGCTGTGGAGCCCTGGGTAAAAACGAAAGAGAGCAGAACATGGGAACAGCCAGCCATACTTAAATACTTTACCTGGTGGTGGGAGGGACGGGGTGGGGATCTTATAGCTGAAAAGGGGGTGTCTTGTGAAAACTGATGGAATCCCCATTGTGGTTCCCAGGTCCCCGAGACGGCAGCAAGATGGGGATTCTGTACATCCTGGTCCCCAGCATTGCCATCCCTCTGGTCATCGCTTGCCTTTTCTTCCTCGTCTGCATGTGCCGTAACAAACAGAAGACTTCGGCCTCCGCCCCACAGCGCCGGCAGCTGATGGCCTCGCCCAGCCAGGACATGGAGATGCCTCTCATCAGCCAGCACAAACAGGTCCTCCAGCTAATACCCTAGCGAGGCAGCTCTTTCCCAGCTGGGCTCGGGATGGAGTATCAGTCAGCATAAATAAGACCTCCTGGAGGATCCTGGAAGGCAGCTCCCATAGGGCCCAGAACAAGCATGGGGTATCAAGCTGGCCAGCATACACAGGCCTTCCAGTGTGCTCTAGTCTGAACTCGGGGATGGGGGTACCTGTGGTGCTAGGCTCTGAATTTCCTCCACACATTGAGCTGAGGAGCCCTAGGTAAAAATGTAAGAGCAGAACCCAGAAACACCCAGCCATACTTGAACACTTTACCTGGTGGTGGAAGGGATGGGGGTGGGGGCCTAGAGTTGAAAAGGGGGTATAGCTTCTGCAGCTGCTTCTCTAAAGTAGGTGGGAACGTGCATGTCCATAGAATCCAGCACCTGAGACTGTGGCCCTACCCCTCCACCTGCCCCAGGACCTCCCTGGCCCAGAGAGCTGCTGCCTCCGTCTTGTCCTCAGGATTACACTGAAAAGGAGAACTCAGACTTCACTATTTCAGGATTCCCATGGCATTTTTGAGAGTGGGTACCTTTTTCTGTTGTTTCGTTTTTCAGGGAGAGGTTGCCAGCCCTTTAGTCAGGAGGGATGGCACCCCTGAATGGCTGGCCCACTCTGGGTGTTCTAGATGCCCGGAGTGAGTGGAGATACTGAAATACGGTAGGTGATGACCTCTCCAGGCCTCGTGTATGCATACTTAGCTCATGACTGGCTTGGAGAGAAGTATTCCCACTCAGGTGACTTTGAGGGGTTTTTGGAGTGCCAGGAACAGAGCCGGCTCATTCAGCCCTTCAGTCAAGAATTCCTGGATGCTTGCCATGGCTTGGGGTTGGCATTTGAGGAAGACACAGGCCCTCAGCTGCAAGGCAGCTACACAAGGCTTAAAGTCTGCAGATAGTTCACCCAGAAGGAGTAGGCAGGGCAGAGAGAGGCAGGGTGTCACTTCCACCCAAAGAATATCATCTAGTGCATAGGAAACCCTGAGACTGACATGGAGGCAGGCTCTGTAGAACATGGTGCTAGGCTCTGAACTGAACAAATTCCAATAGGCAGGAAGTTAAGGTCAGGCACTGTAGGCCTATAGGAAAAGCAGAGCATCTTGCTGTGATGTGGACATGTTGGGAGAGGTGTGACGAACACCTCTGTAAGATCCTTGGGTGACTCTGAAAAACTGGGCTCCAGGCTCAGCTGTGAGTGTGAATAGATGTATCCCCGCATGTGCATAAGGTGTTGGTGGGGACAGGGAGCCATGCCCACATTTGGAGAGACCTAACATGCAGCTGGGTTAAGACTCTGGAGGGTGTCAGATGGAGGCGGCCTCCTGGCATCGGAGCTGTAACTCGGGCAATAAGAAAGACTCTGGGGCAGACAGGACCAACAAGGCCATGCCAGCAGTGCCGATCCCAGACACTCTGCTTTGGCGTACTGCACTGACATGTATGTTTGACTTTCCTTCTTGCAGGCCAAACTCAAAGAGATCAGCTTGTCCACAGTGAGGTTCATGGAGGAGCTTGGTGAGGACCGGTTTGGGAAAGTCTACAAAGGCCACCTGTTCGGGCCCGCCCCAGGAGAACCAACCCAAGCAGTGGCCATCAAGACACTGAAGGACAAAGCAGAGGGTCCCCTGCGGGAGGAGTTCCGGCAAGAGGCCATGCTGCGGGCACGGCTGCAGCACCCCAACATCGTCTGCCTTCTAGGTGTGGTGACCAAGGACCAGCCCCTGAGCATGATCTTCAGTTACTGCTCACACGGCGACCTCCATGAGTTCCTGGTCATGCGCTCACCGCACTCCGACGTGGGCAGCACCGATGATGACCGCACAGTGAAGTCGGCCCTGGAGCCCCCTGACTTCGTGCATGTGGTGGCACAGATCGCTGCGGGGATGGAGTTTCTGTCCAGCCACCATGTGGTCCACAAAGACCTAGCCACACGCAATGTGCTAGTGTATGACAAGCTGAACGTGAGGATCTCAGACTTGGGCCTCTTCCGTGAGGTGTACTCTGCAGATTATTACAAACTCATGGGCAATTCACTGCTGCCCATCCGCTGGATGTCACCTGAGGCCATCATGTACGGCAAGTTCTCCATCGACTCTGACATCTGGTCCTATGGTGTGGTCCTCTGGGAGGTCTTCAGCTACGGCCTGCAGCCCTACTGTGGGTACTCCAACCAGGACGTGGTGGAGATGATCCGTAGCCGGCAGGTACTGCCCTGCCCAGATGACTGCCCCGCCTGGGTCTATGCGCTCATGATTGAATGCTGGAATGAGTTTCCCAGCAGGAGGCCCCGCTTTAAGGACATCCACAGCCGGCTCCGGGCCTGGGGCAACCTGTCCAACTACAATAGCTCAGCACAGACCTCGGGAGCCAGCAACACCACACAGACCAGCTCTCTGAGCACCAGCCCCGTGAGCAATGTGAGCAATGCCCGCTACATGGCACCCAAGCAGAAGGCCCAGCCCTTCCCACAGCCTCAGTTCATTCCCATGAAGGGTCAGATCAGACCCTTGGTGCCCCCAGCACAGCTGTATATCCCAGTCAATGGCTACCAGCCAGTGCCAGCCTATGGGGCCTACCTGCCCAACTTCTACCCAGTCCAAATCCCCATGCAGATGGCCCCACAGCAGGTGCCCCCCCAGATGGTCCCCAAGCCAAGCTCACACCACAGTGGCAGTGGCTCCACCAGCACAGGCTATGTCACCACGGCACCCTCCAACACATCTGTGGCGGACAGGGCAGCCCTGCTCGCAGAGGGCACTGAGGACACACAAAACATCCCCGAAGACGTGGCCCAAAGTCCTGTGCAGGAAGCGGTAGAGGAGGAGGAGGGCTCTGTCCCAGAGACTGAGCTGCTGGGAGACAGTGACACTCTCCAGGTGAATGAAGCCCATGTCCAGCTTGAAGCCTAAGGAGTATTCAGGGCCTGGAGCACCAGGATAAAAGTCACTGATGTGACCAAATGAGGACCTCGGAATGGCTCTGAGAAGTCACGAACAGTGGCCTATCACTGGAGCCCAGGGATTGGCAGGCTGGTTTGAGCCTGCCCACCTGAGACTGTGAGAAATCTTATACTATCTCCTGCACTCTGTGCCCTTAAAACTGCCCCTGCAGCTCTGGCTTGGCTGGAGGGCGTTTCAGACAGCAGTGTAACATGGACAGGGGTCCCGGCAGTGTGACCCCCTCAGAAACAGGACAGGGAGACCCCACCATCTTTATCCTGATGGTAGATAGGTAGTGAGGAGGAGATGTTGTGCAAACACATGGGCTGTGTCCTCACTCCCCTGTTCTTTGGGCTGAGGATTCAGGAGCCGGGGAGAACAGGGCTGCAAAGGGCAGCAGAGAGGCACCTTGGAACTGAGATACCCAGTGAGCCTCCTGCTGGCTGAGGGTGGAGGGAGCGCTCCCCACGCCCCCCCACCTCCACCCCCGCCCCACCGCACCCCGCCCACTGCCGATCATGTTCTTTTTATCAGCCGAAGGCCTGCAGAAGCAGGATGCTGCCACCTGCTGGGGTCCAGGGGTAGAGAAGCTTCTGAAAACCAACCAGGAGTGCCTTGTATTCAAGAAAAATGTGCCTTTACAGAAACCGGCAGGATTTTGTATTTTTGTGAAGGGTTTTAATTATACTGCGTGTGTACTTTGCCTACTTTTCTGGAATTTAAAGGAAAATGTTTCCTGGATTTAGAATGTTCAAAAGGAAGCAACATTGTACAGAAAACAGTATTGTTAAATGTTTTTTGTTTTTTTAAAGAATCATGTGCAGACCTTAAATGTAATTTATATGGTTTTCTGTGTGCAGTTTTCATGGAAGTGTTTTGATCCTAAATAATGACTGAGTAATTTAACTGTGCGTATTGTCTCTGGGATGTCATCATATTAGGGTTGTGCGTGGCTTCATTCGCCACATGTCAGCGAGGTCCTTTCCTTCCAGAGTTCCTGTTCTACGTGGGCCGTGGGCCAGCTGCCTGGCATATGCTGTCAGTTCCACAGGTAGGCCTCATGTCTGGTGTCCCCAATAAAGGAATGTTCGTCACTTCTGCGGTTTGGAAGGACACTGGGTTGCAGCAGGCACCTGCTGGATGAGGGGGCACTCGGGTAGAGTTTGGGCTGAGCCTTTCCGTGGATTTACAGTTTTGCTAGGACCAGTGGCTCCATGACAATGAAGCGAGGGGATGGGGAAATGACAGAGATGGATTCTCACTGTTTTTTTCTCCAATTTGTATTACTGTGTGTGTATATATGTGTGTGTACAGGTGTGTGTGTGTGTGTGTACAGATGTGTGTGTATGTGTGTGTGTGTGTACAGAGTGTATGTGTGTGTGATGTGTACGTGTGTGTGTGTGTGTGTGTGTGTGTGTGTGTGTGTGTGTGTGTGTGTGGAGTTCAGTGATTTCCTACAATTCAGGCCCCAGGGATTGAACTCAGGTCCTCAGGCTTGGTGGCAAGTACCTTAGCCTGCTGAGCCGTCTTGCCAGCTCCCACTCCTTTTTTTTAATCCTTCCCTCCATCCATCCCTCCTCCCTCCTTCCCTCTTGCACTTCACACATGCTGAGCCAGGTCTCTACCATTATATCCACTTCCTCTGTCTTGAATTGGCACGTCAGTTGTACAGACTTACTGGGTTCATCGTGGAGTGTGAGCCCATGTATACGTGTATAGAATATTCACTGATCAAATGCGTTCTCCTCTTGGCCACCCAAACCCTGACCTCTAGGAGTCAGTGTTCTGAGCTCAGGTCGGCTTTTCTGTTACAGCCTCAAGTGCAGATCCATTGCCGGTGATGTGAAGATGGCCTTGGGTTTCCATCAGACACCTCTGAAAGTTCTGGAACCTGGAGCATGACTTTCCAGGGCTCTAGGGAAGGTTGAGGCCCAGGAGGAGTAAGAGGGAGTAAGGCTTCTTCACTGCCCAGGGCTGCCTGCCTGCACCCCTGCTCCATTTCCAGTGTGGCTGCCTGGGCCAAGGCCATGGAGCACTTGGTATCAGGTCACTGAGACATGGTGACCGCCTGGGCTGAAGCCTGGGGACAGACACCAAACAGCCCCAGTGCCCGAGGCAAGGGGCCTGGAAGTGTGCCCTGTCCACCCGAGTGTGGCCCTGCTGGGGACGAGTTGTGCCTTTGCTCCGGGTCCCTTACCCACATCCCATTCCCTTCAGAGAGTTTCTGTGGCAACGCCATCTTTGGTTTCCATGTACCCAATCTGACTAGGTGCTGCTGGCCCAGAATGTAGTTCAACAAGGGTTAGGGATGCTGCTCAATTGCACCCTAAGACCCCCTGAGCCAGAGAACCACTGGCCTCTTACGATGCATTTCCAGGGCCCATAACTCCCCAGTTTCCTCCACTGCACAAACTCAAACTTGAATTAATGCACACTGTGAGCCCTATGGGTTCCCTGGGACTGTGTAACCACTTTGGGGGGAACAGCTGTCCAGGCAGAAACCACCTTTTAGTAGCACGTTTCCTGCCTGAGAGGTAGACGTCCCTTGTGCTAGGTCATAGAACTGACCTGCCCAGCCCCTCCTGTCTTCCCAACTCTCCAGTCTCCTGACTAAGCAGGGGATAGCTGGTGCAGAGGCCATGGCTGAGGCAGTCATAACAAAAGCCAGAATTGCACAAAGAGCCTTGGAGTCACCTGATGGAAGTGGGATGTGACACAGGAGCCTTCAAAAATGGAAGACCAGAGGGGTTTTGTTTTGCTTTGTTTTTATGATGTGTGGACGGGTGGAGAAGTAGGCCAGAGGTGTGTGGTCTTGTGGTGGGAGGCTGGGGTCAGCAAGCCCTTCCAGTTCAGACTCTCCTGGTGTTCCATGTCAAGCATTTCCGTTTGTCCAAGTGTAGAGTGGTCATCTCTAGGACAAGGGTCTTACGCTGTGCTTCAGAGGCGTCTGGAGAGTTCTTTGGTGGCCTGCCCATGGGAGATGGGCATGGGGAGGCAGCAGGGGCTAGGATGCCCTTGCTGGGATAGCCACGTCCTGCCCCCCACCCGTTTCCTCTCACTCTGCTTTCCCAGTACAGTTCTTCTTAAATCCACCCAGACACAGTGAGCTGTAATGTGTGTCCCGATGGCAGTGTGGATGCTTCCCTGGGGGAAAGAAGGAATGTGACTGGGCTGTGATGAGGCGCCAGCTCCAGGGCCCCTCTCAGCCAGTGTGGTCAGGATGTCTGGAATGGGTATTGAAGGGGCTGAAGTTGCCTTCAGGAGGATGTGACAGCTCCTGAAAGAGGAACTTAGCCTCATCTCTAACTTGTACACCTGGTGGTTTAACTGTTCTGGGGACACCCAAGGGTGAAATTGGGAAATGGCTTTTTGCGCTTCTTCCTAAGCAGGGAAGCCACTTCAGCCGACCGTGACTGGCCACCAGGTACTAACGGTCTCCACTGCCGGTGCCTTGGGGATATGGAAGCAGAAGTTCTGCAGAAACGTTGGGAGGTATTTCTGTCACAGTGGGGGAGATGTATTTGGGGATTTCACGAAGGTTAAATATAAAATGTTCATTTCCCCCTCATTCTAATCATAAGCCCAGGGTGAAACTTGAAGAGGGCTACCAACCTTTGAAGTTCCTGTGGTTGAGCAACAGTGGCTTAGTTGGAATGTTCTAGAACATGGACTGTAGAGCTTGATCACTCAGTTCAGGAGAATGCCACCGGTGGGTAACTGGTTTGTGTTTGTACCCACGAGAGTGATGCTCTCACAGCTACAGAGAAGCCGGCACAGAATTGAATTCCAAATGAGCCTTACAGAGCCATGTGGACTTTTTACACACCTTATATTTCTGAATAAACCACCATTATTGAAGCAGTCTGTCCAAGCACTGGATACATTTTTCCGTACTGATTTAAGGCATGTGACTACAGTACGCGGCAGTGTTACTACCTGTGGCTATCTCGCTCTATGAGACGCTGCTGCCTCTGCCTCACTTTGGAAATAGCTCGCCAAACACTGTTGGTAGCGTTTGGCGACCCTTTGTAGGTTTACAACTGTGTTTCAAACAGACCTTATGAAAAGTATCAGTCCTTGTAAGTGTGTGTTCAACATTTAAAGTCCTTTTGAAGCTGATACAATGAATCACAAGGGGACTAAGGCGAAAGGATTATCTGAAGCCCTGGCATTTGAGATTAGCCTGGGCAAAGTAAAGAGACCACTATCTCAACAAACAAAGTAATCAGGTGAGTTTTTAAACGGGGGAGGGGATGCCGTCAAGGCCAGTGACCTCCATGGATGTGTCTGTGGGGTGGGTGTAGATGGGTGCCAGTGACCTCCATGGATGTGTCTGTGCTTCCAGCCACAGCTAGACCCTGTGTGCTTCCTAAGGCCACCTCTACTCCACCCACTTCCTCCCATCATTCCCCACAGTGGCTGAGACTTGAGTGTCTGAAGTTAGTGGATGAGTCCCCTGGACGGGACACTGGAAGGGAAATAGCAATGATCGGCTCGGGGAGAAAAATCTACGTTCAGCATTATCTGACACCGCCTACAAACGACCCAAACCTCATTGCCGGACGTCAACATTCAGGCCAGCAGCGACTGAGTGCCACTGGATTTCTTTAGCTGAACTTGACTTCCTCGGTCACTGAGTCACAGATGTGCTTCTGGCATCCAGGGATGTGATGGAGCATTGAGTTTCACTCTCAGACTTCCCTCCACACCTCTTCATATCATGCCACTGTTATGTAGGGGTCTTCCCAGGGTTTCTTTAGGCGTAAGTAAGTAAATAGTTAATATATTCTTATATTTATTTCTTTTTTTGTGTGGTAACTTTTCCCATAAATTCTTTTCTGCCTTTTTCTTCCCACTGAGCAGTGAGTCTTACCCATGGCCAGGAGCTCAGAGTCCCTTAGGGGTCTGGGGTTGAGGTGACTCTTGGTTGGTTTAACCCATTGCCCACTTGGATGATTTCCCTCTGTGGCAGTTTCATAAACTGTTGCTGTGGAGAACGTGGGCCTGCCCCCTGCAGACCGGTGAGGCTGTGGGAACAGTCCTGGGATTGCCCTCACTTGAGAAAAGTGGAAACTGTCAGTGGGCCAGGCAACCCAATGACGTGTGAGCGTGGAGAGCACTTATTCCCCCAGCTGGGGATGGGGCCCAGCCTGTAGGCAGAGGTCCCCGCCCCCCAGCACGAATGCGTGAAGGGGCCTGGAGATGCCTGTACCCTCAACCTGAGTACATGTCACAGTGAAGGAAGTCAGGACAAATAAGCATGCTGCCTCTCTTCTAGCACTCTCCCATGGACTGGGTTTTAGTGAGAAATTTTACCCCTGCCCCCCCAAAGTAAACAAGTTTAAAATCAGCCTTTGGGGATTGCAAGGCTCTAGGAGCATCTGGGAGAATCCAGAGAGGGACCAGGAAAAAATGATCATTTCTTTAAAACCTCGGAAGGCAACAGCAAGTTGCTCACTTGGGTGGCTTCCCTCTGTGACTGTCATAATCAGTGTTACTGTGGAGGACCTATACCTGCCTCACCTCACCTCAGTCCCAGACCCCTAAGGGGCTCAGAGCTCCTGGCCATGGCAAGACTCACTGCTCAGTGTGGGGGGAGCGGGCAGAAAATAATTTGTGGGGAAAGTTGCCACAAAAAAATAAATATAAGAATATATCAACTATTTACTTACCCCTTCCCTAGGATGACCCAAGCCTGCCTATTCCCTGTGACTATTCAGTTCAGTTGAGGTATGTCGGGGTCAGCTTCATGTATGATGCCTTGTAGGTCTAGATGGAAGGACAGACAGCATCTGGATAGGAAAGGACGCCCACATAGAGAGAGTGCAGAACAGGGACAGCTGTCCGCTTCCCCACAGGCTCTGACTGCCCACGCACGTCCCACTGCCCACGTGTGCCCTCTCCGTACCCAATAGTCCTAGCTTCTCCCCTCACTGGCAGGTTACGTACACCACTGGCAGTAGCCAGTGGCATCCCTTCCATTCCTGCTGCTTCATCTCTACGGCCATGAACATTTCAGTGTTCAATGTAGGTTTTCTTTCCTAGGCTTGGTTGGTATGTGTCTTGAGACCTGTTCTATGTGCCTTATTACTATGCCAGTGGCCTGTAGAACTCTTAATCCTCCTACCTCCTCTTCTCAAACGCTGGGATTGATTGTGTGGAGCACCATTCCTGACCCTACTGAGTTTTAAGAATTATCCCCCTCTTAGCATGGTGGGGTCTTTACTGTAAAACCGCACCAGAGCTGCCTTTTTGGAGGAAAGCCAGCCTAATCTACCAGGAATGCAAAGCCTGAGGATTTTGTTAGAAAAAAATCCATCATTCATTTCAGAGATATAAACTAACTCAAATTATGCCACAGAAGCCAAGAGACTGACATATGGTTTGCCTGGACTATCTACTACCATCTTGCCCTTTGCTACCTAGCTGCTGGCTCCTATCCAGAGCTGGACCAGACTCTTTCCACAAATAATGCAGAGGAGGACTTATCCTGGGCTCTGGATTGGCCAGCACCTGACTTTACAGGGTGGGAGAAACCAGGTACTCTGCCTCATGGGGAAGTCTCGGGTCCTAATAGGAATACATTTTTTTAACCAAGGGATGCTTGTAGCATCATTTAATAAGAAGTGTCTCTGGGTCCCAGAGTAGGATCTTCTTGTGTCCAGGACTCATCATCCTCCGTGGATGGAGCCATCACTAACTGTTCATTTTTAACAGATTTACTGTGCTGAAGTTTACTTCTTAAAGCTCACCCATTACTAATGCACAACTCATTAATTTTTAGTAAATGTGCAAAGGGCATGGCCTTCACCACCATCTCACTTTAGAACATTTCTGTCTGCTCGCCTCCAGTCTTCGGGATTGTCTGCTGAACATTTCCTGTCAGTAGAATTCCAGGGTAAGCGATATTTTTGCTTCTGTATTCTTTCATTTTTTTTTAATTCCATTCTTCCCAGGTATCAGAAGTTCCTTTTATTGCTGCAAAGTGTTCTGGTGGACATCACCCTACCCTTTCTGTGCAGAGTCATCATAGGTGATTGTGTTTTTCTAGTTTGTGGACAGAGAGATGGCTCCATGGTAAAGACCACTGGAACCGAGGTTCAGTTTCCAGAAGCTCACAACCATCCTTAGCTCCGGTTCCAGAGGATGAAACTCCCTCTCTGACCTCTGCAGGCACTGTACATGGTACACAGACATGCTTGCAGGCAAAACACTCCTGCACATAAAAATAAACATATTTTTAAAACTAATGCTGCTGTGAACACTTGAACACGTTCATGGATGGGTGTAAGTTTCTGTCTGTCAACAGATAAAATTATGACAAATTGAGTATTAATATTAAAATTCCACTTCAGCTCATTGTGTGAATTGGAGTGAGTTTTCTGATGAGCTGTGCAGAGGAAGTTGACTTCTTGGGCCAAAGGGAGATTAAAGGCTTCAGAAATAGAACAAAAAACGATTGCTTCCTTTCAAAGTCACTTTCTGAATGAAGATGGAAGTAATGTGGGTTAAATCCCTGGGTTCTGCTTGTTGATGAATAAAGGGCTTTAGCAGCAGAGGAGTTGCTGAGTTACATGTAAATGATTGATCTTTATAGGATACTTCCAAACTACTTTCCATAGCAGGTTTTATATATATCTTTAACTGGCATTTGCAGTCAGCTTTTAAAATGTGTAACCATCCTTCTGGATGCAGAGTGAAAACCAGTTACTTTAAAGAATCTTGAGGGGGACTGGAGAGATGGTTCAGTGGTTAGGAACACTTGTTGCTCTTTCAGAGATCCTGAATTCAATTCCCAACTCACACATCAGGCAGCTCACAACCACAGAACTACCTGTAACTCCGGCTCCAAGGGATCAGATGACCTCTTCAGAGGGTAAACACACACACACACACACACACACACACACACACACACACACGCACACGCACACGCACACGTGCACACACACACATTAAAAAATACATCTGTATAAAAACTTTTAAGAAATGTATTTGGGTTTACAATGGTCGTTCATAATGGTGGGGGAGGCATGGCAGCGGGCAGCTGGAGCAAGAAGCTGAGTGATCACGTTTCCAGCTATAAACAGGAGGTGGGGTGAGATCATACACTCGCAAAGCCTGCCAGTGACCTGCTTCCTCTAGCGAGGCTCCACCTTTAAGGGTTTGATAACTGTCTAGTAATCTAGTTACTTTTCTATTGTGAAGAGACATGACAAAGACAACTTAAAAGAAAGCATTAATTGGGGCTAGCTTGTGGTTTCAGATGATTAGTCCATGTTCATCATGGCAGGAAGCATGGCAGCAGGCAGGCAGGCAGACCTGGTGCTCTAGAAGTAGCTGAGAGCTTTACATCCTGATCCACAGTTTGGAGGCAGAGAGAAAGCAAGTCTGGGCCTAGTGTGGGCTTCTGAAATCTCAAACCCCACTCCCAGCGACACACCTCCTCCTAATCTTTCCAAAACAGTTCCACCAACTAGTGACCAAGCATTTAAACCTGTGAGTCTGTGGGGGCCAGTCTCATTCAGACCACCACAATAACTTTCCCAAGCAGCACCACCTACTGGGACTGAGTGTTCAAGGACATGAGCCTATGGGGGACATTTCTCATTCAAACCTCCCTCAGGAACTGTGATGGAGGGAACTCTCCGCCACTGGTGACGTAAACAAGAGAGAACAGAAACAACATGGCCTAACAACAGTGTTTGACACACACTACAAGGCTGGTCTTGGGGACCAATGGCCAGTAGACCCGATTGTCACTGAAGGAGCTTAGGAACTAAGGTACGAAACCTTTCGCAGAATTCTGAGAGGAGACATTGCACCCCGACTCAGGTTAAGTCACCTCTGTCTGTTCGTCTGCTCGGGCTGCCGTTATGTCCACACCTCACTGCAGCCGGGGCTTCTACTTGACAAGATGTCAGACCGTGACTTGACATCTAAATGGAGCTCAAGAATGATGAGTGAATAACTGGCAAAATCCCAAGACCCTCAGCAGATAACAGGTGGATAATTTGCAGTCCATTCATATTATTGCAGTGTCTATACCGCAGCCATTAAAATGAATGAGCTGGATTTCAGAATCCTGAAATGAATTAATATCACTGCTGTTAATGTTGACAGAGAAAGCCATTTACAGAGGCGCATGAAACGTGATATGACTTAGACAAAAGTGAAATGCAGGAACATGTTCACACAGCAGAAGAATGAGCCCTCCAGTGGCCCCGCCCCTTAGGAGTTGCCTTCCCTGGGGGGCGGGGGGAAGTTACCAAGTGGCTACTGGGGAAGGGATACCACAGCTTCCGGTTTATTTCCTTCATAATAAATACGTTCTAAATGTACGTGATAAAAGTTGGGGATATGTTGAACCTGGTGAGTACCATAACAAGAATGAGGAATTTGGGGGTGCCCCTAATTAGGAATATTTTGAATTTGAAAAGTAATAATAAAGACAGAGGCTGACTCGGTCCTCTTCCAATGCTCTCCACCTCGTTTTTTTTTTTCTCTTTTGAGACAGGGATGTCGGATCAGTTTGTACCAGGTCATCACGAATACCGGTGACCCAAATGGGAAGCACACACCCTGGTCAACGGACTACTGTGACCATCAGCAAGGCTGTGATTGGTCCAAAGCCCAAGATATTTTGGCTGATTAGTTCAAAACGAACAGCTGTGATTAGCTAAACAAGTGGCCGCAATTGGTCTAAAAGCTCCTGCTCAGACCCACTCAAAGAAGATGCCCTCCCGAGCCTCCTGCACTGGCACTTTTTGTCAGGTCTAGCCTCTGCCACCTACCTTAGTGCATGCTGAGCCAGTAACCAGCAGAGGAATCCAGATGTCTGTTTCTCTCCCTGACCCCAAAGTTCTGGGGTTATAGGCATGCACTGTCTTAAGCTTTTATGTGGGTGCTAGGGATGCAAACTCAAGTCCTGGTGCTTGTGAAATAGACACTTTCCCCCTGAGACATCAGCCCTAGCCCTGCCTTTGATCAATCCCATCCACCTAGGGGACCGCCCTCCCAGGAGGAGGATGCACCTGTCCACCTGAGCGATCCTAATGGTACCCATCGTCCTGCTCCTGCACATCCCTCCAGTGCTGGACGCCCATATGCTGCCCCTGTAGAGGCGGGGATGCTGAGACTGGGCTGCTGTGGGATGTTCTGTATGGCAAATGTGTTGCACTGATTGGTCAATAAATAAATCACTGATTGGCCCGTGGCCAGGCAGGAAGTATAGGCGGGACAAGGAGGAGAATAGAGCTGGGAAGTGGAAGGCTGAATCAGAGAGACACTGCCAGCCGCCATGATGACAAACAGCAGGTAAAGATGCCGGTAAGCCACGAGCCATGTGGCAAGGTATAGATTAATAGAAATGGATTAATTTAAGCTGTAAGAACAGTTAGCAAGAAGCCTGTCACGGCCATACAGTTTGTAACCAATATAAGTCTCTGTGTTTACTTGGTTGGGTCTGAGTGGCTGTGGGACTGGCGGGTGGCAGAGATTTATCCTGACTGTGGGCCAGGCAGGAAAACTCTAGCTACACTGGGCCGTGGCCGATTATTCCAGGGGCCTGGGGTAAGTGTGGTCTGTAGGATGACTTCTGAGTTCAATCCACAAGACGATAAATGGGATCGTACGTCCTGGAAGGCCAGCTCACAAAGGAAAGGGAAAAGACAGTTGAAGAGAGAAGGGCCACTGATGGAGGGTGACAGAGATAAGGTGAGAGGCACAAAAGCAGCCCCAGGGTGAAAGTAGCAGAGATCATGAAGGTCTCTGAAAGCAACAGGGACAGA
The DNA here is from genome assembly GCF_007827085.1 of Peromyscus californicus insignis. Lineage (NCBI taxonomy): Eukaryota > Metazoa > Chordata > Mammalia > Rodentia > Cricetidae > Peromyscus > Peromyscus californicus. The sequence goes on from NW_026294606.1 coordinate 11,655,084, forward strand.
TGGACAGGGAAGAGAGAAGCACTGGCCACAGAGAGGAAATAAAACAACAAAAAAGACTGACATTCTTTTTTTTTAATTAAGAAAATTTTTCCATTCATTTTACACACCAATCAAAGATCCCCCTCTTCCCTCCTCCCGCCCCCTCAGTCTCCCCCTCCCTATCCTCCCTCCCCACCCCCACCCCGCCGAGAAGGCAAGGCCTTCTATGAGGAGGCACATCCCGTAGAGGTAAGTCCAAGCCCCTCTCCCTGCCTCAAGGCTTTGAGAAGCATCCCATCATAGGTAGTGGGCTCCAAAAAGCCCAATCATGCACCAGGGATGGGTTCTAGGTTCTAATCCCACTGCCAGGGGGCCCCTCAAGCTACACAACTGTCTTGCCATGCAGAGGGCCCAGCCCAGTCCCATGCAGGCTCCACAGCCATTGATCCAACTTTCATGAGTTCCCACGACTGACATTCTCAGAAAAGAAACAGCTTGCAGAATTGCGAGGGAACTTACGAGGAGCCCCCAGAAATCTGAGGACTCAGGTCAGACTTCTAATAGGCTCCCCAGTCTTCTGGTCTCTCCTGAGGGGTCCTGCTGTACAGCTATTGGGCTGGCTGTAGTAGATTGTACACGGTGTAACCGTTGCACCCGGGGCAGGAGTGTGAAGTGGCAGCCGCTGATGAGAGAGGGTGGGGCCAGTGAGGAGACTCTGCAGGCCTTGGTCTGCAGAAGAGTTCCAGAAAGGATCCAGTGCCCAGGATGAACTGTAACGATGGCCTCTGCCAAGGGCTAAGGTTCCTGGTACCCAAGACCCGCACAGGTGCGGTCGCGCCCCAGGGTGCCTCTCACTGCTGTCCCCACCCGCCTGCTGTTGCTGCTTGCTGCAGTCATGCCCTGGGGAAAGGAAGCAGCCAGACACCCGAGTTTAAAGATCTGCCCTTGCACCATTTTTGTCCAGGTGAAACAGAAGAAGAGCCCTTGTCCAGCTCTGCTGGTGAGTCAGTCACCCCGGGTACTTTTCACAGTGATGGCAGACTCGCTAATGTGCTCAGGCACTGAGGTGAGCATTCTGTGAATGCCTTTCCCTTAGCAGTTAAAACAGCTTTAGTGGGTAAGTCAGAGGAGCCATGCTTCAAGAATTTAGAGTTTATGGGCAGGAAGGAGAGGCAGACCATTTCTACACAAAACACATTTAAACACATACCCACACACACACACATACATATATATATATATATATATATATATATATATATATATATATATATATATATATATATGTTCGTATAAACACCTATATTTTATAGTAAATTATATATATATATATATATTATTGCTAAGACCTACATGTGTACATACACGTATTTACATGTATTTAGTAAGAGGACAAATTCTCTTCAAAGGAGTATTTTCTGCAGGTCAGCGGAACCAGAAGTTGGTGTTTCGGGCTTCTCTAGTCCCCTGCTAGTACTTGTGTGGACAGCAGGTGGCGCTAGAGTCCTCCCCGCTGTCCTGCTGTACCTTTGCCCAGCGTCCTTAGCTCGTCTCAGGTTTGACCCAGGTGTGTGGTTTCATCGCCGCAGATTCTCCATCCCTGCATTTAGTGTGAAGAGAAGTGCCAGAAAGGTTACAAGAAGCTAATTCACGATTCCCAAACCTGATTTAGGTGGGTGAAGGTCAACAGACAAGGTCCGGGCCGCATCGGGATGGAGCGTGGTGTACCGGCTGTGTACCGGCTAACTGTACAGGTCTGACTTTGCCTCCTGAATCCTACAACATCCTCACAAAGAGAAGGAAAAGGGAGAGCCAAACTCTTTAAAGAAACAGGAAGACAGGGCCAGGGAGAGAGCTGCATGTGAAACTGTCTAGGTCAGCAGAGGGGACTACCGGAAAGGCAACGGAGAATAAAGAGGGCAAAGTGCAACATACAATGTTTACACGAAAAGGTTAAGGAAGTAAGTTTAAAAAAAAAAAAAAAAAGCCGGGCGGTGGTGGCGCACGCCTTTAATCCCAGCACTCGGGAGGCAGAGCCAGGTGGATCTCTGTGAGTTCGAGGCCAGCCTGGACTACCAAGTGAGTTCCAGGAAAGGCGCAAAGCTACACAGAGAAACCCTGTCTCGAAAAACCAAAAAAAAAAAAAAAAAAAAAAAAAAAGACAGACTAAAGCAGCCAATGGTGTAGAGGCAGAGGCCGCCTCCACCTCCCAGGACAGCCCCTGAGCCCACATGAAGCCCTGAATGGACTGAGAAAACAGAAATCCCTGTGGGAATCCTTTGTTGCGAATGCTTCTCTCTCTTTTATCATCCAAAAGAGCAAACCAAACAAAAGAGCAGTGGCCCGCGCTCTGGCACCTTGCTTTGGGTATTGTGACCTAAGGGAAGAAGGTGGGGTGGTGCATGTTCGGGAGGGTCATACAGCTGAGAGTGTGTGGGGAAGGTCCCCCAAGAAGGTGTGCCTTCTGTTACTTATGTCTGTCATCTTAAAGAGCCGCCCCCCAAAACCAGCCATTGCAGTGGCGTTATACTCTGACCTAAAATGTCCCCCAAGGCTCATGTGCTGGAGGCTTGTACCCTCCTTGCAGCAGGGTCCATAGGTACACTCTGGAAGGTGATTCAGTCTTGAGGCTCTATCTCATGACTAGGTCAACTCATAGATGGAGATGGAGTTTAAAGGCACTATGGAGAGGTGGTCAGAACATGGGAGGCCCACCACAGTGGGAGGCAGCAGGCTCCTGGGGCCATGCCTTTAAAGGAGTTTTGTCCCTGCCCCACTTACTTTGTGGTGAGCAGCTGTATTCTACCACACACTCCCCATGTGCTGGTCAGTCCCGCCATAGCCCCCACAAGCGACTAAGCCGACCATGACAGAAGCCTCAGAAACCATGAGCTGAAATAAGCCTTTCCTCCTGCAAGCTGATTCATCCCAGGAACTCCTCACAGCAACAGGAAGCAGCTTAACACAAACTGGACCCAGTCCAAGATGGAAAGTGAACAATATTCCAAACAAGCTGTTAGGAGGCTGGAGAGATGGCTCAGAGGTTAAGAGCACTGACTGATCTTCCAGAGGTCCTGAGTTCAATTCCCAGCAACCACAGGGTGGCTTAGAACTACCTATAATGAGATCTGGTGCCCTCTTCTGGCCTGCAGGGACACGTGCATACTTTATAAATATATATACGTATACTTTATACATAATAATTATTTAAAAAATTTTTTGAGCTATTGAATTTCACATAGAGGCCATCATAGAGAGATGTTAAACTCTGATTTCCGTAGGATTCTGTGGCCAGGGGACTAGTGGGGGAAACCCAAGGTGGTTTCCTGCAAAGCTAAGGGGACAGCTGATCTCTTTCCTAATCATCTGATCCAGGAAACCAGAGCTTCTCAAAAGCCTAATGATGATACAGCCTCCACTGGCATCACTTAACCTAAATTAGTCATTTCTAGGAAATTGAGAAATAACTAGGGGACCAGCAGAGAATCTTTTTCATTAAATCCACGTGCTTGCCAGAAGTAAACAAGGGTCAAAATTGAATGAGACAAGTGCTGAGAATTGAATTATGCTAATTTTGATTGTAACAAAATCACAAGTTGTCATTTGTACGAAGAAGAAAGAAGCATCAAGGCAGAGTTTTATGATGAGTTTGTTGGGCATGAAGTTGATGGCCTCTGACTATGGAATCTTTGTCAAGTATCCAGGGCTGCAAAATATTGCCTTGCAGTGTGCAATGACTCTCAAGTGAGACCACGAATTATTTATAACTTAGTTCCCACATAGTCTAAGTGATGGCAATATTGTTATGCCCTAGTTAGCTGAATGACTTACCGGGATGGAGTCTGTCTCTAATAACTTCTAACCATGACTTTTCCAGACTCAGTGCCTGGCATTCCTTTCTCTCAAGGACCTCAAGATGCTTTGTCTCACTGGATGCACCCACCCCTTTAGCATACTGACGGGAGGGGCTCTTACCAGTTCTTCTTTACAAAGCATTTATTTAACTGATGTTGGTGGATTGACATTTGAGATGAGCTCTCTGGTGTAACCCGCAGGATATGTGGATCACATTTCCTTCTATCTCGGCCACACAAGGTCTTTCTAGGCCCGTTAGATTCATTAAGAGTAGGAAAATACAAATAGAAATGTGTTCAAAAGTTCTTATTCTTTGCATTTCTAGGAGCATGCGGAGACTTATATGTAATTATCCCATTATTTATCCATTAATTTTTATAGCTTACAAAGTTGTTTTTGGAGTCAGGATCTCATGTATCCCAGGCTGGCTTTGACTTCACTGTGTAGCCAGGGATGACCTTCAATCTCTTAGCCTCCTGCCTCCACCTCCTAAGTGCTGGGATTACAGGTCTACACCACCATGTTCTATCCATGCAGTGCTGGGGATCAAAGCCAGGGTTTTGTGCATGCTAGGCAACCCTCTACCAACTGCCCCTAACTCTCATCAAATATTTTGAAGGTGCATATATTTTAAGGAGTCCAGCAGCTCTGCTCAACACTGAGAATGCAGCGCCCAAACACAGGACTGGATTTCTCGGAGTCTTGTAGAAAAGTTGCTGATAGAGGGTGCCATGGTACCAGGAACAATCAGAAGTAGAACAGAATTCTGGGTTTATGCCAGGTCCTCCATAGTAAAGCATCAGCATTGTCCAAAAAGGGGGACTAAGGTCACAATTGTGCCAGGCAGTTTACAGAGACTATGTCCTGTGTGAAAATCCCCAGGAAGATGCCAGCTTGAGATGTTACTAAGTGTGTGTGTGTGTGTGTGTGTGTGTGTGTGTGTGTGTGTGTGTGTGTTATGTACATGTTCCCATGGGTATATCTACATGTTCCTGTGAGAGTATGTGTGCTTGGCGGTAGGTACATATGCACTGTGTGTGTGTGTGTGTGTGTGTGTGTGTGTGTGTGTGTGTGTGTACACATGTGATGGCCAGAGGACAAGCAAGATGTTTTCAACTGTTGCACTTCACCTTATTTCTTAAGAAAGGATCTTTCACTGAAGTTGGAATTCATGGATTCAGCTGGGCTGGTTGGCCGGTGAGCTCGAGGGATTTGCCTGTCTCTGCCCCTGTGCCCATCCCATCCCACACTGGATTTCAGACACACATCACCACATCCAGTTTTTATTTGGGTGCCAGAGATCTGATCTGGGGTCCTCACGCTTGCACAGTAGGTACTTTACCCACTGAGCCATCTCCCCAAACTGATGACACCTCGTCCAAGAAATGACTCACTTCTATTTTGTTCTTTCTCTATAAATTTAAATTTATTTTTAAAACTAATTTTTCTGCAGTGACATCACTGTGATGGACTTCCTACATCAGTCAGCTCAGGGTGCTGTGACAAAACATCCCAGACTGGATGACTGAATCTCTCCCAGTCCTGGATGTTGGGAGTCTGAGGCCTATTCCTTGGCTAGTGGATGTGTCTTCCCCTAGTCAGTCCCTCTGCATCCTGATTTTGTCTGATCAGGAGTAGGATCCAGGTCCTCTCTAGGGACCTCATTTTTACTCTATTACCTTTGAAGAGCCCCTTAACTGCTAACAGTCACTTCTGAGACTATATTAGAGATTACAACTAGAAAAATGAGCTGGACAGGGTTGGGACCAGGGACCAGGGGGACTCACTCTAACCCACGGAATTCTACTCAAGTAAAATGCTTTTGTCCAAACATCACTTCCAAAGAATTCTAAGAAGGAGCAAATATGTTTTCTCTTGAAACTTTGGGAACACCCCTGTAAAATTCAAAGAGGTCTACCAGTAAGTGACTGTGTACACACAGTGTCCTCCTCTCGAGGACAGCTGTTTGGTTGGAGCCTCTGGATCACCCCTGCGTGCTCTGGAAAGCCCCATTCCTTTTTCTAGCCCAGTTCCACATTCTTGGCAACTTCCTCCCCTGATGCTGCCAGCCGCTCAAATCCCCGTCTAAGTGCTCAGCTTTTGACCATACTTGGGCACAAACATGGCTGTGGCAGACACATCATCACCCCTCACCATCAATCTATAAAATCTCCCTGCCTTAGTTCAGGTGAAAGACTTCTTTAGCCTTGTTCTTGGAGACCAGTGAGCCCACCGGGAGTTGCTTTGCTCAATATACCTGTTGTTATATTTTTTCAATTCAGCTGGATCTGGCTTACGTCTCAGTGGAGAAACTTATTATAGGGGTGGGGAGACAGAAAATTTATTATCAGCCATTGTCACTGCCTGTGTGTAACTGAACCAAAGGGTGCCTTGGTTTCTGACCAGTCAGTTCCTTTCAGGTTTCTAGAAAGGACAATGGGAAGGCTCCTGGGAGTGTGTGCATGTTGTTGTTTATTATGTATTCCACGTATTAGTGAAAAGAAGTGAAACTGGACATTGTCTTGTCAGGTGAACTACAGATGTGTGTGAAATGAAGTGTGGCCCCACCCCAGGACACAGGCTCCCCATGCGCACCTCGCTGTTCCTGAGATGGACCGTCTGGGTGGGTAGGAGGAGAGGAGGCTCCACCCACACCGTTGCTGTGTTGTGGAGAGAAGGATGCTTGTTCTTCTAAGGCACTTTCCACAGAATCTGAAAGTCACACACTACCATAAACAACTTTGCTGAAAAACAATTGTATTCTCTTAAATGAAAATGGCTTTCCAGACCAGAAATTCTCCATTCTGACATCTGTCCAAAGTGTTCTTTCTGCCATCACGGTCGCGACTACTCGGTAAATGGCACCACCCCCTCCTTCTGCTGTCACATTCTCACAGGAGAAGCAGGGAAAAAAAGCATTCCTCCTGAGAGCACTCGAGAGAAGTAATTCCCTGTCAAGTGAGTTGCTGGATTAATGTCACCAAAAGGCAAACACTGGCACGCCCTGCCACCAGGAAGCTCCAGTTCACTCGGTTTGTAAAAAGCCAGGCATGCTACCCTCCCCCCCCCCCCACACTTTTAAAAACAAGATCCTGTGTATCCCAACCTGGCCTGGAACTTGCTGTATAGACAAAGATGACCTTAAACTCTAGATCCTCCTGCCTCTGCCACTCAGGTGCTAGGATTCCAGGGTGTGCAACCAGTGTGGCTTCGTTCTGTGGCTGTGATCAAAACACTCTGACCAAAAGCAACTTTATTTGGCTCACATGTCCAGTTCACAGTCCATGAAGGCGTGGCAGAAAGTGAACGCTTCCACACTAGCAGGCTCATACTCTAGCTTTCTTATGTAGCCCAGGATCACCTGCATAGGGAACGGCAGCCCCCGTGGTAGGCTGGACCATCCTACATACATGATGAAATGCCCACAGACCATCCTGATAAAGACAATTATTTCACCTAAGAATATTTTCTTCAGGTAACTCTAGACTGTGTAAAGATGACAGTTTACACTAATCAGGGCAACCACTGTAGCTAAGTGCATGTGATGATGGGGATATGTGCCAGGCAAGCACTCTTCCAACTGAGCTGTGTCTCCAGTTCCATTTTGGTCTGCCTTTTTTAGAGAAAGAAAGCCAGTGAGAGTCAGAGTCTACACATTATTTTCAACAAGGACACCCTACACAAATGGTCAGCCTCAAGATGTCCTACTAGACACAGCTGGGGGACAGAGGCTAGACCACTGAAGAAGTTGTGGCTCTTTCTCCTACCCACAGGGTCAGAGTCTTGCTATATAACCCAGGCTGGCCTGACACTTACCAAGTAGCCCAGGTTGTCTGTGTGTCCTGGTGGGGATCATGGATGGGAAAGGGTATAAAGAAAAGCACACTTACTTTACTTTTTTCTTCTTTTCTTGCGATTTCAGGAATCAAACCCAAGACTGCACACCTTCTAGTTGAGCCATTCAGCACCAAGCTGCATTCCCAGCTTGGAAAGCAAATTGTCCTCACTTCGCTTGACTCAGACAAAAGCGACACTAGTCGCCCCCAAGAAGTCATGGTAGATGAAGTCATGCCTAGAACAACTATAAAGGTACAGCAGAGAGGCACACTCACAGCCCCATGAGTAAAGAAAACCAAGTTCTGAAAGAGGTCGAGTGGCCAAGAAAAAGAACAGAGAGGAAGGAAAGAAAAATAAAAGGAGGCCAGGGACAGCTTGTCTGCATTGGTTAAATGCTTGCCTCAATTCCCAGTACTTAAGAAAGAAAGAAATGTCAGATGAAAGTCTCAACATATCAATCAAAATTTTGTTAGCTGGGTGGTGTGGCACCCGCCTTTAATCCCAGCACTCAGGAGGCAGAGGCAGGAGGATCTCTGTGAGTTCGAGGCCAGCCTGGTCTACACAGAGAGTTCCAGGACAGCCAGAGCTACACAGAGAAACCCTGTCTCAAAACAAACAAACAAACAAGACAAGTTAAATGTAGATGTTTTAAGTACATCAATTAAGACAGAGACTGACAGGGTGGATTTAAAATCAGAACCCAGGGGCCAGAGAGGTGGTTTAGTGTTAAGACCCTGTAGTGCTCTTGAGCAGACCTGAGTTGGGTCTAAACCAGCACCTAAGTCAGGCAGCTCACTATAGCCTATGACTCCGTCTCCAGGGGATCAATGCCCTTGTGTAGCTTCTGTGACACCTGCCCTCACACATGCTCATGCCCCCATCCATCCCAGACACACACAAACACATAATTAAAAAAATAAAAAAGAAATCTTTTTAATCATAACCCAACTATGTAGTCTACAAAAAAGTCTCTTCACATATAATGATCTAGGTTGGAATTAAAAACAGAAAAGACATGAAAATATTAATCAAAGACAGCAAATAATGGCTAGATTATTATAAGATAAAATGGACTTTAGGGCAAAGTAAATGCCAGGAGCAGAAAAAAAATATGTTGCCTCTAATTGAAAAGTTGATATAAAAGAAACAATAATTTGAAACGCAAATAAACCAGAGCAGACAGCTACGAAATTCATGATAAAAGCAGTGGATAAAACTGAAGAAGAGGGCAGCCACAGCGCTTGGCAGAGCCGTTCAGGAGCGTGTCAGGGAGGCACAGAGCAGGGAGCTGCGTTTTCTGGAGCCTCAGACCCCATAAGATCTAGATATGTCCTTCATATCTGACTGGATTTACAGTGCTTTGGGCGGTTTCCAGGAATGTGTAACAAACAAACAAACTAGTAAACTGGTAAGTTGGTATTCCTTGGATTGGATAATGCAGGAAAACAATGTTACTACGCATGCTAACAGATGGCATGGCCCGGCATCCCAGTGCTACATCCCACTTCAGAAGAACTCACTATTGCTGGCATGACTTTTATAACTTTTGATCTGGTGTGTCCAAGCCCAAAAAATATGGAAAAACTACCTTTCTGCTAACAACAGCATTGTATTTCTTGTGGATTGTGTAGACCATGAAAGGCTGTTAGAATCAAAAGGAGAACTTGAGTCGGTAAGGACAGATGAAACCATTGGCAGTGTGCCTATGCTAATTCTTGGAAATAAGATTGGCAGACCTGAAGCCATTGGTGAAGAGGGTTCCAGTGAGAGGTGTTTGGTTTATGTAATCAGAGAACAGGAAAGCGCAGTGTGGCGCTGAAGGAGCTGAATGTCCTGCTTCTGGGAGTGTTTACGAGCAGTGTGCTGAGAAGGCAAGGCTATGAAGAAGGTTCTGCTGGATGATGCAGTACATCGATCAGCAGTGGTCCTGCCCACTCACACACAGCCCTCCGAGATCCATCTCCCAATGTGCGTAATTTGAATTCAATAGACTTTTGTTGGATTCAGAAGAGGTGTTTGTTAGACGATTAATCTATCTACCTGAGTGGGAATTGCAAACTGATTCACGTAAGTCTGAATGTCACAATGTTAGCTTTCTAAGTCAGATAGTTTCTACAGTTTACATCAACCCTGTCACTGCTTATAAAGATCAGTTTCCCATCAGTACATTTGAAGCACTTTTTAACCATGTGAAACTACAAATATAAACCATATTTAAAAACTCATCATGTGAAACTTTTATGTACTTTTTGAAAATAGTTTTTCAATTTCGTATAGCCACTTACCTTGTGTACAGTTAAAATCTTCTCATCAGTGATTGCAGAATGCCTTGCAGGACTACTTTTTCTTATGCAAACATCATGCAATAAAACAAACTCCAATGTTAAAAAAAAAAACCTGGAAGGAGAAATAGGTGATTTTTCACATTTGCATTTGGAGGCTTTGACTTTCCTCTTGCTAAATGGAAGAGAAAGAATTAGGGTCAAAAAGAGGAAAGACAGAAGAATTTGCTGCAGGGTCCACCAGGGCTCAATTGGCACTTGCCCAGCACATCCCCAGCAGCAGGGTGTACCTTCTTTTTAGAGATGGAGAACACACCCCTAGAGAGATCGGACTCTGAGTCATAAAGAGGGCCTGGGTAATTTTTAAGACATTTTTATTATTTTTAATTATGTATATGTGTGTCTGTGTGGGGGTGTGTGCACATGAGCGCAGGTGACCATGCAAGCCAGAGGCATCCTCAGAACTGGAGTTATAGGGTGCTCCTGAGCCCCCTGATGTGGGTTCAGGGGATGGAAATTGAATCCTCTGAAAGAGTGCTCTTAACCACTGGGCCCGCCATCTTACCAGCCCCCCTTCAGCAAATTGAAAGGAATTGAAATTTTATAGAGATTGATTGTGGCGGTTTGAAAGAAAAATGGGCCCCAAAGAGAGTGGCACTATGAGGAGATGTGGCTTTGTTGGAGTGGGTGTGGCCTTTTTGGAGGAATTGTGTCACTGTGGAGGTGAGTTTTGAGGTCTCATATTTGCTCAAGCCATACCCAGTGTCGCAGACCACTTCCTGTTGCCTGCAGATCACATTGTAAAACTCTCAGCTCTCTCAGCACCATGTCTGCCTGCACATCACCATGTCCCACTGTGATGATAGTGGACGGAACCTCTGAAACTGTAAGCCACCCCACTGAATGTTTTATAAGAGTCACTGTGGTCATGGTGTCTCTTCACAGCAGTAGAGACCCTAACTAAGACACTGTTCTTGGCCATTTTAAACTAGAAATAAACAACAGAGATAACTGGGATTTAATCTTCTACAGACGCTTTTCTTGGGGTCTGAATGACACACTTGTAGATAACCTGCAGGCATGGCAGAATTGCCAGAGTCCCCAGAGCTGATATAAAAGTCAAACGCATTAACAGTGTAGTGTATGTAGCAGAAAACCAGAAGAACCCCACCTCAAGCAAGGTCGAAGGTGAGGACTGAAACTTGAGCTTGTCCTCTGACTATCACATATGTGTCATGGCGCATGTGCACCACATCTACATACACACAGATAAATAGACACCTGTGCATGCACAGACTGTGTACATACAAGCACATCTCCCAAAGATGCGAACATTCTTAATGAGATTGTCAGTGAACAGAATCCCTCAATATATAAACTGAAATATGCATCACCTCCACATTCCAGGTGTGCAAGGCTGGCTTGATAATGACAGTTGGAGTCATCTGATGCATGATATAAAGATGAAAAATCATGTGATCACATCAAGTGAAGAAGAGGTTGAAAAGCCTCGGCAGTTGCCAAGGATTCTGGAAGTCTCTTGGGAAACCAGGCATAAAGGAGCACCTTCAACTCCATGAGTGACAGGAGCAAAGACCCTGCAGCTAGAACCACACAGCGTGGGGAAAGTCCCAACAGCTGCGTTCTGCAACTGGGGGTGAGCCAAGGGCCCCCTCTCACTGTTGCATTCAATACCCGGAGTTCCAGGTTCTCTGAGGAGGCAGAAAAGGAAATACAGGTCAGGTCAGCTGGAAAGAATGATGACAAACCATTCCTCTTTGTAGACAACGTGATGGCTCACACAGAGAGAGTGAAGAGAGACTAAAAATGAATGACAAATAGACAACAGAACCCCCAAGTGCTTAGAACTGATAAGTGAGTTCACAGCATCTCACAATATAAACTAGATATATGAGTCAGGCTCGTTTCTTGGGTCTAGAAGTGAAGACTTGTGGAGAGCCAGGCTTAAGTTGCTATACCGTTTACAGCCACTCAGAGACAACTGGGTTTAGGAAGGCCCATCTGGGCTTGTGTTCTCACTGAGAGCCACAGTTGTCAACCCTGTGTGATTGATCAGGGGAGACTTGAGATCAGTTGAGCAAACACTGGCCCATGAACAACTGCTTGTTTGTTTGTTTGTTTGTTTGTTTGTGGGGGCTGTTTGTTTTTGAGACAGGATCATATGTGGCCCAGGCTGGCCTTGAACTAGCCTTGCAGCTAAGGTGACCTCTAACTTTTGATCTTCCTGCCTCCTGAGTGCTGGGGTTGCCGATGCTCACCACCATGCCTAGCTGAGTGCTGTGTTGGGCATGAAACCCAGGGCCTCTTGCTTGCTAAATGAGCACTCTGACAACTGAGCTGTGTCTCCAGTTGCCCACTGACTTCTGATAGAGTTGCAATAGTGGTTTTATGGAGGAGGAATAGGATTTTCAACCTAAACCTCATACCTCAAACCCAAACCCACCCAAAATAGATCCCATATGTGATGGCTATTCTTGGTTGTCAACTTGACTACATTCAGAATTAACTAAAAATCCAAAAATGGAGGGCATACCTGTGAAGAATTTTTGCTTAATTTGAAGTAGAAAAGCCTGCTCCTAATCTGGATCATGGGACAGGAAGACACACCTTCTGCTGGAAACCTATGTAAGAACATGAAAGAAAGAAGCTTTTGCTCTTTGCCTGCTTGCCCTTGCCTTTCTAGCAAGTCCATTCCTTCAGTGGCATTAGAGCCTACTTCTTGGGATTCCAGTGTAATACTGAAGACCAGCTGAGACATCCATCCTCATGGACTGAGCAACTAATGGATTCTTGGATGCTTGGTTCATTCACAGCCAGCCATTGTTGGATTAGCTGGACCACAGTATGCAAGTCATTCTAATAAATCTCCCTTTCTATATATAGAGAGACTTCATTCTAGACATTCTGCTACTCTAGAGAACCCTGACTAATATACCATATTTTAAAATAAAATGTAAAGCTTATACAAATAGAACATAGAGGGAAGTCTTTGGGGCCCAGTGCTCAGTAAAACATCCTACTCATAAAATCAAAGTCGGCTGCATGAAGGGAAAAGGTGAGAGAGCAGACTGAAAATGAGAACTCTGGGCTTAGCAGGATGGCTCAGCAGGTAAGGGTGCTTGCCACCAAGCCTGGTGACTTGTGTTTGATCCCCAGGACTCACATGGTAAAAGGAGAGGGCGAACTTCCACAAATTGTCCTCTGAGCTCCACATGGGCAGTGCGGTAAGCACCCTCCCTGGCCCTCATATACAAAATACACATACATTTTAAAATGTGATAAAATATTAAAACTTTTGTTTTGAAAAGGCTCTGCAGGGTGCACGAAAGGGCAAGCTACTGACCGGAATTAAGTATTCACACACCATACGTTTGATGTGAACTCGTGTCTAAAATAATAACACCCAAAAGTCAACTGAAAGAAATATTAATGTAATCTCTGTAAATTTGAGGCCAGCCTGGTCTACAAAGCAAAGTCCAGGGCAGCCAGGGCTACATGGAGAAATCCTGTCTTGCAAAACAAAAAAGAAAAAGAAAAAAGAAAGAAAAAGTGAATGTTAGATGCTACTGTGTATCTATTAGACAAGCTAAAACTGAATTTGGATAGTGGCTGTGACCCTAAATGCTGCTGCAGGGCCAGAAGAGTATGTGCCTTGTGGGGGAGGCAGTGGGATGATGCAAACACTTTGTACAGAATAGTTCAGTGGATTCTCAAAAATGGAAACTTCCACTGGGAGTTATTGAGTAGCAGAGTGCTCGCCTAGTGTGTGTGACGGTCTCATTTAGTCGCCAGCAAGGCAAGACACAGGGCATGCAGCGCGCAGTTACAGCCCAACACCGCTCCCTGGGCCTCAGTGAAATCCGGGATTCATGCAAGAACCTATGAACCACTGTGGAGAGCGCCTTCCTCTGTACCCCAGCCACAGCACTCCTGTGGAGAGCGCCTTCCTCTGTACCAGCCACAGCACTCCTTTCGGGGTGATGGGTTAATGCCAAGTACAACGCTCCCAGTGTTTTTTTTTTTCAGGTCAGTATAGAAAAATATGGACTTTTTTTTTTTTTTTAATTGAGAAGATTGTTCATCCGAAGCAAAACAACTTACATTTTCAGGCCACACACCCAAATTCCAGAAGGACCAAGGAACTAAAACTCCAGTGTTTGGCACTGGAAAGAATTGGCTGTCTTCATACCAGGTAAAAGGGAGCTTTCCAAGCAGGCTATGAAATGCAGAAGAGAAAGACCAACAAAGTTGATACTTAGCAATCCTGGTTCTGTTCCACGGCTCATCACAAATCCAAGACCTGCCTGTGACAAATTTGTGGCCTATATTTGGAACATAGTAATGACTATACACAAAAAATGTTCCTTATAAGAACATGCAGTCAGCTGGCCAGTGGTGGCACACACCTTTAATCCTAGTACTCGGGAGGCAGAGGTAGGTGGATTTCAGAGTTTGAAGTTAGCCTGGTTCACAGAGTGAGTTCCAGGTAGCCAGTGCTACACAGAGAAACCTTGTCTTGAAGAAAAGAAAAGAGCAGGAAAAAGAAAAGAAAAAGAAGAAGAAAGGAAGGAAGGAAGGGAAAGAGAGAAAGAGAAAGAAAAAGGAGAATATGAAATCAAAAACAATCCAAACAGAGGGGAGAAAATCAAAACAAGAACAGCACACAGAAAGCAGCTTGGGCTCTGTACAGATAATCCTTGAACCTCAGGGGAAGGTACCATCGCGTCCTAGAACATTCCCAAGGGGATTCCAAACACATACCAGAACAGTGTGTTCAAGGGCATGCCAAATGAGTGCTTGGAGCAAAGTCATGGGCAGGGTCACTCTTTGAATACCAACTTGGTAATAGCAATAAAAATCAAAATATGGTGACCCTCGGAGCCATTTAAGCTCTAGAAATTTGTCTCATAGAATTACTGGGTTGAGCGAGGACTAGCTAGGGAAGAGAGGAGTCTGCAACATTGTGTCTGAGGTCGAGTTAGAACCATTCATCTTTCACTCAGTAGTGATGTGGTCACATTCAACATAGTGTGGCCATGCATTAGAATACCATGTGGACCAAAAATCAGTTTGGCAAAACCACACATATTATAAATAAAAATCTAGAAGGGACAGTTGAAATGAAGCTTGAATTTTGAGAAGGAGGAAGCTATTTAAGCTTCTACCACATACATTGACAATTATGAATACATGCATATACATAACGTATATGCATTCAATTTCTCCCCCAGTTCCACAGCCGTGTGGTTTCAAAGTCTCCCATTAAAAAAATAATTTGACTTTGTCCTCCACCTCTGGTATTTACAAATTTTCTGCCCCCTCTTCTGGGAAGCTCTCTGAGCCTTGGGGGTGGCGGTTGTCACATGTATATCCCATTGGGGACTGAGAACTGCAGTCTTCTATTCTCCATGCATTAGCAGCTGAGGGTCTCTGTGTTTTCCAGACAGAGCTGGCTGTCAGCAGCCGTGACAGCATTCAGAAGAGTTGCAGGAACTCAAGCCAGACAGAATCCCAGCGTGGAGGGGAGAGGTGTGCGGTGGCTGAAGAGCCATCGCATTTGATAGCGGCAGGAGAAGGAGAGTCCACTTTCTTTAGTGACGTGACTCCTGGTAAGCTGATCCCAGTCCTGGGCTTGCACCACTCCCGGGAGTAGTTGGGCAACACAGTCTTGTAGGGAGGGGGCGGGGATCTCAGAGTTGGGTGGACAGGGAGTTGAGGGTGGAGAGGGGAGGAGCTAGAGGCTGAGTGAATGTGGTCAAAATACACCTTATGAAACGCTCAAAGAATTTACAAAAACATGATTTAAAAGATAAAAGAATAAAAATAACTTGAAAAGAAAAAGCTCACTGGAGCCACAGAAGAGGCCATAGGGGGATAAAGAGGAGAAAGTGCTGCTAGATCAGCACCCACCTCCATCCTCCTGCCTCTGCTTCCTGCACTCACCTATGGAGCCCCCACTGATGCTTCCAAAGCAACCGAGTGTCATTCCGTGGCCGTGACCACACAGCCAGGAAGCAGGGAAGCAGTGAGAAGCAGTGCAGCTGGCATGCCTTGGCACTTGTGGGGTGGGGGTGGGGGTCAGACAAGGCACCCTTGGAAGGAGAGCTGCCTTCTCCGATGGTCTGGGCCGTGGTAGCCACCATCATCTCTTCCTGGGGTGGGAACAGGAAGGCGTGGATAGGCGATGATCACAGACCAAGAGTTTCCCAAGGACCCATGGTTGCCTGGAACCTCCACCTTGTTTCCAGTTTGTAAGGCACTTACCTGGCAAGCGCAAGGATCTGAGTTTGAGCTCCAGAACCCATGTGAAAAAAAGTCCAGTCTAGTGGCATGTGCTTGTAATGCCAACACCAAGAAAGCAGACAGGAAGATCCCAGGTAATGTGGCCCGTGGCCTAGATTACACACGTGCACATGTGCACGCAAGCACACAAGCACGCACACAAATGCTATGGAGAATATTGGCACTCAAAGAACTGATCCCTGAAGCAGTGAGATGGACCCAGAGAGAACACCCTGTGCTGAGTAAGGCCCATGCTGTGCTTAGCAAGCTAGGAAAAGAAGCCTGCTAGCCCTCCATAGCTCCTGCTCCCAGAATTCCGGAGTTCTCTTGTCATCTAAACTCCTAATCTTCCCTGATGGCTCTGGGAACTGCCAAGCACGTGATTTCTCTTAGTATTTATGTCTTTCTTTTACATTAACAAGGAGCGATGTTTCTCTTTGTGGAATTAAACTTCACAAAAATATCTTTGCAAGCAGATTTGTGTCTTGATAACAATCTGTTGATTAATTTGGCTACAGAATGCTGATGGGTGTGAGAGTCTCCGGGAAGGCTTCCAACAGATATGCATCAGTGTAATTTAATCCTTCCAGCATCTTACATCTGTCAGAGTGATGCTTCACCGCTGACACCAGCCTGGCCTCAGCTCTAAGTGGTGTGTGAATGTACATGCTTTTGTCTCTGTGTGTGTGCATATACACTTGCGTGTGTGTGCACATCTGTGCGTGTCTTTTGTAGCACTTCTATATCATGTTTCTCTTTTCCCAATGCCAAGTTTTTTAGGTGAGTTCCCTCAGATTCAAGTGCTTTATATCTGATGTGCTTTGCTTTGGACAACTGTCCCCTGAAGGGTCATGTGTGTGAAAGGTTTGGTCCTCAGCTTGTGGCTCTCTGAGGAAGTAGTTGTGGTGATATATTGTGTCTCCCAATGTATTGTGCACCCTATTCTATGTTTACCTACAGTGGCTGTTTTTTTCCTCTGATCCTCAGATAAGCTTTATTAGGGTGCACAGTACATTGGGGGACACAATATATCACCACAAGTAGTGGCATTTTTAATAGCAGGGTATAGTGGGAGGATGCCAGAAGTCAAGTCAGGGGCCTGTGAGATGGCTCATCTCAAGTCTGATGACGTGATCTTCATTCTTGGAAGCCATGTAAAAGAAGAGAGAGAGAACCAACCTCACAAAGTTCTCTTCTGACTTCCACACGTGTTCCATGAAATGTGTACCCATACATAAACATTACACACGTGCATGCACGTACACACAAATATTTTTTAAAGTCATGTCATTGGAAAGATGTCCTCAAGGAAATAGCAGTGCTCTTCCTTGCCCCCACTTCCTTCTTCTGACTGCTGTGAAGTAAACAGCTTTCACCATCTTTTGACACAGTGTGCTTCCCACCATGTCACCAAAGCAACGGGGCCCAGTGACCATGGCCTTGGTCTCCAGAGCCATCAGCCCTAATAAAGGTTTTCTGTCATCAAGCTGATTTATCTCAGTATCTTTGACAGTAGCAGAAAGCTGGCTAATACAGGGCTGTGTTCTTCCTCTTCCCCACAAGGTCCTCCCTGCCTCTGTCCAAGCTGAACCAGTCAGAAAGGGTGGGAATAGCCCAGGCACAGGAGATAAGTAGAGCCACGTTCAAATCCTGGCGCTGCTGTTTGATGGGGCCTCAGTTTCCTCCTTGAAGAATGGGGTAGCAGTGTTTTAGAAGGGGACTCAGAAGGCGATGCTTGCCAAGCATTTTCAGACAGGGATTGGGACATGTGATGAGAAACACTTTTCTTACAGTACAAAATCACAACAACCTCACAGACAGAAACCCGCACGGCTAGATGATACTGGCCCCCTCCCAAGTCCCGCCCTCATCCGTGAACCTCCACACAGTTAGAATGGCCGTTCTGAAGCCTTGAGCTTTGCTTAGGGTTTCACACTTTTATCATCAATTTCTTTCTTATGCCCACATCCCCTGTTGCCCCAACAAAAAGGAGAAAACCCAAGACAGAGTAAAAGCTCGGGAAGGTGACTCACATTCTAACCTCTTACAGGACTCATGTGTTCTTCACCAGGCTTCCACCCTTCCTCCTCCTCACCTGTGTCATGCTTCCTCGGTCTCCATGTTACACTACCTCACACTTCCACTCTTTACATAGGAACATGCATACGTTATAGACTAGGATCTGCACATGACGGGGAGCAGCCATTTTTTCTGAGGTCAGGTGACCTTGCTTAATATTGTAAGTACTCCTTAACAAATGGTTCTTAAAGTTTGGACTTACATGGAATCATGTGGTCACCAAGTTTGGACTTACATGGAATCACATGATCACCATTACAGCCCAAGGAGCAGGGCTGGCCAAGAGGAGAAATCTACTTCCTCAGAGAGAAGGAAATCAAGGCATTGATTGGCTGTACATCCTGGTCAGGGTTTCTAGAACGTTCCAGTCCTCCATGGCTGTAGGTTGGGAAGAGAAGGGACCAGAGAAGTGAGGATGAGAAATGAGAGTTAGATGACGTGGGAGTCGGAAGTAGGCTTGTGAGCCTACTGATCCCCTTCGGGGCCATTGGTGCCGACTCAGAACAGCAAGGGGCCTGTTTTGTTGTCTCATTTTGTTTTGTTGTGAGGCAGGGTCTCACTATGTTGCCCTGGCTGGCCTGGAACTCCCTATGTAGATCAGGCTGGCCTCAGATTCACAGAGGTCCATCTCCTTCTGCTTCCTGGGTGGAATTAAAGGTGTGTGCCCCTGAGTTCAGTGGCAAAGATCTTTTAACACTGGCTGTCCATTTAGTTTGTTACTCCGTGTGGGAAGTCCTTTAGTATCAGCCGTGCTTGCACGGGCAGTCTCCACCATTGGGAAGTTACATACACTCTCCAGACTCCACGCCTCTGTTTGCTTGTCTGTAGCCCTGGCTGGCTTGGAACTCACAGAGATCTTCGTGCCTCTGCCTCCTGAGTGCCAGGGTTAAAAGCGCATATCACCACGCCCAGTACTAGATGCCACGTCTTAACACTCTGATAATGCTGCCTGAGTGCTTAACTATGTATTGTCGCCTGAGTTTCAGAACCTGGAGCTGGAAGGGATTGTTAGACTTGTGGATTTCCCCCACAATTCCTCAGCCTTGTGGTCACAGCCACGTTGCAGTGTCTCGGGGTTTATAAAACACTCAGTTGCACTATTCTCCGGAACTCAGATGCCCAGCAGGACAGGACCATGTAAGTGACGGGACCAACCTGACAGCCCTATAGAGAAATGTTGAGACACAGGCTCAAATGCTTTTCTCTAGCCTCTGCATGAATTCCCGGTACTGAGGAACAACAGCATTCCCCACGATTGCACATTAGAATACATGTCTTACTCTGCTCACTCTTTTCTCACCCAATGGATAGAGATTTTTATGTGAAATGTGTGTGTATACATATATGTGTATATGCATGTATATATGTATGTGTATGTATATATGCATGTGTGTATGCATGGCTGCATGTGTATGTGCATGGGTATGTACATATATGGTATATGCATGTATGTATGCATGTATGTATGTATGTATATGTGTATTATTTAAGCATGTATGTATGTGTATACACGCATATGGACACATTTCCAATACTCAGCATGTGGTAATAGATTATAAATGTAAATATAATGAAGTATGTTAGTTAACAAGTGAAACACCAGAGATGTTCACCCTCTTCTGTAAAGAAAGCTTTGCTGTCACAGTCAAACTGCCCACCTACGCACTGCATGTGGCTTTTCTCACTATGGCTAGCGGCAGGCTTAAGCAGTTGCTGCTTAGGCTGTATGTCCTTCCTGAACAATGTAAAGCCTCCCCCTGCTGATCAAGTGTGCCCAGCTCTGTAACAGACAATACACTGTACAACACATCCTACACTCAATACAGCACACATACCATAAACCTGTAAATCACAGTAATGTTCTACATTGTGGGTAGTATATACAAAGCATATAATTACATGTGAGATGGTTGTTCATGGAGAGTCTTATCCAGGCTGAAGTGTGTCCTCTTGAAGCAAAATGTTTCTCATCTAACTGGAGTTTGTTGTGTTGGGACGTCCAAGCGCTGCCTGGTGGGTTTGGTTAGAATGCACAGACATTCTTTGGCAAACACAGTGATTGATTCGGCAGTGAACAAACACAGCCCTGGCCGAGTCCTGTCCTGTCTTCCACAGAAATCATTAACAGATGCGGCTCCTTTTAAGGCTTGGCCTCACCAAGCACTGCCGTTCAGATGGGGGTTGAGTGATTGAGTCCCTGAGCCGCTCAGAGAACACAACACTGGCAGGGGGTCAGTAGGTCTGAACGTCAGGGCCCAGACAGAGAAACAGCTTCGGGGTCTAGAACATTCCAAAGCTAATTTGAGTGGGGAGATGGAATAAAAATCCAAATGTGGCAAACAGATGTGTGGAGTTTTTTTTCACCATGGGCTTTTTCACCATTACAGTTTGCTATATTTTGCTTCCTGGACAAGAAGTTACCACACAGTACCCTGGTAGAGCCATTCTCTGGTATTATGCACAGTTTATTCCACAAGATGGCATAAGAAAGCAGGCCATTTCCTTTGTATGGGCTCCTCAGTGTGCACCCAAGCCATTGACTGCAGCAAAGCTTGTTGGCTCCAACCCACGCAGCTGAAGTGGGACTTTGGTTCACAGGCATTAATGAAGACTACATACATAGACTGTTGGCAGAACGGCACACCTCTCTGTTTGTTAACAAAGATGATGGCATAGTCTTACTGGAGCCAAACAGGTCTCGTCTGGCACCTGTGAATATTCAGAGGGCCCAGGAAGGAAAAACACAGGCATCTGTGACTCCGTGGGCAGCTCGTGGGCACTGCTTTGCGGAATGCCACGAAAGGTTTCTTCTGAATACGACAGTGAACTCGGAGGCTCTGTGAAACTCATCCCCTGGGAGGTCCGAGTGTGGAAGCAGGCCTGGACAGTGGTCTGCACTCTCCCTCTGGACTTTGATGGGCAACATGGCAACGTTGGCGGAGTCGACGGCACTTCCCATGGTCCTGGTCACTGCTTAGATACTCCGTGGAATTTCTTCCCTCTTCCCTCTTTTCCTTTCTTCGTATCCTTGCTGTCCTTAGGGCTTTAGTCCACAGACAGTTGATGACAGGCAACAGTTGGTGCTGTGGAGACCTGGCCTATTAACAGAGAAACCTCCGGGTGTTTCAACTGGGAGCATGTCTCTGAGCACCTCAGCTCTTCTGGCGGGATATCACATACAGTAGAAGGCTTGTCCACACGACCTCAGGTTGGCTCACCTGGTGCTCTTTACAACATGCCTTTCTCTGGAGTGCTGCAGCTAACCAAGGCACGTGTGGGCTATGGGGGATGGGTACTGAAGGTCCGCCACACTTTAGCCTCATCCCAGTCAGCACCCTGGGAACTTTAGCTAGTGATACAAGGCTATCCTGAATTGTTCCAGGAGCCCCCATTTCCACCCATGGACACCCAAATCTGCAGATTTACAAAATTTACAAAACCACCACACATCTCCACACACACTGACACTTAGTCCCTGCTCAATTAGTTACAAAAGTTAATGTAATACAAATGCCTTACAGTGACTTGCTTTGTTGTTTAGGGACTAAGGACAAGCAACAAATCCATGAGGCTGGGAGATGGGTGCCTTGGCAGGGAAGATCACTAGCCTAGCAAGCCTGCTGACCTGGGTGTGATCCCTGGAAGCCAGTGAAAAGCCCGAGGCAGTGGTGTGGTCTGTCATCCCCCTGCTCCTACTGTGAGATAGGAGTGAAGGTAGCCTGGAAGCCCCCAGGCAGCCGCAGAAACACCAAGAGAGACTTGGCCACACATGCAGGTGGGAGCCAAGAACCAACTCCCAAATGCTTGTTTGTGTGCTTGCAGACACACACACACACACACACACACACACACACACACACACACACACACACACACAACTTTAATTAAAAAACCTGTAAACATTCTGTGCAAATGCTCTTATTTCTAATTATTGCAACCTATTGTTGGCTGACTGACTCCATGAATGTGAAACCCATTTAATGTGTGTGTGTGGTGGGGGAGTAACTGTATTTTTAACCCATTCTTGTTTCCTTTCAATGGCCACAGAATCAGGGTGTGAGGCTCACTGCTAACGATGTCGCCCTCTGGGATACGGTCCTTTGGCGTCTTCATGAGTCCATCCGAGGACTGAGAAGGGATGAAGTGTCTGCGTGGTTTGACTGTGGGCAAGTGGCTGCCTCATTAGTGGGGAAGCATGACACATAGGTTGGAGGAAGGCTTCTCTAATTACACCCGACTTCTCTCTCTATCACTAATTAACTCTCCTCTGGATGCAGCACAGCCCTTGCTGGGAGAGATAAGGATCTGCAGTCGCTCAGCCCTGCTCTCGCCCGGCTGGCGCTGGCATCAGCCCCTTAGATGGTTTTTGGCACAGCCCGTGTATCTTACAAGGCTCATCAAGCCGCTGGTGTTTGGAAATCCCCTGGAGCTTGGTTGCTGCGATGTCATGCCTGCAGGGTGCTGCGTCATCTGCTAATTATCCCCAGTTCATTAGCTTTTGCTGTGACGTAGGAAGAGGGGCTCCTCCCTACACAAGGTGCCCAGGACAGAGGTTGTGTGGAGCTTGCTGTGACCCAAGCTGCAGGCTGCATTACTTCTGTGTTATTGGCTGATACTGGCCGAGAGGACTGGACTGCTTCTTTTCTCGGGTGCTGGAAGCCTCACTGCATGGACATGTGTGATCCCTGTGCAAAAAACTCAGTTTTCATCTCCCCAAGCCAGACCGTGCCTGAACTTTGGTCAAGATGCAGGGCTCCGGGCTTGGTGGGAGACGGCCCAGTTGGCAAACTGCTTGCCTCACAAGTATCTGAGTTCCATTCCTGGTGCCCAGCAACTGAGAAAGACACCTCACTTTGAACTCTGGAGGCTATGCGCATGTGCAAACCTAGACATGCCTGCATACACACACACACACACACACACACACACACACACACACACACACACGGGGGTGGGGGGGGGAGTGGCTCACAATACCCAGGCTGATAGGAAGGTTTTCAAAAGTGACAGTGATGTTATTGCTAAAGCTCCGGGCTTCGGGTGAGGGAAGGAGACTGGAGTACAAAGGGATGTGTTTGCATAGCAGAAAAGTAGTGGAGGACCAGAGTGACCCTGAGAGGAGGAAGTGACCAGACAACAGATGGGGGCTGTGGGCTCTAGCATTTATGTCTAGCTGTGCGAGCTGAACCTTAATGTTGCTGTACAGATGGTTCTTGTGTGGTCTAATGGCTCACTGCAAATTTTTTCATTCAAAATAATTTTTAGTTGGAATGAAAGATAGCGCTTGCACTGGGCAAACCCTGATGTGCAGACGTGCATTTGCAGAGTCACACACATGTGCATATACATACAGAGGCATGCACAAGCAAATATGGGCACATTCGTATGCATCTGTGTACCCACAAATACATATACACAAAAATACACAAAATCATACATACATGTGCACACGCAAGCATGCACACTTGCAGAAACTCACGCACCACAGACACCGTGCAGCCCATCTCCTGTCACTGGTCCCAACATCGTGTTTTACAATGAGCTGGCGCACATGTGCAGCCAAGGAGGAGCTAGTGCTCTGTGTCCCTTTGCGAGCCAGCGAGCAGTGTGTGTGGCTTATTGATAACCACTTGGGGAGTTCCCGATTTGTTATTCCGAGGCATGAATGACCCTGGCGGCAGCATTGGGGTGTTGCAGTCTTCTCTGCTTAATTTCCCCAGTGTGCTGGTAATTATTGATTTACCAAATGAGGGAATCCTCTTTTCGGCAGGCAGTCTTTACTTCAGCTAATCCTGTACACCTAAATGAAGGAAGCCGTCGAGCTCCCGCTGTCCTCTGTGCCTTCCAAGCCCCAGGCTCCTTGGGGTCAGAGTGCCCCTTCCTAGGAGCTGCCCCAAGGAGACAGCAGGCTTATCTGTAGCTGTATGGGCTTATGATCGAGTGTGTAGCACACGCCCAACTTGTCTGTATGTTTTCTGCAGTATTTTAATTAATCTTCAATTTCTCCTTAAAACAACACACTGTTGTTTGAAATGAGACAGTCAGATCCCTAGACACAGCCGTGCCTGTTATTCCTGACGGCTTGGTAGCTGGCATCCTGGCTAGCCAAGGTTCTCCATTCCACGGCCCACAGTCCAACCACCTCACCATCACCTGTGAATTTTCCAGGGCTCCAGCTCAGTCCTACTGTGGCATGAAGCCAGGGTTTGAACAACAGTCATTCTTCCCGCTAATGGGGCTCAGTCCTCAGTCTGTGGGGCTCTACACCTTGCCTTGTTCCTGTGGGGGCTGTGAACCTCCTAGAGCCCGCTGCTCTGCTGGCAGAGTGCCGGTGCCGATGGCAGCGTGGGGATGCGGGATGCTGAACAGTCTTGGCCATGTCACCTCCTCTCCCAGGAGCGGTCCTTTGGTTCTTCCTCTCTGCCCAGCATTTACCCATGCAGCTGCTGGGAACCCTCCAGGGCCCCTGGGCTGCTCACACCACAACCCATGGACGGAATTCCTCACTGCACACACTCCTGTCTGGAGCAAACTGTCTTGTTGCTTCGTATTCCTGGCCGCTGGACTAAGCACATCTCAGCGACTTTCTTTAAAGTAAATGCTGTCTGTCATCCTTTTCTGGTTCCTCACATCCAGTAAATTTAGATTTTATTAATACTTGGACTTAACAGAAGATGTTTTTGAGGCCCTGGAGTCTACATCCCCCAAAAGGGTCTCCAGCTTTATGTGTCTCTTTAAATAGGATTTAACTGGCTGAATTCCAAGTTTCTGTCCAAGAAATCTGCCTCTCAGCCTTAGCTGGGGTGCTGGTCTCAGCCATGAGTTAGCCAGGGGCGGCAGATACACTTGATAACAGATGTGTGCACGTTCTCTCTCTCTCTCTCTCTCTCTCTCTCTCTCTCTCTCTCTCTCTCTCTCTCTCTCTGGGATGTTTTGTATGGCAAATGTGTTGCTGATTAGTCAATAAATAAAACACTGATTGGCCATTGGCTAGGCAGGAAGTGTAGGTGGGACAAGGAGGAGAATAAAGCCAGGAAGTGGAAGGCTGAGTCAGAGAGACACTGCCAGCTGCCATGATGAGAAACAGCATGTGAAGATGCCGGTAAGCCATGAGCCATGTGGCAAGGTATAGATTTATAGAAATGGATTAATTTAAGCTGTAAGAACAGTTAGCAAGAAGCCTGCCACGGCCATACAGTTTGTAACCAATATAAGTCTCTGTGTTTATTGGGTCGGGTCTGAGTGGCTGTGGGACTGGCAGGTGAGAGAGATTTGTCCTGACTGTGGGCCAGGCAGGAAATCTCCACCTACAAATGGCGTCCAACATGGTGGCAAGAGTTTCCACCTAAAAACTGAGAAAAAAGATTCTAAAACAGAGCTAAAAACAGTTCCTAATTGTCTCTCTCAAATGAGCGGCAGCTGCCGGTTTGAACTACTGGCGGATTCCTGGTGTGTGCGCTTGACCTGCAGTATGGCAGGAATGAGGCCTCTGCAAGTGGCACATTAAGCTGCATGGTGGATTTAGCCTTTGCAGGTACAAAACAAAAAAAGAGGTTTCTGGACTACACGCTGCTTGGATAAAAGCATAGACCCACGATAGCTCCCAGAGTTGGTGGTAAACGTAGCCATGTTGGGAAGCTGAGGTGGGCGGAGCCAGCAGCCACAGCTGCTGCAGTTTAAAGCAATAGATTCACAACAAGACAGATTCAGATGTAATAGTTTAAATGTGTGTAAAATAGACGTAGGCTTGAAAGAGACAAAAAAAGGTGATATATACAGTTATATAAACAAATACATAGTTTTAAAAAATAAAGTCTTTAAAGAGACAGTAAAATTAATATAAAAAATAAGCCACGTAAAGATGAATATTACACAGAGAATCTGGATTGTGTTGTCTTTGGGATTTTTAACTGCAGAAAAACATTTGATTGTAAAAGCTGTTGAGTTATGCCAAAATGTATATTTTAAAGGTACCTTGACTTCAAAATTTGGATATAGGGATATGTTGCTTTGGAAAGGAGACTCTGCTTTTGTTTCCACAGAAAGCAAGAGGCTATGGATTTGTTCCAGATTAAGATACATCAGGTTTGACCAGGCAAGACCCCCTGAAAGGTCTCCGATGACACCATGGCCCAGATGATCCAACATCCAGAATGGTTTCAAGGCAACTGGCTCAGATGATACAGCCTCATGGACTACTCCATGATCCTAAAATTTTCTTTGTGTCCCCATAAGATACAGCGCCCCCCTCCAGCAGGAAGTAGTAAGAGAAGCTACACCCAAATTCCCAAATTATATGTAATTTTATTTTGTTAAGGTTAAAACCTTCTTTTTTGAAAAAAAAATAAAAGGGGAAGTGCTGTGGGATGTTTTGTATGGCAAATGTGTTGCTGATTAGTCAATAAATAAAACACTGATTGGCCATTGGCTAGGCAGGAAGTGTAGGTGGGACAAGGAGGAGAATAAAGCTGGGAAGTGGAAGGCTGAGTCAGAGAGACACTGCCAGCTGCCATGATGAGAAACAGCATGTGAAGATGCCGGTAAGCCATGAGCCATGTGGCAAGGTATAGATTTATAGAAATGGATTAATTTAAGCTGTAAGAACAGTTAGCAAGAAGCCTGCCACGGCCATACAGTTTGTATCCAATATAAGTCTCTGTGTTTATTTGGTCGGGTCTGAGTGGCTGTGGGACTGGCAGGTGAGAGAGATTTGTCCTGACTGTGGGCCAGGCAGGAAATCTCCACCTACACACTCTCTCTCTCTCTCTCTCTCTCTCTCTCTCTCTCTCTCTCTCTCTCTCCCTCTCTCCCTCCCTCTCTCCCTCCCTCCTTCCCTCCCTCCTCCCCTCTCTCTCTCCCTCCCTCCCTCCCTCCCTCCCTCCTCTACTCTAGGTGGTTTGTTTTTACAGTCTTCATGTTTCATAAGCTTCTAAAACGGCAAATTATTCTGTTAAAGAGGTTTTTTTTTGTTGGTTGGTTTGTTTATCTTCCTGGCCCTCACCATTATCTTCATGCAATTGTTTTTATGGTTTGCACCACACCTGCCCTGTGTGCCCATCCTTATTTGCAGGAAAGTCGGTCTGATAAGAATAGCGTGAATCTTACTAAAAGCTGAGACATTCTAGTTTTGTTTTTTTTGTGTGTTTGTTTTTTGTTTGTTTGTTTGTTTGTTTTTTTGTTTCTTCTGTAGCCCAGGCTGGCCACACTTGCTATGCAGCAGAGGGTGACCTTCTAGTTGTCCAGCGCAGCCATGTGGCTTCTCACCAGTGGGTCCATACTGTGTCAGTCTAAGGACACGCACACTGGCAGTTAGAGCCGAGGTTGCCCCTCAAGCTCTTCTGGCAATTTTTCAAGATACCACTCACCATAAATGCCTCCTGGCTTAAAACTCTGAACTTTGGCAACAAAACAACAAAAAAGCTAAAGACAGGCTCTCAAAAGAGCAAGCACCATTTTCCCCCAGCAGAGAACAGCAATGGTCAAGAACCAATAGTAGCTGGCATAAGTGATTGCTGTGTTTGGTCCTTATGCTTCATGACTCGGACATGAGAAAAAGATTCCATTCAGCTACAGAAAGACAAACCATAAAAACAGCCTAGAGTGGTCTGGGGCTGGGGCTCAGTTGGTAGAGTGTTGGCTTATGTATGAAGCCTTGGATTCCATCTCTAATACCATATGACACAAATGGCACATGCCTGTAATCTTTCTATCTGTTGATGGACATCTAGGCTGTTTCTGGTTCCTGTTTTTTGGGAACAGAGCAGCAGTGAACACAGATGAGCAAGCACCTTGGAGTCGGATATGGAGTCCTTAGGAATATGTCCTGGATGGATAGACCTGGCTCATGTGGTGGGCCTAGTTCTAGCTTTCTGAGGACCTTCCACCCTGACTTCTGTCCACAGTGGCTGCACCAGTTTCCACTCTCAGCAATATCCCCTATCCACGGCAGCATCTGCTGTCAATCATTTTCATGATCCGAAGGATTCTGACTGTAGAAGGAAACCTCAAAGTAGTTTAGTTTTGCTTTTTGTTTTGTTTTTTTTGAGACAGGGTTTCTCTGTGTAGCCCTGGCTGTCCTGGAACTCACTCGGTAGACCAGGCTGGCCTGGAAGGTTTTTATTTTCTTGATGTTTAGGTTTTTTAGTTCTTTATGTATTCTTGATA
The DNA here is from genome assembly GCF_007827085.1 of Peromyscus californicus insignis. Classification (NCBI taxonomy): domain Eukaryota; kingdom Metazoa; phylum Chordata; class Mammalia; order Rodentia; family Cricetidae; genus Peromyscus; species Peromyscus californicus. The sequence goes on from NW_026294606.1 coordinate 11,683,583, forward strand.
CTAGCCCTCCATCACTGGCTTCTTGGTCAAAACTTAGGCGGCAACAGGAGCATAGGGTCTGTTTAGATCCTCCGTTCTATTCCATTGACCAATGTCTCGTTTCATCCCAGTACAGTGCTGTTTTCATTACTGTGGAATCAGGGGTGGGGACTCTGTCAACAGTGCTCAGAATTGTCTGGGCTATTGGGAATCTGTTTTCCGTATGAATTTTGAAATTATTTTCTGTTTCTGTATGAATTTTGAAATTATTTTTTCAATTTCTGTGAATTGGAATCTGTGCATTGGAATCTTGATGGGGATTGTATTGAATCTATAGATGGCTTTTGGTAGGGTGGCCATTTCACAGTATTAATCCTGCTGACCCACAAGTATGGGAAGTCTTTCCACTTTCTGGTGTCTTCTTCAATTTCTTTCTTCACAAGTATGAGAAGTCTTTCCATTTTCTGGTGTCATCTTCAATTTCTTTCTTCAATGTCTTTAAGTTTTCATTGAACAAGTCTTTTCATTTTCTTGATTTTATTTATTCCGAGATTTTTTATGGCTCTGGTGAATGGGACCGTTTCCCTCTTTCTCTCTCAGTATGACTGTCACTGGTACATAGGAAGGCTGCTGATTTTGTGTATTTAATTTTGTATTCTGCAACTTTGCTGAGTGTATTCATCAGTTGTAAGAGATTTATGGTGGAGTCTTGAAGGTCTCTTATGTATAGAATTATCTCATCTGCAAATAAAGATGCTCTGAGTCCTTCCTTTGCTGTTTGTTACATCTCGTCTCCTTCACTTGTCTCACTGCTCTAGAGAAGGTTCCAAGAACTATATTGAACAGGAGTAGAGAGAGTGGATGTACTGGTCTTGGTCCTGATTTTAATAGGAATCTTTGAGTTTTTCTCCATTTAGAATGATGTTGGCTGTGGGACTGATGCTTATTGCCTTTATTTTGTTGAGGTATATCCTCTGTACCCCAAGAGCCTCCAAGACTTATAATGAAGTGATGTTGGATTTTGTTCAAGGCCTTTTCTGCATCTAGTAAGATGATCCTCTTGCTTCTGTCTTTGAGTCTATTTATGTGGTGGGTTAAATTTATTGTTTTGTATATGTTGCACCATCTCTGCATCTCTGGGATTAAGCTGAATTTATCATGGTGGATAATATATTTGATGTGTTCTTGAATTCAGTTTGCAAGTACTTTCTTGAGAAATTCTGTCTATGTTCATTCTCTAATTCTCTCTCTCTCTCTCTCTCTCTCTCTCTCTCTCTCTCTCTCTCTCTCTCTTTATATGGTTTTGACATCAGGGCAATATTGGCTCCATAAGAAGAATTTAGATAGAAGTGTTCTTCCTTTAATATTTTCTGGACTGATTTGAGGATCATGGTGTTGGTTCGGATGCCTGATAGAATTCTATGCTGCATTCATCTGGCCCTGAGCTTTTTCAGTTGGGAACTTTTAATTACTGTTTCTATCTCATTGGTTATTATGTGTCTTTTTGAGTTATTTATTTCATCTTTATTTAACTTTGATAGATCATATGTACCGAGAAATTCATACATTTCTTTTAGATTTTCCAGTTTAGTGGAGTATAAATGTTTAGAGTTCTAAATGTCCTTAGTTTCCATCTTTGTTCCTTTTTTTCTTTTATTGAAAACAGATTCTTTTCTCATATAATATATCCTGATTACAGTTTCCCCTCCCTCTACTATTCTGAGTTCCTGCCTACCTCCCCTCTCCTCGGGATCCACTCCCTTTCTGTCTCTCATTAGAAAAGAACAGGCTTCTAAGAGATAACAACTAAACATGACAAAATAAAATATAATATGATGAAGCAAAAACTATCATATCAAAATTGAACACTGCAACCCAACAGGAAGGAAAGGGTCCCAAGAGCAGGCACAAGAATCAGAGACCTACTTGTTCTCACAGTTAGGAGTCCCATAAAAACACTAAGCTAACAGCTATAATATGTACCCAGAGAACCTGGTGCAGCTCCCTGTAGGCCCTGTAATTGATGTTTCAGTTGTCAATGTGCCTTGCTTAGTTGATTCAGAGGGCCTCATTCTCCTGGAGTCCTCCATCCCCTCTGGCTTTTACAGTCTTTCCACCTCTTCATCCACAGAATTCTCTGAGCTCTGAGGGGAGGAATTTGATGGAGACCTCCAATTTAGACTCTCTCTCCACACAATGTCTGGCTATGGGTCTCTGTATCTGTTCCCATCTGCTGCTGGAGGAAGCCTCTCTGATGATGACTGGATAAGGCATTGATCTACAGTATAGCAGAATATCATTAGGAATCATTTTATTGATTTTTTTTTTTTAGACCAGTAGTTTTTGGTTTTATCCTAAATTACCCTAAGTTACCTGAGGAACTGCCATTTGATTTCCATAGTGGCTGTACAAGCCCAGATCTTGGGCTATCTAGTCTCTGATTCTTGGTTACCCTAACAGTGTCAGGTGCTGACTTCTTTCATGGAATGGGCCTTAGATCAAATCAGACATTGGTTGACTTCACCCACAAGTTCTGTGGCACCATTGCCCTAACATAGTTTGTGGACAGGACAGATCATAGGTCAAAGGTTTTGTGGCCGGGTTGGTGCCCACAATTCTCTTTTGGTAGCCTATAGAGTGCCTTCCACATTAAAGAGACTAGAACATAGGGGTGAAGGCTCCATTTAGGCACCAGCTCCACTACTCCACAATCAATGAGTTGTATGGGTGTTGTCCTTGGCAGTGGGGCTCTGCTGTCAGTTTGCAGAAAACAGCTATTTGTCTTAGCAACAGCCTGGGTTGTTTAGGGATTTCTGTGGGACCCCGTTGGCCAGCAACTCAATTGAATGTACCCTAATCCCACCACTAGAAGCCTCGCCTGGCTACAAAAGATGACCAGTTGAATCTCCGTGTCTCCCATTACTAGGGGTCCTCATTAGGATCACCTTTGTAGATTTCAGGAAGTTTCCACTAGGTTTCCACACCACCCCTCAAATATCCCCCCAATTCCAGCCATTTCTGCCTGCACTCTCTCCCTCCTCCCATCTCTCTTCATCACTTCCCATCAACCCCCCCACACACACACACATTCTGCCCATAAAAATCTATTCTATTTCCCCTTCCAGAGAGATCCCTGCATTTCCCCTAGGCCCCTCCTCTGTACCTAAATTCTCTGGGTCTATGGATTGTAGCTTGGCTATCATTTACTTGATGACTAATATCCACTAGTAAGTGAGCACATATCATATTTACCTACCTCGCTCAGCATAGTTTTTTTCTAGTCTTATCCATTTGCCTGCAAATTTCATGATGTCATTTTCTTAACAGCTAAGTAATATTTCATTGTATAATTACATTGTATAACTACATTTTTTTATCCATTCTCCTGTTGAGAGGCATCAAGGTTGTTTCCAGTTTCTGGCTATTGTGAATAAAGCCTCTATGAACATAGTTGAGCAAGGGTCCTTGTGGTAGGATGGAGCATCCTTTGGGTATATGCCCAAGAGTGGTATAGCTGAGTTTTAAGGTGGATCAAATCTCAACTTTCTGAGGAACTGCCATATTGATTTCCATAGTGGCTGTACAAGTTTACACTCCCACCAGCAATGGAGGAGTGTTCCCCTTGCTCCACATCCTCTCCAGCATGAGCTGTCTCTTGTGTTATTGATCGTGGCCATTCTGACAGGTGTAAAATGGAATCTCAATGTCGTTTTGATTTCCATTTCCCTGATGGCTCAGGATGTTGAACATTTCTTTAAGTGTTCCTCCACCATTTGAGATTATTCTATTAAGAATTCTCTGTTTAGATCTGTTCCCCATTTTTTAAATTGGATCATTTGGGGGGGTTGATAACTAGTTTCTTGAGTTTTCTATATATTTTGGATATTAGTCTTTTATTTTAGGTGGAGTTGTTAAAAATCTTTTTCCATTCTATAGACTGCCACTTTGTTTTATTGACATTGTCCTTTGCCTTACAGAAGCTTTTTGGTCATGAAGTCCTGTTTAGTAATTGTTGATCTTTGTGCCTGCACTACTGGTGTTCTGTTCAGAAAGTCATCTCCTGTGCCAATGAGTTCAAGGCTAGTCCCCACTTTCTCTTCTATCAAGTTCAGTGTATCTGATTTTATGTTGAGGTCTTTGGTCCACTTGGACTTGAGTTTTGTGAAGGGTGGTAAATATGAATCTATTTGCATTCTCCTACATGACAATATCCAGTTTGACCAGCACAATTTGATGAAGATGCTTTCTTTTTTTCCAGTGTGTATCTCTGGCTTCTTTATCAAAAATCAGGTGTTTATAGGTGTGTATATTTATGTCTGGGTCTTCAGTTTGATTCCATTGATCAACCCATCTGTTTTTATGCCAATACTATGTGGTTTTTATTACTATAGTTCTGAAGTATAACTTGAAATCAGGAGCGGTGGGATATTCAGCAGTTCTTTTTTGTTAAGGCGGTGGTGGTGCACACCTTTAATCCCAGTACTCGGGAGGCAGAGGCAGGCGGATCTATGTGAGTTCGAGGCCAGCCTGGGCTACCAAGTGAGTCCCAGGAAAGGCGCAAAGCTACACAGAGAAACCCTGTCTCGAAAAACCAAAAAAAAAAAAAAAAAAAAAAAAAAAAGAATTGTTTTAGTTATCTTGGGTTTTCGTTTTTCCATATGACACTGAGAATTGTCCTTTTGAGGTCTGTAAAGATTTGTGCTTGAAATTTGATGGGGATTGCATTGAATCTGCAGATTGTTTTTGGTAGGTTGGCCATTTATACTATGTTAATCCTACTGATCCATAAGCATGGGACATTTTCTATCTTCTGATATCTCCTTCAATTTCTTTCTTCAAGGACTTGAAGTTTTTTTCATATGAGTCTTTCACTTGCTTAGAGTTACCCCAAATATGTTATATTATTTGGGGCTATTGTGAAAAGTGTTTCTAATTCCTTTCTCAGTCTGTTTGCCATTTGTATTTAGGAGGGCTATGGATTTTTTTTTAGTTAATCTCGTATCCAGCTACTTTGTTTAAAGTGTTTATCAACTGTAGGAGTTCCTTGGTGGGATTTTTATGGTCACTTATATATGCTATTATATCAACTGAAAATAATGATACTTTGACTTCTTCCTTTCCAATTTCTATCCCCTTGATTTCCTTTGGTTGTTTTATTGCTCTGGATAAAACTTCAAGTACTATATTAAATAGATATAGAAAGAGTGGACAGTCTTGTCTTGTTCCTGATTTTAGTGGAATTGCTTTGAGTTTCTTTCCATTTAATTTGATGTTGACTATAGGCATGTGTAACTTGCTTTTATTATGTTTCGGTATGGCCCATGTATCCCCAGTCTGTCCTGGACTTTTATTATGAAGTGCTGTTGTATTTTGTCAAAGGGTTTTTCTGCATCTAATGAGATGATCATGGGGTTTTGCTTATTTTTTGTTTCAGTTTGTTTATATAGTGGATTACATTTACTGATTTTTGGGTATTGAACCATCCTTGCATCTCTGGGGTGAAGCCTACTTGATCATGGTGGATAATCTTTTTGATGTGTTCTTGGATTTGGTTTGCAAATATTTTATTGAGAATTTTGCATCTATATCCATAAGGGAAATTTTTAATCTTTTTCCTTATTGGGTCTTTATATGGTTTAACTATCAGGGTAACTGTGGCCTCATAAAATGCATCAGGCAATGTTCCTTCTACTCCTATTTTGTGGAATAATGTTAACTCTTCTTTGAAAGTCTGGTAGAATTCTGTGCTAAAACCATCTGGCCCTTGGCTTTCTTGGTTGGGTGACCTTTAATGACAGTTTCTATTTCGCTATGGGTTAGAGGTCTATTTAAATTGTTTATCTGAACCAGACTGCAACCCACAGCTCCAGGGAGGCTAGCTAGCAGGGAGGACTCTAGAAAGGATGCATGGATCACCCAGTAAAGGAAAAATAGATGAGATCTACATGAGCAAACTGGGGGTGAGGGTGGGTAATGGAGGGCAAGGGATGGGGGATGAGAACATAGGGGAACAGGAGGTTAGAGCTGGAACAGAGACAGAGTGCGAAAGCAAGGAAAGAGATACCATGATTAAATGAAGACATCATGGGAGTAGGGAGAAACAGAGTGCTAGGGAAGTTCCCAGGAATCCACAAGGATGACTCCACCTTAGACTACCAGCAATAGTCAAGAGGGTGCCTGAACTGGCCTACTCTGGTGATCAGATGGCCGAATACCCTAACTGTCATCATAGAGCCCTTATCCAATGACTGATGGAAGCAGATGCAGAGATCCACGGCCGGGCACCAGGCCGAGCTCCAGGAGTCCAATCAGTGAGAGAGAGGAGGGATTCTATGAGCAAGGGACATTGAGATCATGATGGGAAAATGTACAGAGACAGCCAGCCAAACTAGTGGAAATGCATGAACTGTGGACCAATAGCTGAGGAGCCCCCATGCTACTGGACTAGGCCCTCTGGATAGGTGAGACAGTCATTTAGCTTGAACTGTTTAGGGGGCCCCCAGGCAGTGGGATCGAGACCCATCCCTGGTGCATGAGCCAGCTTTTTGGAGCCCAGTGCCTATGGTGTGACACTGCACATCCTTGGTGCAGGGTAGAGTGGCTTGGACACTCAACTGAGTGTGCAGGCTCTGCTGACTCCTCATGGGAGGCCTTGCCTTGGAGGAGGTGGGAATGGGTGAGGTTTGGGGGGAAGGCTGGAGGGCAGGAGAAGAGAGGTGAGAGGAATCTGTGGTTGGTATGTAAAATGAATAGAAAATCTCTTAATAATTAAAAAATAAAAAATAAATATTTTTTATCTGATCTTGACTTAACTTTGATTAGTCGTATCTATTGAGAAAATTATCCATTTGTTTTAGGTTTTCTAATTTGGTGGAGTACAGGTTTTAAAATTATGTCCTTAGGATTCTCTGGATTTCCTTGGTGTCTGTTGTTATGGCCCCCTTTTCACTTCTGATTTTGTTAATTTGGATATTCTTTCTCTGCCTTTTTGTTATTTTGGATAAAGGTTTGTCTATCTTGTTGATTTTCTTAACTCTTTGTTTCACTGATTTTTTTTTTGTATTGTTCTCTTTGTTTCTATTTTATTGATTTCAGCCCTCAGTTTGATTATTTCTTGCCTTATACTCCTCTTGGGTGCTTACTTCTTTTTGTTCTAGAGCTTTCAGGTGTACAGTAATGTTGCTAGTGTGAGTTCTCTCCCATTTTTTAATGCAGACACTTAGTGCTGTGAACTTTCCTCTTAGCACAGCTTTCATTGTGCCCCTTAAGTTTGGGTATGCTGTGTATTCATTTTCATTAAATTTTAGAAAGGCTTTAGTTTCTTGGTTTCTGTCTTGACCTGGTTTTCATTCAGTAGAGAGTTGTTCAGCTTCCCTGAGTTGTATAATTTCTGTTATTGTTGATATCCAGCTTAAATCTGTGGTGGTCTAATAGGATGCAAGGAATTATTTCAGTTTTCTTGTATCTGTTGAGACTTGCTTTGTGTCTGAGTATGTGGTCAAATTTGGAGGAAGTTCCATGAGGTGCAGAGTAGAAGGTATATTTGTTTGTGTTTGGGTGAAATGTTCTGTAAATATGTTAGGTACATTTAGTTTACAACCTGTTAGCTGTCTGTTAGCTCCAATATTTCTCTGTTTAGTTTTTATCTGGATGACCTATCGATTGGTGAGATTGGAGTATTGAAGACTCCTACTTTCAATGTGTGAGGGTCAATATGTGATCTTACCTGCAATAGTGTATCTTTTACAAATGTGGGTGCTCTTTGTTTGGGGCATAGATGTTAAGAATTGAAATGTCATCTTGGTGAATTTGCCCTTTGATGAGTATGTACTTTATCTCTTTTGATTAATTTTGGTTTGAAATCTATTTTGTTAGAATTAAAATAGCTATACTAGTTTGTTTCTTAAGTCCATTTGCTTGAAATATCTTTTTCCAACACTTTACCTTGAAGTAATGTCTATCCATGATGTTGAGGCATGTTTCTTGTGTGCAGCAGAAGGATGGATCCTGTTTCACATCCATTCTGTTATTCTGTATCTTTTTAATGGGGAATTGAGAGCATTGATATTGAGAAATATCAATGAACAATGATTGTTGATTCCTATTGTTGTTGTTGTTGTTGTTGGTGGTGGTGGTGGTGGTGGTGGTGTGTGTGTGTGTGTGTGTGTGTGTGTGTGTGTGTGTGTGTTTACTTGCCCTCCTTTGATTTTGCTGGTGTGAGATTATTTATTCTCTGTGTTTTCATGTGTGTAGTTAACCTTCTTAGGTTGGAGTTTTCCTTCTAGCACCTCTGTAAAGCTGGGATCTAGAGATATATTATTTAAATTTGAATGTATCATGGAATAGCTTTTCCTCCATCTCTGGCAATTGAAAGTTTACTGGGTATAGTAGTCTGGACTGGCATCTGTGGTCATCTGGACATCTGTCCAGGCCCTTCTGGCTTTTAGAGTCTTTGTTGAGAAGGCGAGTGTAAATTCTATTATTTAGTTCTACATTTATGTGTTACTTGGTCTTTTTCCCTTGCAACTTTTAATAGTCTTCCTTTGTTCTGTATGTTTAATGTTTTGATTATTATGTGGTAAGGAGACATTCTTTTCTGATCCAATCGGTTTAAGTGTTCTGTATGCTTCTTGTATCTTCATAGGCATCTCCTTCCTTAGGTTAGGAGATTTTTCTTCTATGATTTTGTTGAACACATTTTCTGGACTTTTGAGCTGGGTCTCTTCTCTTTCCACTGTACCTATTTGTGGTGATATTGTGTTCCCCAAAATATTGTGCACCCTAATAAACTCATCTGGGGTCAGAGAACAGAACAGCCACTAGATACAGAGGCCAGAAAATGGTGGCACTCACAACTTTAGTCCTAGCCTTCTGGAGGCATGGATCTCTGTGAGTTCAAGGCCACACTGGAAGTAGCCAGGCATGGTGACTCACACCTTTAATCCCAGGAAGTGATTTCAGAAAGCAGAAAGGTATATAAGGTGTGAAGACCAGAAACTAGAAGCTTTTGGCTTGGTTAAGCTTTTAGGCTTTTAGCAGCAGTTCAGCTGAGATTCATTCTGGATAAGGACACAGAGGCTTCCAGTCTGAGCAAACAGGATCAGCTGAGAAGTTGGCCAGGTGAGGTAGCTGTGGCTTGTTCTGCTTCTCTGATCTTCCAGCTTTAACCCCAATATCTGGCTCTGGGTTTGTTTTGTTAATAAGACTCTTTAAGATTCATGCTACACCTATTATTCTTAGGTATGGTCTTTGCATAGTTTCCCAGATTTCCTGGATGTTTTGTGTCAGGACATTTTTATATTTAACGTTTTTCTTTCTCTGACATATCCATTTCTTCTATTGTATCGTTAATGCCTGAGATTATGTCTTCCATTTCTTCTGTTGGTGAAGCTTGTCTCTGTAGTTCCTGTTCAAATTCCTAAACTTTTCATTTCCAGAATTCCCTCACTTTGTGTTTTATTGCTTCTATTTCCATTTTCAGGTCTTGCACTTCATTCATTTCCTTCAAATGTTTGTTTTTGTTTTCTTGACTTTAAGGGATTTATTCATCTCTCCAATTGTTTGTTTGTGTTCTCCTGAATTTCTTTAAGGGATTTATTCATTTCCTCTTTAAGGACCTCTATCATCTTCATATAGTTGGTTTTCAGGTCTGTTTCTTGTGCTGCAGCAGTGTTTGACTGTTCAGGGCCTGCTGTGGTAGGATAGCTGGGCTTCAGTGGGGACATATTGCCTTGGCTGTTGTTAATTGTGCGTTTACCCTGGCATCTCAGCATCTGGGTTTAGGATGATTAAAGGTATGGGGGCTGGTTTCTGGATTTGTCTTTGTTAGGTGGGTGTTTTGTTCCTTGGTCTGTTTCCTCTCTGGAATTTCAGAGAGTGTGGTGGCTGTGTGTTGCCTGTTTTCTGACCTGTTCAGCTGGTGTGTTCACAGGGAATGCCTGCTGGTGTTGGAGGCTGGGTAGCTGGAATGAGTTGGGGAAGAAAGGTTGGAGAAGAAGGTCCTTGCGATACCCCCCCCCCCCGGGGTGCGATGGGGTCACTGAGGAAAGGGAGCCCACAGCAGGATTCCTGCTACAGAGCTGGGGATGAGCCTGGGAGGACTGGTCTCAGGAGCAGTGGGAGAGGTATGATCTGCCTTCAGCAGAGTGGTTGCTCTGGGAGGGGAGGCCCTTGGGTTAGCAGGGGGTGCCTGGGGAGTGGGCATCTGGGATAAAGCAACAAATGGGAGGAGGGAGGTTAGGAGTGGCTAGTTTGTGGACTCCACAGGGAACGTGGGCTGGGGTGAGGGAAGGCTGCGGTGTTCTGTTGCAGTGCAAGGGATAAGATTAGGGGACTGGGTCTGGGGGAACAGAGAGAGGAGAAGATCCATGGGCAGCCTACCTATTTCCTCTAGTTTCCGTCTTAATGTCTCCCTTTTCATCTCTAATTTATTAATTTCTCTCTCTTTCTTTGGCTAATTTAGCTATAGGTTTGTCAATGTCAATCTTGTTACCTTTTCAAATAACTAACTCTGGTTTCATTGACTCTTTGTAGGTTTTTTTTTTCTTTTCTCATTTCTAGTTCATTAATTTCCAGCCATGATTTTGGTCATCTCTTCTCACTTACTGTTTCCAGGTGGTTTGTTTTTGCTTTCCTGAGACCTTCAGGTGCATCCTTCAGTTATCAAATTGAAAACTCTCTGATTATTTGTGTAGGCACTGAACACTGTACACTCTGCTCTTAGGACCACATTCTTTGTGTCTCATAGATTTTGGTACACTGAATTTTTATTTCCACTAAATTATAGGAATTACAATTTTTCTTCTTGACCGAACTACCATTCAATAGCACACTGTTTAATCTCCATGAGTTTGTGTGCTTTCTGTGGTTCCTATTGCTGTTGATATCTAGCTTTATTTCAGTGTGAGCTGATAGAATGCAGTGTATTTCAATTCTCCTCTACTTTTTTGAGACTTGCTTCATGTCCTAATATGCAGTCTATTCTGAAGACAGTTCTATGGGATGCTGAGTTCTTTAGTGTTGGGTGGGTGCTCTGTAGAGTCTTTGGGTCCATTTGATTTGTGATGTCATTTACCTCCAGTGTTTCTCTGTTTCTGCAAAACACTGATACACTGAAATAGAATTAAATAAGTCTTAAGAAAACATCTCAGCCGGGCGGTGGTGGCGCACGCCTTTAATCCCAGCACTCGGGAGGCAGAGCCAGGCGGATCTCTGTGAGTTCAAGGCCAGCCTGGGCTACCAAGTGAGTCCCAGGAAAGGCACAAAGCTACACAGAGAAACCCTGTCTCGAAAAAACCAAAAAAAAAAAAAAAGAAAAAGAAAAAAAAAAGAAAACATCTCAAATCAGTGTTGTCGTTTGAATGTGAACTGTTTCCTATAAGCTAAATTGAGCAGCTCAGAACAACTTTTATCTGTTGTCTGAACATGTTTGTGGGCCAGGAGTATGGTCACTGTCCTGTGGGTCCTCTGAGGGGCTCTCTTGAGTGTCAACCAGGGTGGCTTCTCATCAGAGGCTTGACCGGGAAATGGGTTCACTTTCCAGTGAGCCGCTCAGAAGCCAGCTCACATCTCTCCACTCTTTTAACGTGGGAAGCGGACTCTGCTAGATCTGCAGGGCTGTTCACAGGAAGGCTGTCAGCTGTTTGGCAAAGAAGGGCAGAACCCACCGCAAAGTGAGCTTTCGGGGCTTCACAAAGCGTCTCCAAATTAGAGGAGCCAATTGTCACTGGTGAGTAGGAAATGATGGGGTTTTGCTTTCTGTCTTGACACTGAGGGAAGTCAGGAGTGGCCTCTACCGCAAGGTTTCCTAATTAGATTACATTTTTACCCCATCCACTTAGTGAGTCACTGATGACCCAGAGTCCCAAGGGTGAAGCCCAGGGTGTCCATGTGAAGGATGAAAGCCCACTGGGCTGTTCAAATATGAATGCATTAATATAGATGGATTAATAATTCATAGGTGGTTTTTTTCTTAGATGTTATAAACAAAAATTGACAGAATACCTTGGGGAAATCAAACTTTAATAATCTCGTTTTATGGTTTCCTTTAGAAAGAAAAATTATTCAGAAAACGTTGTGAAATGTCCCATTATTCTTGTCTTGTGGGGAGCATCTTGTTTTGAGGATGTATTCTGAATTTTAAGAGAGTATTAAATAGTTAAGAGTGGGGAGGCTCACCAACCCCAGCTCTAACTGAGAAACTATGGGCCACTGGTGGCCTGTGGGGGAGGGTGAGTCAGTTCTCTTGAAGGGTGTGGTTGTCGGCAGGTTCACCGTGCTCCGGTGGGTGGTTGTACACCCAGAAGATGTCAGTAGTAAATTGGTCTCAGTAGGTTTTTTTTTTTAAAGTGGGTAAGAGAGAACATGAAGTTGGGGTATAGGTTGTGGGAATTGGGGAGAAGGGGTTGAATCTACAAGGAGTTAGAGGGAGGAGAGGAAGCTGAATATGATCAAAATACATTTATGAAATGCCAATAAATTAATAAAAATATTATATTAAGAATTAGAGGGCCTGGAGATTTATAATTTTTTAAATTAGAGATGAATGAAGACTAGATACAGGAATTTGCTCTACTACTTTTGCAATTTAATTTTTAAAAATTGTTTATTTTTTAATGTATATGAGTGTTTTGTCTATATGTATGTGTGTGTACCATCTGTGTGTCTGGTGCCCACGGAGGCCAGGAGAGGACATCCGATCCTCTGGAACTGGAGTTACAGAAGGTTGTGAACTGCCATATGGGGGCTGGAAACTGAACCCGGGTCCTGCGCAAGAGCAGCAAGTGCTCTTAACCACTGGGCTATTTCTCCAGCATGATTTCTAAAAGTTCATGATTATTTCAAAATAAAAAATTCTTAAATAAAGGTAGTAGAGAGACAAACCCCAAAATATCTCATTTTGAAAGATGAAGAGTTAGCATACAATTCAATAATAGTCTTCTAAAGATGGCACAACTCCCATGGTACCTCACTGCTGCCGCCCCAGTGATGTGAGAGAGACTGGCAATGTCTCAGAAAGCAGCCTTTCCATGTCATTCTACCTGGGGGAAAACATAACAGACTGAGTGGATCACAGTCAAGGAATCCAAGTCTTCCCCGATGAGAACACTGTGAAAAAGCCCCCCAACGTACCACTGCCTTCGTTCTGAACTGTGGGAGGGTACAGCCCAGCAGGCTTGCTTAGTTGTTAGTGCTGAGAACACCCGGTGAGCAACGGGCTCTAACACATTCAGCCAGTGCCGACAAGGTGAGTCTCCTGGTGTCTCTGCACGACACAGGGACCTGTTCTGTGTATGTAAAACATATAGTAATTGGCATTCATCTCCTTGAAGCATAGTCCAGAGTATGCAGGGTTAAAGTTGACCACAGGAGAAGTGCTGGGCTGGGCCCACCGCAGGTCCCTTGTTCTGACACCATGTCCACTGAAACAGAAGTGACAGAAGTCAGGCAATACCTCCTCAGGAAGTCTGGAGGCTCCTTGGTGAGGAGCTCCACGCTCTTGGAGCCTTCTCAGTACCAGAATTGCAGCATCCATTTCCCACTCCCTACTCGGAGCGGAGCCTCTTGCTCCCCAGCAGTGCCGGGCACAGGAATAGCTGAGTCCCAACTGAGTCCCCACAGCCTGGTCTCCTCCTCGCTTTCTTTCTTGGTAGCAGCCCACCTTCCTAGGACAGGCAGGTCAGTTCCTCTCCCATGCAGGAAGTCCTGTCACCATCTGCTGCTTCGGAACAGAGTAGCCCCCAACCTGCAGGTGGTATTTGTGGCTGCAAACACATAAGGGGATTGCTGAATGATACGGCATTCACTATACATGGGATGGCAACCTTCTGACAGATCAAGGTTTTGACACAGCGGGGCTTCTGATTATCATCTTTCTTATTTCTGTGTGTGTGCATGCATGCATATGGAGGCCGGAGATCAACCTTGTATGTCGTTCCTTAGGAGATTACACATTTGTCTTTTTTCTTTTTTAAAGGCAGACTCCTGCACTAAACCTGGAGCTTGCCAATTCAGCCACACTGGCCGGCCGGCACGCTTAAGGAGTCTGCCCGCATCCACCCACTAAGAGAAGGAAGAATAAGGACAAATAAAGAGCTTGATGGAGATGTGAGATATGAACAGCATGGGCAGCAACATGTGCACACTGGCCCACTGCCGCCCCTCAGGAGCAACAGTCATGGGACAGCTTAGTGCTCAGTGCCCGTGTTTGGGACAAAGCCCAGAGGAAACCTTGAGTGTCACGGGGCTGCCGATGACAGCCAGTCTGTTTGGGGACTCTTGGGTGAAGTGTCTTTACTGTTTTCCTGGGAACTCTCCAGATGCAAATCAGCACCCATTACCCCCTAAGCCAGTGGTTCTCACCTTCCTAACGCTGTGACCCTTTAAAGCAGTCCCTCCTGTTGTGGTGACCCCCAGTCATAAAATTATTTTGTTGCTACTTCATAACTGTAAATTTGCTACTGTTATGAATCATAATGTAAATATCTGATTGCAGGATATGTGACCCCAAATGGGTTGTGACCTACAGGTTGAGAACCAGTGCTAAGCGATGGGGACGTGGAGAAGGATCCCCTTGATGGCAGCATCACAGTGTGGGAGTAACCGCTGAAAGCATCGCTCTTTAGCTCTGTTTGTGTTCTCGTGGAGTGGAAAGGTCACTCACGTTCTCTTCCTTTGCAAAAACAAACACAAGCAACAACAACAACCACCTGAGCAAGTTAACACGGCTCGGTGGAGCTTGGGGAAGTGAACCTGCACCTGCGCCTACTCTCTGGACTGGGTCACCTGAGAAAGGACTCCATCCCTGTACCTCTTGACGCAGGTCACTGGCACTGCTAACATGAAGATAACAAGCGTAGGCTCATTCAGGTGGATCATCTCTCATTTGTGTGCCCCGAGAGGCTTTCTTTGCCCTGAAAAAATGAGCCATGGGCAGCTTCGGCCCTGATCATTTTCTGAGCAAATGTTCAGAATGGCGCTGCTGATGTCTGCTGCTGTGGGTAGCTACACTGATAGCTCAGAAGATGCTGTAACTGAACGCTGCAGGCTCTCAGACTGGGGAGTACAAAGTCAGAGCAAGCAGCTATGAGGCGTCGAGAGAGGAAAGTCAATACCCACAGCAGGTAAGGAGAGCATGGGCATCATTTGGAAGACAATGTCTTCCTTGAACATCGAATCTATGGGGATAGATATTATTCAGGGAGCCTGTGCAAATTATGAGATGTATGGTTACATTCCCAAGCATGCTCAGTGAAGGAGAATTCTCTATTCCTGAGCATGTTTTGTTTAAGGTTGTGGAGCTCATGTGTAAAAGAATTAAATGATGGACAGAAGCATCTATGGGCATGCTCGGTGTGCACTGTAATATTAAAGCTGAAAACGACAGAAGACCACTTGAAAGGTGCAGTCATACCTGCTCCTAGGAGGTTCCTGTCTTGCCTCACGGTTGACAGCACCACAGTGGACAGTGGTGCTGGTGTTGTCAGCTCTGGGGCACAAGGTCACAGGGAGCTGTTGGAACATGGGCAGTCGCTTCTACTTGACTTCATACTCAAAAACCAGTGGTGAGCTCTGTCCACATCACTCACTGCAAACAGGAGCAAACTGCAGTTATGGCATGTCAGGAAGCACTAATGAAAAGGGTGCAACATGTCAGTTTGTGTCCCTTCTGGCCTTTGTGTCTGGCTCCCTTGCTCCTCTGCAGATCTTGCAGGATTCTGAGCACAGCCTGCAAAAAGCCATTTGCAATGGCTTCTGTCCACATTTGTTTCCATTCTGGGAGAAGAGGGCCCGGCATCAAGAGGTGGTCCCCAGGCCATGGCCACAAGGCTTGAGACAGAGCCCTGGTCCTCTGTGATGGTCCAACCACACTGAAGTGTGATGGTACACACTTATTCTCATCTCAACGTTCTTCTTTCTCTGCACGGAGCCTCTGTGTTCGCAAAGCATAGCGGTGTCCCAGTGGCCCTGACTATCTTGCATATTCTGGAGGCTTCCTGCCAGTTGCAGGACCCTGTGTGGATATACACTCTGTGTCTGTCCAGGTTCAAGCTTCTGGCAGAGATGTCTGTGAACCAAATGGAAAATAGTAACATAAAACTCTGGACTCCTCATCAATGAGGGTCACAGCTCATCTCCAAACTTGTTTAGAATGAGACTCATAAACACACACACACACACACACACACACACACACACACACACACACACACACAGCAGGTCCTCTGTCTCCTCCAGTCACTCTGTGAGTCCTGGGTCCCCTCTCTCTAAACTGCTGCATGCACTCTTGGTGACACTTGATCTCCCCCATCCCACTGTCCTCTGCTTCTTTGTGTTCTTCCCACATCAATCAACCTTTCTTGTGTCTTTCTACAATGCAGATGACAGACACAGATCCTTCGGAGCATCGTGTGGAGTCCTAGACCTGCTACAGTAACCAAGATGCTGTCCCATCCTACAGTGACTAAGAAGGTGTCCCATCCTTAAAGCTAGCACCTGGTGGACAAGAACTAGAAAAAGGGAGGTGCAGCTCAGCAGTGGATCACATGCTGAACCTGAGACCCCGGCTCAGTCCCAAGCAGCCATGCACACATGTGTTCACACACATGTGCATGGGTAGAGACAATCAAAGAGGCACGCGCAGTGAAATCTGTGAAGGCAAGAGCAAAGGTCCCAGGAGCCTGTTTGGAGAAAGGAGCTGTGCAGAGTCTGGAGTTCTTGATGACGTCACTTGTCCCCTCAGCCTGGAGCAGGGCTGGACTCTGCACAGAAGACAAGGATCAGGCTGTGGGGACTGTGTTCATGCTTCATGGTGTCTTCACAGCTGAGAAAAGTTGGGGGGTGCAGCGAGGAAAACCTAGCACAGAAAGTATCTATATAAGCAGAGCATTCTGTAAGTACCTGGATGGTGATTTTAGAGAAAGCATTATGTGCAGGAAAGGCTTCTCTATAAACAGAGTAAGTATATAGTCTAGTAACTACATGCCCACCAAAGCTGCTCTGAGGCTGGCTCCTTTCTACCTCATGCCCAGGTCATCCCCAACTGGCCCGGCTTTGCCCTGCGAGGCTTGCACTTGGGGATACTTGTACCTGTAGAAGACATGTTCTGAGAACCCTGGTGGGTGGCCAACACTGCAAATGGTTCCGAACCCTCTCCAGGCTGGTTTTCCCACACACACCTGGGAGGAAGTTCCAGGAAATAGTACACAGTGAATGAGGGACTGGGGAGCGAATGCAGCGGTGTGTGACCAGGGAATGCCTGGTGGAGAGAAGTGTGCACTTTCAGCCTCAGTACTGTGGCTGACTGGGAAAGTCACACCCAAAGAACCCATCCCATAGAGTCACTATGTAGTGCAGAGTAGTAATAGTCTTGTTTCCAGTTGACTCCGGAGAGAATCTGGCCTTGGCTAAGATGCACCACAGTGTGGGTGCCTTCAGAAGCAATTTATGTAACTTATTTTTTTCAGGGTTGGGCTCACATCCAGGGCCTTGGGCATGCAAGGCAAGCAACCTACTACCAAGGTACACACCCAGCCCTAAGAGCAGACTTCAGATGTGTTCATTCATTTCTTGTCTGAAATTGTTCTTTGCTAACAGGGAAACCCTTTTGTTGAGTTTTAATAACCAAATTAATGTCTTTCATCACTCTTTGGCCTCATTTCCAAAGAGTTCTGTGGGCTAGTGGAGGTGAGAATGATGAGCTGGGATGGGTATGTGCAGAGTGAGGAGCTGGGCTGGGCGGTATGCACAGACCAAGCTGCTGACAGTCTGTGGGAGGATCTACTGGGCATCTCTGGTAGAGGCTGCCCACATCAAAGCTCTCTGTGGAGCTCCATGCTGCCCTGAGTCTCCACTCCTCATTCTGCAGAGTCTTGCTCTAATGGCAGCGTGTCCACCACACACACCATTAAAAACTCACCATCAGAAGACAAGCAGAGAGCATGTCCGTGTTGGCTCTGGGAAACAGCCAGGTGTGCTCCATTCCCGAGACTATCAGAGTGGTGGGGGCCTTGTCTAGAAGAAAGCCATCCGGCTGATGGTGCAGGCAGAAGACTGATCTGCTTGTTCTGAGAGCCACTTCAGAGGAGCCCACCGAGACAACAGAGTATGTCCTGAAACATTGCCTCGGAAGCAGCTTCAAGCTCAGCAGGGGAGCCTTGACTGCAGTCAGTTCCTGTTGAGATCGCTGCTTGTGATTTGGCCTACCAGACACATGTCTTTGCCAAGGAAACCCACATCTGTCTCTTGATGGACCCCAGAGGCCAGCAGTTCCTCAGCCTTCCGGCATCCCAGGCACCGGCTAAGGTGCTCTGCAGGTACAAACTCTTGACACCCGCTGTATGAGGTACAGGTTTGAGCACTGGTCCTACTTCACAGATGGGACACATGAACGTAAAATGCATCCTTGTACCCACAAGGTGAGAAACGGGTGGAACTGGGCGCTGCTCTGAGGACACTCAGTCCTTGAGCTTCTGGAACTTTCCTGGTTGCAATACAGAACTGACCCCTGAAGGAAACTCTTCTTAGCGGCACAGGAAGAGCTGGGCCTTCAGTGTGGAGGCGGCAGGGCGCAGTTAACCCAACACCCAGGGAGCCCTGACTACTGCTGTTTTGCTCACTGGTCTTCATCAATAAAAATTAATCATTGCCGGGCGGTGGTGGCGCACGCCTTTAATCCCAGCACTCGGGAGGCAGAGCCAGGCGGATCTCTGTGAGTTCGAGGCCAGCCTGGGCTACAGAGTGAGTTCCAGGAAAGGCGCAAAGCTACACAGAGAAACCCTGTCTCGAAAAACCAAAAAAAAAAAAAAATTAATCATTAAATTAGTATGACTTCTCATAGATTATTCTAAGGGATAATTATGGAAATGTATGTCAAATGGGGGTGAACTCAAACAGAGCCGCTGCCCGTTTCTGGGCCTCTCGAAAATGGCCCTGTTCTCACAGCTACTTATTATCATCCATGAAATGGTACTTGAACCCCAAATCCTTTAGCATTTGTGGGTTTTAAAACATAAAGACCTCACTTTCACACTGCCACGATAATTGTGTCAACACCCTGCACTATGACACCACACGAGACAATAGGAAAGTCCTGGCTTCCTCGGTTTGAACTTTGCTCTAAAGAACCCACATGTTTTGATTTAGCTTTTTTTTTTTTTTTTTTTTTTTTTTTTTTTGGCAGGCCATCCAGGGCCTACTTAGTGCAAGGTGACAATGAGGTCAGAGTGGAAGCACCTCACAACACCTCCTTCTGCTAGGCAGTGGCACTCCTATTTCCACAGCTGCCCTTGGGCACTCATCCAAATTGGCAGCAAGAGACCGTAACCCGGCCAAGGAAGAGAGCCAGGTGTGTGAGCTTGCCCCACCTCAACAAGGCCTGGCAGTCACGGCCCCTTCTGGAGCAATGTTCTGAAGACTCATGGCCTCCTGACCTAGCCTATGCAGTAAACGTTTCAGTGCTGAGCCCAGAGGCAGGACCACTGTTTCCTGCCTCCAGCCAAATTCCGGGGTAGTTGCCATCCTCATGTTTCTTTCCTCTTTACAGGAGTATTTTATTTTATTAATTTTATTTTGAGTGTGCCTGTGGGAGAGTGTGTGGCGTGTGAATGTGAACACAGGTGCTGCAGAAGTTGGGCATCGCCTCCTTGAGCGTGTGTGTTCTTCGGGACAGCCGGAAAGACAGGGGTTCAGAGCCCCTGAGATTTGAATAGTGTCACACTGTGGACTTTGTGTTGAGAGAATCAGTATGTGGCCTTTGTTCTTGACGGACTGTGTGCAAGGTTATTAAGTTGAACGAAATTAGGCCGAGCGAGGTGAATACAGGTGCACACACGTCTCAGCATGTGTATGGAGTTCAGAGGACAACTTTCAGGAGTTTTTGAGGCAGGGTCTCTCTTGTTTTTCTGTTGCTTTCTACAACAAGCTAGCTGGCCTGTGAGCTTCTAGATAATTCTCCATTCTCTGCCTTCCATCTTGCCAAGGGAATGCTGTAATTACAGATGTGTGCCACTGAATCTGGCTTTTTACATGGATTCTGAGAATCTAACTCAGGTTGTGATGCCTACACAGTGAGCACCTTTGCCCAACAAGCCGTCTTCCTGGATCCTCATGTTTCTTGAGTCTGTGCTTTCAAATGGTGACGATGTGGCATCTGACAATATCCCAGGTGTTGTCCATTTCTGCTGAGACAGGTTTTGTAGCACCCATGGGGGACAGGCAGGAGTAAAGAAGCCAGATCAGCATGACAGGCTGCTAAACACTGAAGAATCATGATCGAGGAGTGGGAACAGATGCCTGGTTCTGACCACAAGGTCATCAGAGGGTAGCATTTAAAGACAACAGTTGGAAGTATCCAGAGCTTAGGAATGGGCACAAGGCAGTGAGCCAGGTATCCTGGTAAGCTTGGGTTCTTGGGATCATAGATAGGGAGATTGGCAAGAGCTAAGACAAGGATCCTATACTGGCAAATCATGGTGAAATGGTGGGTTCTTCGTTATAGAGATAAGGTTAAAGTTCAATTCCTAGAATACACCCAAGCTCACAAGAGACTAACAGCAAGCTCGATATCCAAATAGTTCACCCATCATCCATCCATATGTCCATCCATCATTTGTCTACATATACTTGGATCAGTCCATCTACCAATTTACTGTATGGGAGAACAGAAACATATAGATTCTTGAGGTCCTCTACCCAGCTGTATTAAAAGACATAAACGCTTGCAGGGGATGGAGACTCTGACTAGGTAAACTGGAAAGAGACGTTCTGACTGTGGAGTTGCCTGCAAGCTGCTTAGAGAGCTCCTGGGCTGCAGTTTGAGATCTGGTACTATGCTGACGTGGGCTTTCTGGTGATGCATGAGCTTTTGCATTATTCCTATTCCTGGTAAGTAACCACTCAGCCATACTCTTGTTAATAACCACCCCCACCCCAAAAACCTCATTGGTTGACCAAATTGGTCATTGGTGCAAACATTCCTTTGGCCTGCCACAGCCTCCTTTTCTGGGGTGAGTGGCATGCACGTGTTCCATCTCCCCAGGAAAAGTTTGTCACCTAACAACTTCATAGGATTTTGATCCACACTGGGAAGAAAGCCTCTGGGCACGTCTACAAGAACTTTCTAGATTGGAACATTTGTGGTGCAAAGACTTGGTTTGGCTCATGGAAGTTCTGGGTCCCGTTGATGCTTTCTGTCTGGTGAACTCTTTTTATAAAAGGGGATTTGCGTGATGCCATTTGAATCAGTCCTGGCCATCAAGTGGACTTCGGCTCCTAATAGGAAGTGGCTTCTACCACCTGAGCATCACCAGACACTGATGAGCCTTCCAGGCGTGAGGAACCCACCAGTGGACCTGGAGACCACCATTCACCACCTGATGGGTAATTCCAGGCCAGAGAGTCTCTGGCGAGTCCTAGATGGCAGACAGGTGTTGAAACTTGCCCTTAAGACTTGGCACCCTCTTGCATCGAGTCAGGAGGATGATGGGTATGGATTTTCCAGCCTTGTTGCCAAGGAGGGTGTTTGTATCTGCCCCTAATCCTGCTGCTGACGTAGTCAGCTCAGCTGTGCCCTGGCCTGCAGAGGCCCTGATGGTCCTTGTGCTAGGGGAAGTTGTCACAGGTTGATCTCTCTCTTTCTCTCTCCCTTCTTCCCCGCCCCGTCTCTATGTGATGTATGTCTGTATATGTGTTTGTGAACATGCATGTGTGTATTCAGGTGTGTATGTGTGTGTGTGTGTGTGTGTGTGTGTGTGTGTGTGTGTGTGTGTGTGTGTGGTATATATCTGTACATGTGTTTGTGTGTGTGAATATGTGTATGTAGGTGCACGTGTGTGTACATATGCCTGCATGTGTGTGTGTGTGTGTGTGTGTGTGTGTGTGTGTGTGTGTGTAGCCC
Source organism: Peromyscus californicus insignis (assembly GCF_007827085.1). Classification (NCBI taxonomy): domain Eukaryota; kingdom Metazoa; phylum Chordata; class Mammalia; order Rodentia; family Cricetidae; genus Peromyscus; species Peromyscus californicus. The sequence goes on from NW_026294606.1 coordinate 11,705,457, forward strand.
ACAGATCACTGTGTCTTCCTTAATAATTTTCACCTTGTATTTTGAGACAGGGCATCTGGATGAGCCTGGAGCTCAGTGATTCAGCAAGGTTGGCAGGCCAGCAAGCCCCAGGGACCCTCCTGTCCTCCCTCCCGAGTTCTGGAGTCATAGAAGCACACGGGTGCATCTGCTCCTGGGGATCCTTAGTTCCCATCGTAGGTCAGCAGACACTCAGCTAAGTTGTCTTCCTAACCACACAATGGTGTATTTGGTCCCGTTCTCCCTAAAGTTCAATAGGCATCTGTCAGGTGTGTTCTTTCTGCTGTGATAGAAAGCTCTCCCTCTTCACCCCACACCAAGCCACTCTGTTGGTGGGAGAGCTCTCTCTAGGTCTCATTGATAAATGCCCATCACAAGAAATCCTTGTGATCACCATGGTTGGTTTTTCCTCTCTCTCTCTCTTTTAATTTTTAAAAAATTAAAATATAGGGGCTGGAGAGATGACTCAGAGGTTAAGAGCACTGGCTGCTCTTCCAGAGGACCCAGGTTTGATTCCCTGCACTCCCATGGCAGCTCACAACCTTCTGTAACCCAGTTCTAGGGGATCCAACACCCTCTTCTGGCCTCTGTGACACTAGACACACAAGTAGTATACAGACATGCATGCAAGCAAAACACCCATCTACATAAAATAAAAACAAAAACTCAAAATTAATTAAAATATAATCACATCATTTTCCCCTTCCCCAATCCTTCCCATGTATCCCCCTTCCTCTCAAAATCATGATCTCTTTCCCTTTGTTATTGTTACAGACATATTTATATAGATTTCTGAAAGCATAAAGACAACCTGCTCCGTCCCTTTAGTGTGACTGGCTTTCTAACCAGTGTGCCCAGCTCCTTGAGAAACTCAGCTACAGCAGCCTGACATCTGCCACATGTTCAGGGCAAGCATGGCTAGGAAGCCGGGATTCTGTTCCTGTCCCAGGGGCCTGTGTAGCCTCATGTGAGTCCAACAGGAGCTTTTCAAGCTTTCCCTACTTTTCTCATGGTCTCTCCAGCTTTTCCTCTTGGTGCTGATTGGTGTACCCGTAAAAACCAAGTGATACGGAAGTGAGAGAAAGCTAGCTGGGGTGACAGATAGGTCTGTCATTTTCTCTTATTTATGTTATCTCATACATTACATCCTGACTGCAGTTTCCTCTCCCTCCACCTCTCCCAGTCCCCATCACCCCCAGATCCACTCCTCCTCCATTTCCCTTCAGAAAAGAGCAGGGTTCCCAGGGTCATCAACCCAATACTACATGACAAGTTACAATGACACAAGGCACAAACCCTCATATCAATGCTGGATGAAACTACCCAGTAGGAAGAAAAGGGTCTCAAGAGCAGCCAAAAGTGTCAGAGACACCCCATTTCCGCTGTTAGGAGTCCCACAAGAGCACCAAGCTATACAACCATAACACATATGCAGAGTACCTAGCACAGACCCTTACAGACCCTGTGATTGTCGCTTCAGTCTCTGTGAGCCCCTATGAGCCCTGTTTGGTTGATTTTGTGGACTGTGTTCTTGTGGTGTCCTTGGCCTCTCTGGCTCCTACAATCCTTTTTCCCCCCGTCTTCCACAGGATTCCCCGAGCTCTGCCTAATGTTTGTCTGTGAGTCTCTGTATCTGTTCCCATAAGTTACTGGATGAGGCCTCTCTAATGAGTATTTGGCTAGGCACCAATCTATAAGTATAGCAGAGTATCATCAGGAATCATTTCATTGACTCTTTTTTTTTTTTTTTTTGCCAGTTGTATTTGGTTTTATCCAAGGTCTCTGGGATATCCAACCTTTGGCTCCTGGCCATCAAGGCAGTGACAGACATGGGCTCCCTGTCATGGCATGGGCCTGAAGTTGAACAAGTTTTTGGTTGGCCACCCCCACAAGTTCTGTGCCACTGTTACCCCGGCAGATTCCTGTCTGGTTCCTTTGCCAACAGACTTATTAGCACTCAGTGTGTGTCAGGTTGTGTGAATTCCAGTCACTTGTGATGGCCAGCATGGGCACAATCACAGCACACACTCATTTTCTAACTTGTTTATTTTTGTAAATCATCCTGGGTGCTGTGAAAGCTGTGAGAATCAAGATGAAGTCATTTGTGCACCAACAGCAAAGTAAACAGAGCCAGGAGTGATGAGGAAGGCTCTTACACATGACACTTGAGCCATCACCGAAGACTTCCCCAGACCCTCCACTGCCAAGGCCACCTCATCACACCAGAAGCTTCCGGGACTGGAGAAAGGGCTCAGTGGTTAAGAGTGGACCTGCTCTTGCTGAGAACCCAAGTCTGGTTCCCAGAACTCACTTCAGGCAGAGCACAACTACCTGAAAGTCTAGCTCCAGGAGACAGAGGTCCTCTTCTGGCCTCTGTGGGCACCTGTACACACGTGGCAGTTGTACTTACACACTATATACAAATTTAAAAATTTTTTTATCTTGAAAGTACCTATGTATCCTTATTTTTGTCTTTGAAACCTTCCCCTTGCCTCATCCTCCTTGAAGACAGTGTTTACCACAGTGTGAATATTCCCACAGCAACATTCTGCTCCTCCCGTTACCCCGCCAGTCCTAGATAATGCCTTTATTCTTTGTTGAATTTGTCTCTTTTCATTTTTTAAACTTAAGTTGACAGTGCAACAGCCTGAGAGACCCATCCACCCTCTCTCCCCTGCTTTCTTTGTCTGTAGACTCCCAGCCTTCTGCTGAACACATGCCAGCCATGAACAGAGAGACTTCTTAGCCTCCAGTGGGTATGTGGCAGCAGTGTTGGGGGGCTCTGGAGGGTGAGAGGAGAGCTGGTGTGAGTGCTTTCACAAGAGTGTCCTTCCCTATTCCCCTCCTTGCTGCTGAAGGGGGTGCGGGTGTGGGAGCCAGAGCTAAACAGCCACCTGGACCAGGAAGTTCAAATCTGGTGATGCTGTGATAAGCAGTTTAGGGGAGGGAAGCGTTTCTAAGCTATGGTGTCCATAGAAGACTTCAGTGGGAAGAGGGTGAAGAGTTTCTGGCTGGGCAAACAGGATTGTGTCTGTATATGACAGGAACCTAGGCTGCCCTCTCCACTTCCCCTTCAGGCACCCCCTTGTGTCAGGGATGAGGCAAGAATGATGTTTCTGGAAACCAAGTGAGGCGGACGCTGGAGGTGGAGGATCCAGATGAGATGCAGGGTGGGGCAGAAAATGTGCAGCTCCAGGAAGCGTCCCATGAGAAACACCTGGCTGAGTGTCACCTCTTTCTCTCCAGTTTACTCCCTAGAGCACATGAGGAGGGTGGGCCCAGATAACAAGGTCTGACTGTGGGCCACTGCTCACAGATGTGTTAGGAGTCAGAGAGAGGGCAGTTGGTGATAAAGGATGCCTGGCGTACACCACACAGAAAGGAGAAAGTGAATACTACCAGTTAGTACTGTACAAAATAGACTTCGCAGTGAGAAATATCACAAGAGGGGGGCACTTGGTAATGAGGAAAGGCTAAAAATATATTTTAAAAACTGTAGTAATTACAACACATATACCTAGAAATAGGCTCTCAAATTACAAACAGTAAGAACTGAGGCCCTTGAGAAGACTCAGCCAGTCAAGGCACTTCCTGGCAAAGAGGATGACCTGAGTTCAGTCCCTGTGACCCATGCAGAGGAAAGAGAGAACCGACTCCCCAAACCTGCCCTCTGACCTCCATGTGTATGCCATGGCTTACATGTCCTCTCACATACTCAATAAATAAATGTAATTTTTAAAACTTCAAAGGGAGTCCTCCAAATAAATAAGACTGATGAAATAGAGGATAGTGAAATACTCCAACAATTGCAGTTGAATTTTTTGTTGATAACAGTCTCAATAAATTACAGACCAAATATTCAAGAAATCTGGAGGACCAAAGAAAAACACCACTGTCCAGCAAGCTGACCTCACCGACACACAGAAGGCCCCTCCTAAACACAACTTCATTTCCTACGCTGTCTGGTATCATAGTCAACTACACTCAAAGGTCGTTGTACACATGGGAGTGTGTGGTACCCACAGAGGCCATAAGAGGGTGTCAGGTCCCCTGAAGCCAGCAGAGGTGGCTGTGAGCTGCATGATGTGGACGGTGCTAAGCAAACTCAAGTCCTCCAAGCACTCTTAACTGCTGAGCCATTTCTCCAGCCCCAAGGAGGAAGTTATTTAAATAGCAAAAAAGGAAGGAAGGAAGGAAGAAAGGAAGGAAGGAAGGAAGGAAGGAAGGAAGGAAGGGAGGAAGGAAGGAATTACTTAACTTCCTTATCAAGAAGGAAGAAAAATCCAGGCGTGATGCTTCATCTTATAATTCTAGCACCTGGGAGACTGAGGCCGGAGAAAGGTGAGTTCCGAGGAAGCGTGGCCACATGGGGAAATCCTGAGTCAAAACCAAAGTGAGTGAACCAACAAAGCTGGGAAAAAAGAGAAAGAATCAAATCGATAGTAAATGGAAGGAAATAATGAAGATTGAAGCAAAAATCCATGACAAGAAAACAAACAACTGACTAAAACAAACGAAACAAAAACAATGCAACAAGAAATGTTGAGAAGATCAACCAAATAAGCCCTACTAAAGTGATTTGGAAACAGAGAAGACACTAATTCCAAAATCACAGTATACAAAGTACGTTACTACCAGGTCTCAGTTATCAAAAGAATCATGAGTCCATTATAAATGATGTATGCAAGCCAACCCAATGACTAGATGAAATTGGCTGGAGCTGGAGAGGTGACTGAGCCGTTAAGAGTGTGTACTGCTCTTGTAGAGGACCAGAGTTCAGTCCCCAGCACTAATATTGGGAGGCTCATGACTGCCTCTAACTCCAGCTCTGGGAGAGCTGACACCCTCCTCTGATCTCCACAGGCCATGAAAAAGATAATTCCAGATTGATATACTTAGATTTTCTGAGTAATTGTTTTTAGTGTGTGTGTGTGTGTGTGTGTGTGTGTGTGTGTGTGTGTGTGTGTGTGTGTGTATGTGTGTTCATATGTACGGGGATGCACACCTGTGTGTAGGGGCATGTGAAGGCCAGAGGACAGCCTCAAGCATCATTCCCCAGGACTGCCATCTACTCTATTTTGAGACATTGGCCTGGAGCTCCTCTAGTAGGCTAGACTGGCTGGCAGGACACCACACCCTCCCCCCCCAGTCTCCACCCCAGCCCTGGGATTGCAAGTGTGTGCCACCACACCTAGCATTTCATGTGGACTCTAGGGGCTCAAACGCAAATCCTCCTGCCTGCAAAGCAAGCATTTCACTGACTGAGCCATCTCTCCAGCCTTTGTGAGTAATTTTTAAAGGAGAGTTACATCAAACATCGATGACGCACATTTCAAGGCTTGGGAGGGGCTCCCCACATAGCACAACTCCGGCCACCTTGATTATAAAGAGGAGGGACTACTTCCCTTCTGGATTCACATTCTAAAGAAACCAATCATTGTTGCCACCGGCCTCGAGTTGAGCATTTCTTCATAGAAGAATTGATTCTCTGAAAGGGAGGGCTCTCCTGTCAACATCCAATCCCATTTTCACAACGGCAATCCCGTTTTCACAGCGGCAGCCTCTGCAGAAGTAATTCTCAGCATCTGTGCTGGATATGTTGGCACTCTGTTGCTTTCCGTAAACTCTTCCAGAATTGGACTGATTTTGCTCTTAATCCCTCCTGGAATAAAACAGCCAGATAGAGTTCCGTATGTCTCTGGCAGCCCTGCCCAGGATAATCACCTGGCTTCCCTGGCCACTCACCTGCCTTTTCCTTGGCTTTCTTACGAAAAGTGTGATGATGTGAGAATGGCCACTGAACACTGGTCGCCTAAAGGCAAGTATTACATTATTTTTAATCTGTCAATTTTCATAGTATAAATACTCACAGCACAGCATAGTCATATCAAAAACCAGACATCACACAACTTTGAGCAGAGAAGAGATACATGGTACCATAGCAATACAGTAATCCTACTACAGAAACAGGATGGACAGAAATGGTGTAAGACATAACAGTAAACCATAGTACTTTAATTAAGAACTGATGTGTTCTGAGTAACTATTACCATTACTGATAAAATATTGATTGTAAATTTGTGATTCTTTGGTTTTGCTACAAGGTGTTGCTAGGTAGCCTAGGCTGACCCTGATTTGCTATCCTCCTGCCTCAGGCTCTCCAGTGCTGTGACTACAGACCTCCTTGGAGCTGGGCTGGAAGTTTGTTTTCAATGATGACCTTATTTGCTGACAGATGACTGCAGGGGGCCTTTGTCATTCAAGTGAGCTCCATGTGTTCATTTGAAGGCTCCTCCGGTTCCTTATCACAGTGGGGATGTCCTTCATCATTAGTGGGGGGAATCGCCATCATGTTCTCCTGTTTCTTCATCCTCCTCTCCCCAAAAACACACTCGTAAAATACAGTTCAGCATTTTTAAATCTCTTCCTCCATTGCCTTACACCCGTGCCCCGTCCCTTACACCCTTTGCCCCTCTTACACCTTCGCCCCACCCACTTAGACTCTCGCCCCGCCCCTTACACCATCACCCCACCCCCCCACAATAAATATTGTTATGAAAGATTTTCTACAACTCACGAGATGCAGGAGCAAACAGGAGCATGACGTTCTTAGGAAGGCTCACATCACATATGAACAAGACAGAGGACTAGAGACAAGAATTAAGTGTTCTCAGCTCAGCAAACTGCTCAACAAACCAAGACTGGTTACCCCTGGCCCCAACTGGGATCTACAGAAGCCACAGCTGTCAGTGTGCTTGAAAGTGATGGAGCTCCAGAGGGGAGAAGGATGTCCACCCTCGCTCCTGGTCCACACAGACGGAGGCACTTGAAGGAATGAGGAACAAATATAAGGAAGTGGAAAGGAGGAGGAGAGGGCAGAAAGCAGGGAGGCAGAGAAACAGGAAGTCAGAAAGAGAGCGTTCTAGGAAAGGAGATACCCAGCCCAGAGAGGAAGAAATAAATTATCCTTACTCACAGATGGTATAGTCCACTATATAAAAATTCTAATCTACTAAAATAAATAAACTAGCCGTGCGGTGGTGGCGCATGCCTTTAATCCCAGCACTCGCACTTGGAAGGCAGAAGCAGGAAAATCTGGGAGTTCGAGGCCAGCCTGGTCTATAGAGCAAGTTCAAGGACAGCCAAGGCTACACAGAGGAACCCCGTCTCGAAAAATCAATAATAATACTAATAATACTAATAAATAAATAAAATAAATAAAAAGAAATCAGATAATCAATATTGAAACACAAATGATCAATATATGAAAATCTATCACAGCTCTACTTTATGCTACATGTTCTAAAAATAAAACCAAGAATACAATTATGTTTTCAGTAGCATCAAAATGTATGAAATAGTTGAGGATACATTAATAAAAAAAGCAAAATGCTTATGCAATGGCAACCTCAAATATTATTAAAAGAAATCAAGGGAAAAGACAACATAGAATTCCATCATCCTAGACTTATTATTACTAAAATATGCTTGATAATAGCCACAGTTAAAAGATCCAGCACACTTTTTGTCAAAGTCCCAGATAGATTTTCCCCCTCAAAAAATTTAGCAAGCTGGTTTCAAAATATATAGAGAGGGCCAATGACATGTCTCAGTGGGTGAAGGTGCTTGCCACCAAGCACGGTGACCTGAGTTTGATTCCTGGGAGCACATGTTAGAAGAAAATTGACTCATACAAGTTGTCTTCTGACCTCCACACCCATGCCATTGCGTGGGCACCCACACAATACACCAATTAATTAACAAGTAATTTTAAAATAAAAATAAAACATACATAGAAATGGAAGGGACTGAGGAGTCTTTAACAGAGCAAAACTGGAGGATTCACACCTGTTGACTGAAAAATACTGCAAATATGCAACAGTCAAGACTTTGGCTGAACACACAGACCAATGGAGTAGAATACAGAGTCCATAACAAGCTCTTACATGTATAGTCAAATAAGTTACAATGAAGAGCCAATGGGGTTTAATGAGCAACATCTGTTTGTTCATTTATCTCTGCGTGTGCATATCACATGTTCATGTGTTTACACGAGCTTGCATGAGTATGTTGTTGAAAGACCAGAGGTCAAGAGGTCAACCGTAAGTGTCATCCTATGCAGCTGCCCCCTTGTTCTGGTCCTTCCCTAGGCCCTGGGGCTGGGGCTCACAGATTAAGCTAGACTGGATGGCCAATGAATCCTAGGAATCTAGCTGTCTACCTCTTCAGCACTGGTATTAAATGCATACACCACCACACTCTGCTTTTACACGCATTCTGGGGATAGAACTCAGGTCCTCATGCTTTCAGGGCATGAGCTTTACCATCTGAGCTATCTCTCCACAGTCCCCCTTTTTCCTTTTCAACAAACAATGCTGGAACAGCTACACAGACACTTGCAACAGAATGAAGTGGAGCCCACACCGTGCCACACCAACATTCCTTGAAGTGGATCACAGACACAAGAGCTGAAACTACAAACATTCTGGAAGAGAGCATTGCAGTAAGTCTTCATCACGCTAGATTGCAAAGACAATTCCTTATATGCCAAGTCAAAAGTACAAACAACAGCAAAACAGATAAACCAGTCTGCATGAAAATCAAAGACTTTGGGGCTGTAAACAATACTGTTAAGAAAGCAAAAATAGAACCCACAGAGTGTTTAAAGATGTTTCAAACTATGTATATGATAAGAAATGTTAATCTACAATATGTAAAGAACTCCTACAACTCAATAAGATGATAACACAATCTTAAAAAGGCAAGTGGCTCAAGCAGACACTTCTCCAAAGAAAATAAATGGCCAATAAGCACATGAACATACACTCAGCACCACTGCTCCTTAAAGAAATGCCAATCAAAGCACACTGAAATACCACTCCCCACCCACTAGGATGGAGCATGGCCATAATAAAAAGACAGACAAGGGGCCAAAGAGATGGGCCAGTCAGCAATGGGCTAGCTGTGCAAGCCTGAAAACCTCAGTTCAATCCCCAGGATCCACATAAAACATATGTGTCTGTAATCCTAACTCTGTGGGGGTAGAGGCAGGATGATTTCTGGGGCTCATTGACCAGTCAGTTTAGCTGAGTCATTACGTTCCAGGTTCAGTGAGAGACCCTGTCTCAAAAAATGAGAGGCAGCAGTTGAGGAAGATACTCAGTGTCTACTTCTGACCTCAGAATGCATGTACACACATACACAGACAGAGACAGAGACAGAAACAACATCAGTACTGGCAAAGTTGAGGAAGGTAAAACAATATAGGTGTGGTGTTTTAATTCTCATGGGTATTGTGGGCAGTGATTTAATGCCAACACTCAAGAGCCAAGGACAAGTGGGTTTATGAGTTCAAGGCCAGCCGAGTCTACAAAGTGAGGTCCCAGGGCAGCCAGGGCTGCACAGAGAAACCTTGTCTTTAATAAAAAAAAAAAAAAAAATTCTCTTGGGTATTGTGCTGGTTGGTGCTCACTGTCAACGTCACACAACCTAAGATCACCTTGAAAGAGTCTGAATGAGGAATTATCTAGATCAGATTGGTCTTTGAGGGACTGACTTGATTATTGATTGAGGAAGGAAGACCTAGCCCACTGTGGGTGGCACCATTCCCTAGGTAGGGTCTCTGAGCAATATAAGAGAAAGTTAGCTGAGAACGAGCAAGAAAGGATGCACATGTTTATTTCTCTCTGCTTTTGACTGTAGATATTATGCTGTAAATTCTTGCCTTGACTTTCCTGTAATGATGGAGTGTAATCTGGAATTTTAAGCCAAATAAACCCTTTCTTTCCTAAAGTTGCTTTTGGTCAGGGCATTTTATCACAGGCACAGAAATGAAGCTGGGATGGGTAGAAGCCTAGAGTTTGAGTTGCTATGCTGTGCAGTTTAAGATTCTGCGTGCTCCAAGAGAACTCAAGATATATCTATACAAAAGTGTTCCTGGATGGTTACAGCAATACTTTAAGAGTTAAAAGTAGAAAAGCACTGTCCTGTTCATCAACTAGCAAGTGGGTAACAAAATGTGGTAACCTTATGAATCAGGTGTTCTCAAAAATCATGAGGATTGAAGTGCCCAAAGGTTAAGGGGCTCACCCTTTCTCAACGAGACATTCAGCTCTTGTGAACGCTACTGAAACTTCTAGATCCTGCATAAGGAGGTTCCATAGCCTGTGCAGGGCAGACACTGTCATAATCTTGTCTGCATGAGTGTCCTGGGGTGATCTTATCATCCTGCCCCAAAGGAGATGGTCTCTGAAGCTAAGCAAATTTTACAGAAGCTGAAGTAGCAGGTTTCTATTTAGAACAGTTCTGTCTGTGATTACAAAAAACGTGTTAATGTTTTCTTCTCTGTATCAAAAGCTTGCTAAAGCACAGTGAACCTTAAATACCATTCTCTCTCTCTCTCTCTCTCTCTCTCTCTCTCTCTCTCTCTCTCTCTCTCTCTCTCTCTCGTGTGTGTGTGTGTGTGTGTGTGTGTGTGTGTGTGTTCCCCAGAAAGCTAGAAGGAGGTATCAGATACCTTGGAGCTGGAGTTAGAGGTGGTTGTGAGCTGCCTGGCTTAGGTGATGGATCTGAACTCAGATCCTCTGGAAAAGCAACAAGGGTCTTAACTATTGAGCCATCGTGCCAGCTTCTCTCCTAAGCAGCCATAGCCTGCATCTTATAAGTCTATAAGATTCCCAAGGCAGACCTATTTATACAGACAGGAAGTATTTTAGAGGCTGCTTAGGGAAGGAGCTGAATAAGAGGTTTATGAAGACTGACTGCTAATGGCTGTGAGGTTTTTCTTGAAGAAAAAGATGAAAATGTCTTTATAGGATTCAAGTTTGGTGCTGGCTGCACAGCCCTGTCGACAGGTTTAAAAGCATTTGAGTGGCACACAAAATGAGCAGATTCTGTATTGCATATATATGCTTGTATCTGAATGATAACCATGTTTAAAAGAAAATATCAGGGGGTCCCAGATGTGAGTAAGATCCTCTAGGATCTGGATCTGAAATCCTTGGCCTTCCTTGTTAGGCATTTCCTGAACATCTAGCCTCCCGAGACAATAAAAGCTTCCCATTTCAGCTTCGCCCACCTGATTAGTCCTTCTCCAGTGTCCCTGATGTCAAGGGACGTTGGCATCTCTGAACACCTCCTCACCGCTGGGGTTAGAGCCCCCAGGATGGTCTTTGAGGTCTCCTGGGGCTGGAGAGCCTTCCCCCGAGTTGGAGCCGAGAAGAGAGGGGGAAATGCTGACAGCAGAGCCTTGGCAGAGGGGACAGTCTTTGTCTTCTTGGAGTGTCAGGGTTAGAGCAGTATTTTTCAGAGGACATTGTCTCTCTGATGTATATGGACTATATAGGAGACGGCCCGCTGTGCACAAGACAAGAGCAAACAGCCTGATTGCAGTAAGCTACTCCCACCCACCCTGGCAGCCTGCTCGTGTCCGACCATTTGGGAGGACATTCAGCCACATCATCCAGGAGGACCCATTTACAGCACCTCAGAACCACTAACTCACCAGATGTGAAGGCCGGGCAACGACAAACATGTGTCGTTTGGGGAAACATTTACATTTATAAAGTTTCCGCAAACACTTTCTAAGAGTAAAACAGTGGTTTGTGTATCCTCCAGCCATTCTTTCAGAATATCTATCCCTGGTAAAGTGTTTGTCTTTGCGATATTTAATTAAATTTCATTTCATGGTTTAGAGATTTTCTTGATTTGACTTGTCGTCATGCAAAAATGATCAGCCCGCTTTTGCTCTCTAACTGAGCAGAACTGTGCAAACGCTTTGAGTAAATGATCATTTCTTTTGCCAGGAGCAGCTATTTCCATGGGAGGCAATGGGACTGAATTATCCAAGCAGGATGGAACGATGCCGGCTGCTAGTAGGTGCAGAGAGAGACTGACAGGGAGCATCTAAGTGCGCCTCTCATCAAGCAAGCAGCATACATTTTCAACAGAATGAAGAAACAAAACCCTAAAAACCTTAAAACTGGTGGGCCTGGTCACCAGCAGTGCTGGGACAACTCATTTTCTACAGCCCTATGAACTGTTTTCAACACAAAGGCAACACTCAATTCGCATGCTCCAGAACATTCCAGGTTTGTTCCTTTCCTTTAGGAATTCACTTTCCTATAGAAACAGTTAAAAGTGCAATATTTCAGGCCAGCCCATGAGCCTGTTTTCAAGCTATTGTGTATCAAAACACACAATTGTGAGAAAAAGTGTAGAGAATAAAACCACAACCATGCTGGTTATGAAAACTATAAAAATGAAAAATAAAATGAATGATTATCTCTAAGGTTCAGCCTGTGAAAATCTCATGCATCCAGGGTGTCTTGAGGCTTTATGGAGTTCCAGCATTTTTCTTGACTCTGATCCTGTCCTGGTTTGAACAGGCCTCAGAGATGAGCATGGGGAGGCAAGAAGGCAGCTCAGCTCAACACCACTCAGTAGCCAACGTTGCTTCAAATCTTAGGAGTCTGGCTCCGAGTAGTTTATTTTAGGCCTATTGACACACAGTACAATTTGGTGAAAATTATTCTGGTGATGATTAAATCAGTCCCTTGTGCACAACAAAGCTTACGTAAATCTTGAGGAACAAAGAAAACTAAATATGGATCAGATGTGACTACATTGCAACTCTTTGTAAAGCCCATAAAGATGGGTTTTATAGATTAACTGAGAGAAAGAAAATTACAATAAGGGTCTGAAGAAAGGTCTAGTGCCAGGAATGTCTCTGGCCACACAGACAGCACAAAAGTCACCAGGCTAGAAAGCACATCCTCTCCAGTCTTTTGAGTGGATAACAGGTCTCACATTCCTTCCCTTGAAGAAACAACCCGTGTGCCTAACATTCCAGGATCCCTAGTACATGTCTGTGAGTGCAAAGACCTCTGTGCCCCTCTAGGTGGTCCCTAAAGCCAACCTTTCAGCTCCTTCTGCAGAATTGAAAGCATCCTCTTGGTAGAGAGGCTTGTTAAGTCCCAGGAAGGTCCTGGAACTTACAAGGTTCATAAGGCTCCTCCCCAAGGTTGTACAAATGCTAACAATTGCTGAGGAGAAGAGACCTCCACTCCCACGAGCAGAGCTGCCTGCACGCTGGTCAAGAAGAAAGTCATCGCCTCTGTGAGCTGGGCTCCTGGGTGGCACAGCTGACCCGGGTAACTATCATACGTCAGTTAGCCCAATAAACCCCTTGGGTCGTCAGTTGACCGCGGCTGAATTGTCTTGGTCTGTCATCAGTACCTTATCTAGGATGAGAAGACACTTGTTTGTGCTGCCCCAGGAAAAGTCACACATCACAAATTAGGAAGTTGACCTTAAGAAGCAAAGACAGGAAGTAGGAAAGTGGGCAGGAAGTCACTGCAGGTGTGTTAGTAAGTAATCGCCACTCTGAGGCAGTGACCAGGGCTTCACTCACTCAAGACTGCATGAGATATTTCAGAGAACCCCACCGTGCATAAGGCAGCCTGAGTGCTGATCACTGGGTTCCCTGTCTGTACTAAGCTCCATCCTGTGGGTGCTGACTGCAGGGTACTGTCAGCTGGCCCTGGGGGCCAGTGTTTTGCACCAACATGAGCAAGGCCCAAGCTGCAGCATTCACCATCTGAGCAGATAAACAAACAGTTCCATAAATCGACAACCACTCTTAACCCTCATCTTCTAATGCGAACATCTTACACTGGTGGGTTCCAGCTGTTACTATCCCGGAACCATATGAAAGCCTCGTTCTGCGGCTTCTGGAGGCATCAGTCTGGATTCTGACACACGCATGAAGCAATGTGTCATCATCAAAAAGAACCCAGAGGAGTTTTACTGCCCAACTATCCCAGGTCCTTTTCCCATTGAAGCTTCCTGCTGCCCCTCGACTCCCAGCAATCTCTGTGATATTTTTATTGTCCCATGGTCCTGTCTTCTCCAGAGTGCCATCAATTTGGCAGGCTGCCTTTTCACCCTGGATCTATTCACTTAGCAATATACGTGAGAGGCTCCTCCAAGATCTTTGTAACTCAGTAAGTTGGCTTCTTTGTATCTCTGAGAAAAAAATGGTGTATGTGTCAGGTCTGAAAGAAACTGGGGCCAAATGGCTAACTGTGGTGTCTATTAGCATACCAAAGCACATGCTGGTCTCCAGGCTCTCTCAGCATCTCAAGTACCTGTTACAGTCCATGCTGGCATCCTGGCTCCTCTCAGCTCTTCTCACTCTTCCCTGTTCCCTAAACTTCTCCAGCTCCTGGGCTCCCTTCCCGCCAGCTTCTCACTCCTATATAACCTGTCACGCCCTCTCTTGGCTCTTGGCTCTCTTTGGTTCTCTTGGCTCTTGGCTCTCTTTGGTTCTCTTTGGCTCCTGGCTCTCTCAGGTTCTCTTGGCTCCTGGTCCCCTTTCTTGGCCCTCCCTCCTCTTCCTCTCTCTTCTCTTCCTCTCTTACTCCCCCGCCCCACACCACTCACCTCCTTTCAGGACATAGTTCAGTCCGCTGGCCATGTTTAGTCTACCGCTTTCTCTCCCTGCTCTGGACTCTTCCAGATGCCTCTGGCTGAACTCTCCCTCACATACATATCTTGGAGCGGTCACGTCCTCACTTCGTTCAGTATGGATGTGTCACCATTAGCCTCAGGGGTCAATTTGACACACACGGTAAGACGGTTCCTCAGTGGAGGAGTTACCACCATCAGATTGGCCTGTGGGCATGTCTGTGAGGCAAGACATTTTCTCCTTGATTTTAACTTCCTTTTTCTTTTTATTTATGCATATGGGTTTTTGCCTGGTGCCAGAGGAAGCCAGAAGACTGGAGTTATAGGCAGTTGTGAGCTGCCAGCCTGGGCTATGTAATGAGACCTTCCCTTGAACAGGAAAAGAAATGACTTGAATATTTAATATTAAGGTGCAGTTTCATTTTGATATTACATACAATCACAGCCACAAAAAATTATAGTGTAAGTATAAGTTTGTTTAGATGAACTGAGGTTCAAAAGTGTGTATTTTTGTGCAATAAGGTCTCATAGTAGCATGTGTCTTATAATACTGTTTCCATAAGAGCACATTAAACAGTCATTCAGAATAAAGTCAGTTATCTTTTATGCTTATGGAATTATATGTGCTTTCCCCTTATTTTTATGTATGTGTTTTATTTTGTTTACTTGTTTTGTAAAGTAATTCTTCAATGAAAGGAAAAGATGGAGGCACTAAAAAGATGGCTCAGCAGTTAAGAGCACTGGCTGCTTTTCCAGAGGACCCAGGTTCAATTCCCAACACCCACGTGGCTGCTTACAACCATCTGTTACTCCAGTTCTAGAGGATCTAACACCCTCTTCTGACATCTGCTTGGTGCCAAGCAAGCAAATGGTGCACAAGTATACATACGGGCAAAACAGTTATGCACATAAAAAATTAAATATACGTATTTAAGGTCTAAAGACAGGTGATCAAAAGGAAATAGATCTAACAAATATAGAATTGACACCAGTAACATATAAAAATGTTTGAAATTTCATTAGAAAATGAGTTTAAAATCTCTATGCTAACTGATTAGATGGTTTTGAAGAAATGAATACTAATGTTCAATAAACATGAAAATATGCTTACCTTATTACCCAGAAGAAATTGATCTAAAATTTCTGTTTTAAAATGAGAAAAAAATTGACACCCTAGTGACAGTGAGTGTTTGGGAGAAAGGGCCACTGCCTGTGTTGCTGTGTTGGGAATAGGAAGAACTACAGTGCTTTGGAAAGCAATCTGGCAGTCACCACTAACGAGTCAAAATATGCGTGCCCTTTGGCCCAGTGATCTCTCTTCTCGGAATCTAGGCTCTAAAAATAAAAGCACCCGACTTCGAGGGTGCCTATTGCAACACTTCTGACTGGCAAAAGACTGCAGGTTGTGTACACGGCAGTCTGCAGGAAGACATACACAGGATGAGTCTAGCTTTGCAAAACAGAGGCTGATTTTATAAAACATTGCAGCTGAATGCTTGCCTCCGGGCACAGGAGCATGGGGAAAGGTGTGAGCCCTTTAGCTCTGGGTGTGGCCACTGAGTGTGAAAGACAAAGCTAGATGACAATGTGGTTGGTGGTGATGACAACTATAATGAGACTGATGGTCATGGTGGTGATGACTATAGTGGTGGTGATGGTTACAGCAATGACGATGATTACCATGGTGATGATGGTGATGGTGGTGATGGTTACAGTGGCGATGGTTACAGGGATAATAATGACTATGGTGATGATGATTACAGCGATGACAATGATTACAGTGGTGATGGTTACAGTGGTGATGATGGTGGTGATGGTTATAGGGGTGATAACTATAGCGGTGGTGATAGTTACAGGGGTGATGATGATGGTGGTGATGGTTACAGGGGTGATGACTACAGTGGTGATGATGATCACAGTGATGACTATGGTTTCGGCAGTGGTGATGGTCTTTCCTATGAGAGCAGATTACATTGCAACTGGGCCTCTATTTGCTCAGCTGGAAAATGGCTCACAACCACAGCTAAAGGAGTTGCTGGACAGTGAAACCCTCAGAACCTAAGTGCTCCAGATACACTGACTACCTCCTGTTGCTGTCGTGGAAAGTACATTGCCTGCTCTTTGCTAAGAAGATGTCACAGAGAAGGCTTCCACCTGCCTGCTTGAGTGACTTCATTGGGCTGTATCCCTTTTGGTGGCGTTTTGCTGTGTTGTCCCACATACATTACTCCTCTGCCTGGAAGAGTACCACTACTTTATACAGTAAGTTACAGATTAACTAGGCACCTTCAGTTTCTGCCCACAGTCCTGCCTTTGGCTGTCAGCTGTCACACAAGGACATTTGGGCATAGCTGGTGGTCTTTGAGATTCATCGACTTAAACATTGTTAGATTCTCCAAAGTGAGTGAGTTTAATGGAAGACAACTGCTATGAAACATTTTTGCCATGTATATGTTATGCATGTCCAGGACATGATTGGAAATAAGTGTTTTCCTTTTAATATAATATTCTCATTTATTATTTGATAATTTCATACAAATATACCAATGGTTCTCAACCTGTGGGTCATGAACCCTTTGGGGGTCACATATCAGATATCCTGCATATCAGATATTTACATTATGATTCATAACAGTATCAAAATTACAGTTATGAGGTAGCAACAAAATAATTTTATGATTGGGAGTCACCACAGCATGAAGAACTATATTAAAGGGCCACAGCATTGGGAAGGTTGAGAACCGCTGAAATACGCAATGTATTTTGATCCAACCACCACCACCCGCTCCAGCTCCACCCAGATTCTCCTCCCCATGTTTCTCTTTCAATTTCATCCTCTTCCCCCTTATAAGTTACTGAGTCCAGTGAATGCTGACCATGTAGGCATGAGTACAGGGCCCTCCACCAGAGCATGGTCAGCCTACTGGAGACCAGACCCCTGAAGAAAACTCCCTCCTCTAGCAGCCACTATCCACAGCTCCTCAGATGGAGATGGGGGCTTGTGTGACCTTCAAGTATCCATGCTGGAATGGTGCTAACTGGCTTGATCTTGTGCAGGTCTTGTTCAGGCAGCCAAGTTGCTGTGAGTCCATGAGTTCAGCTCCCTGTCATGTCCAGGAGAACTGTTTTTCTCTAGCCCTTCCCAACCCCTGACTCTTAGAGTCTTTCCAACCCCTCTTCCACAAAGTTCTCTTAGCCTTGTGGGGAAGGGGTGCGATATAAATGTCCCACTTATAGCTGAGTACTCCATGGGAAGAAAATGGGTGGATATGGGTGATGAGCATGTAAATACTCACTTGATTATTGGCATCATTTCTTGTAGCTTCAGGGTTTAATAATGATAATTCCAGATGGTGTCTTAATTATTTTTCTGTTGCTGTGATAAAATGCCTTGACAGAAGCAGAGTTAGGGAGAAAGGTGTGTTTTGGGCTCACAGTTAGAGGTACAGTCCATCATGACAGTGACGTCACAGCAGCAGGAGCTGGTCACATGACACCCACAGTCAGGAAGCAGAGAATGAGGAACGCTGATGCTCAGCTCACCTTCTCTTTCTTATCCAGTCCTGAATTCCCAGCCCAGGGATAGTGCCACCCACAGCAGGTAGGTCTTCCCACCTCAATTAACCCTTCAAGGCATGCCCAGAGGCCCACTGCACACATGTTACAGTTGTGCAGCTTGATCTTCTTATGGGACTCCTAGCAGTGAGAGCAGAGGCTGTCTCTGACTTTGCTTACCTGCTTTTGGGACCCTTTCCTCCTACTGGGTTGCCTCATCCAGCCTTAGTAGGAGAGGAGGTGCCTAGTCATACTGCAACTTGATAGACCGTGGCTGGCTGATCTACATGGGAAGCCTGCACTTTTCTGAAGAGAAAGGAGAAGGAGTGGGTGGTGGCAGTTGGGGGACTGGGGAAGGGACTGGAAGGTGGAGAGAAAGGAGGAAATGTTATTGGATTGGGAAAAAGTTAATTAATAAATTAATAAATAAAAATGGAAACAACACAACCAAAGCTTTGGGACACATTGAAAGCAGTCCTAGCCAAGAGGTTTACAATGCTAAGTGCTTCCATTAAAGATCAAAAAGAGCATAAACACAAGTCAAACATTTGAAAAAGAAAGAACAAAGCAAATCCAAACCCAGTTGGTGGCAAGAAATAATAAAACTGAGAACAGAAATCAATAAAAACAGAACAAAGAAAACAATAAATAATCAATGAATCTAAGAGCCGGTTCTTTGGGAAGATTTACAAGATTGGCAAGTCCTTAGCCCAACTAACCAACAGAAAAAGAGAGAAGACCCAAACTTAAGTCACATGATCATCTCAACAGACACAAAAAGGCCTTTGACAAAAATACAACACATCCTCATGGTAAAAGCCTTAGAGAATACAGGACTTGAGGGAACATGCCTCAACATCATAAAAGCTGTACATGAGAAACCCACAACCGACATCATCCTAAATGGGGGGGGGGGGGAGGGGGGAGCTTGACACAATCTCACTGAAGTCAGGAAAGAGACAGGGCTGTCCACCATCCCCACTCTTTTCAATATTGTGCTCCAAGAACTAGCAGGAGCAATAGAGCAGGACAAGGAAATGAAAGGGATACAGACAGGGAAAGAAGAAGTCAGACTATCCCTATTTGCAGATGATACGATGCTAGACATTAGAGATCCCAAAACTCCTACCAGAAAACTTCTAGAAATGATAAACAAATTCAGCAATGTGGCAAAATGCAGACTTAACTTGAACAAATCAATAGCTTTTCTATACCCTGACGATAAGTGTATAGAGAGGGAGACCATGGACATGCTCCCATTCACAATGGCCTTGAAGAAAATAAACTGTCTAGGAATATACCTAACCAAGGAAATGAAGGGCCTCTACAGTGAAAATCTGAAACTTCTAAAGAAAGAGGTAACGACATTAGAAAACAGAAAGATATCTCATGCTAATGGATTGGTGGAATTAACATTATAAAAATGACAATTTTACCAAAAGATATTTATAATGCAATACAATTCCAGTCAAAATCCTCATTTCATTCTTCACAGAAATAGAAAAAAAATTATCCTAAAATTTATATGGAACCACAAAAGACCCCAGATAGCCGAAATAATCCTGAATAAAATGAACAATTCTATAGGAATTACAATTCCAGATCTTAAGATACATTGTAGAGCCATAGTAACAAAATCAATATGGTACTGGTACAAAACAGACATGTTGGCCAACAGAACAAAACTGAAAACCCAAACCTGAGCACACACAACTTCAGCCACTCAGTGTTTGACAAGATGCCAAAACATGAAGAGAAGAGAGCATCTCCACCATGGTGCTGGGAAAACTGGACGTCCATATGTAGAAGGGTGACTGTGTCTATCACCCTGCACAAGACAAATTTCAAATGGATTAAGACCTAAATGTGAAACTTGAAACACCGAAATCTGTAGAAGAAAATGTAGGGTAGTACCCTACAAAGGACATTCTGAATAAAACTTCATTTGCCCAAGAATTAAGGCCAACAATTGACAGGTGGGACATCCTAAAACTCAAAAGCTTCTGTGCAGCTAAAGAAACAATCAACCAGGTAAAACAGAAACCCACAGAATGGGAGAGAATCTTTGCCAGCTATTCATCTGACAGGAAATTAATATCCAAGATATATATATATAAAACTCAAAATCGAAGAATTAAAAAAAAATAACCCATTCAAGAAAAATGGCCTTGGGACCTGAACAGAGAGTTCTCAAAGGAAGAAAGAAAGTGATTAAGAAATATCTCAGAAAAATGTTCATCATTTCTAGCAACTGGGAAATTCAAATCAAAACAACTGTGAGGTTTTATCTAACACCAATTAGAATGGTTAAGATCAACACAGCAACAAGCAGCAGCTGCTGGAGGGGATGGGAGGAGAAGCAACTCTCACTCAGTGTCGGTGGGACTGCAAGCAGCTGGAACCACTGTGGGGACCAGTGTGGAGAACTTCCTAAAAGTCAGAACTAAACCCATCCTATGACCCAGCTATACCACCCCTTGATATACACCCACAGGACTGGACACCCTACACCACAGATTCCTGCTCAGCCATGTTCACTGCTGCTCTAGTCACAATAGCTAGGAAATGGAAACCACCTAACTGTCCTTCAGCTGAGGAACGGATAAGGAAAATGTAGTATACGTACACCATGGAATGTAAAGAAAGATGAACTTTTCAGGTAAACGGATGGAGCCAGAAAGGATCATCCTGAGTGAGGTAGCCCAGACCCAGAAGGACAAACATCGCATGTCTCTCTCCTCAGAGGCTCCTAGCTCGAGGTCTTCAGATGTGAGTGCATATCCTGGCGTAATTGCAGAAACTGGGAGAGCACAAAGGGACCGCTGCCAGGGTAGGAGAGTGGGGGGCAATAGAGAGAGAAATAGTGGGCTGCAATTAATCTGATCAGAAGTAAGGAAGAGAAGGGGGCTCTAATTAGGGAGGGAAGAGTGTAAAATAATGTAAGAATTTCTGCAAAAGTCATAAGGAATCAAACTATTAACTATCTACCTAAAAACCCTGCAATATATAAAAGTCTATATGTAAATATTCATACATAGTTTAAATGAAATTTTCTCATCTGGGCTGACAACGTTCCCTCCAGGATCCAAAGACCACCTAATAACATCAACAAATACCACAACATCAGGCATGAGAAGCCCCTTTTTGAGATGTGGGTCAGGGTTGTTCAAGAGACTCTCAAAACATTGCAGACTATTGCTATTGCCTTTGGTTGCCTGCCCGAGGCGGAAGATAAATCTGCTGTGGGATGGTCTGTATGTCAAATGTGTTGCTGATTGGTCAATGAATAAATCACTGATTGGCAGTGGCCAGGCAGGAAGTATAGGCGGGACTAACAGAGAGGAAAATTGAGAGAACAGGAAGCTGGGAGGGGAGACACTGCGAGCCGCCATCAGGATAAGGAAGATGTAAAGTACCGGTAAGCCACAAGCCACGTGGCAAGGTATAGATTAATAGAAATGGATTAATTTAAGCTGTAAGAACAGTTAGCAAGAAGCCTGCCACAGCCATACAGTTTGAAACCAATATAAGTCTCTGTGTTTATTTGATCGGGTTTAAGTGGCTTGGGACTGGCGGGTGAGAGAGATTGGTCCTGACTGTGGGCCAGGCAGGAAAACTCTAGCAACAAATGGCGTCCAACGTGGTGGCAAGAGTTTCCACCTAAAACCTGAGAAAAAAGATTCTAAAACGGAGCTAAAAACAGTTCCTAATTGTTTCTCTCAAATGAGCGGCAGCTGCCGGTTTGAGCTACTGGCGGGTTGCTGGCGTGCACGCTCGACCTGCAGTATGGCGGGAATGAGGCCTCTGCAAGTGGCACATTAAGCTACATTGTGGATTTAGCCTTTGCTAGTACAAAACAAAAAAAGAGGTTTCTGGGTTACACGCTGCTTGGATAAAAGCATAGACCCACGATAGCTCCCAGAGCTGGTGGTAAAGTACCACGCCATGTTGGGAAGCTGCGGTGGGCGGAGCCAGAAGCCACAGCTGCTACAGCTTAAAGCAATAGATTCACAATAAGACAGATTCAGATGTAATAGTTTAAAATGTGTGTAAAATATACGTAGGCTTGAAAGAGACAAAAAAAGGTGATATATACAGTATAAAAACAAATACATGGTTTTAAAAAATAAAGTCTTTAAAGAGACAGTAAAATTAATATAAAAAATAAGCCACGTAGAGATGACTATTACACAGAGAGTCTGGATTGTGTTGTCTTTGGGATTCTTAACTACAGAGAGATGTTTGATTGTAAAGGAAGCTGAGTTAAACCAGTATGTATATTTTAAAGATACTTTGACTTCAAAATTTGGATGTAAGGATATGTTGCTTTGGAAAAGAGTCTCTTTTGTTTCCACAGAAAGCAAGAGGCTATGGATTTGTTCCAGATTAAGACACATCAGGTTTGACCAGCCAAGACCACCTGAAAGGTCTCCGATGACACCATAGCCCAGATGATCCAACATCCAGAACCATTTCAAGGCAACTGGCTCAGATGATACAGTCTCATGGACTACTCCATGATCCTAAAATTTTCTTTGTTTCCCCAGAAGATACAGCGCCCCCCTCCAGCAGGAAGTAGTAAGAGAAGCTACGCCCAAATTCCCAAATATACCAAGCTGACTTTGGAGATGTGTAAAGGTTAAAACCTTCCTTTTTAAGAAAAGAAAAGGGGAGGTGCTGTGGGATGGTCTGTATGTCAAATGTGTTGCTGATTGGTCAATGAATAAATCACTGATTGGCAGTGGCCAGGCAGGAAGTATAGGCGGGACTAACAGAGAGGAAAATTGAGAGAACAGGAAGCTGGGAGGGGAGACACTGCGAGCCGCCATCAGGATAAGGAAGATGTAAAGTACCGGTAAGCCACAAGCCACGTGGCAAGGTATAGATTAATAGAAATGGATTAATTTAAGCTGTAAGAACAGTTAGCAAGAAGCCTGCCACAGCCATACAGTTTGAAACCAATATAAGTCTCTGTGTTTATTTGATCGGGTTTAAGTGGCTTGGGACTGGCGGGTGAGAGAGATTGGTCCTGACTGTGGGCCAGGCAGGAAAACTCTAGCAACATAAATCCCTATTGCTGAAGACACCAATCACTTCAGAGACAGGGCCCAGGGCCCCTGAGTTGGAACTTTCCTGAAGGCCTCCTCCATGAGGACTAGCATTCATGATAGATGCCATGCAAGCTTCCAAAGGCGGGAAACCACTGACAGTTCTACCCAGCTATGGCATCTGTGAACCACAGCAGACCCAGCATGGCACTGTAACCTTCAGGGTGCAGCCGTGGTGTGGACACCACAGCAGCAACCAACAGCTCTCTAATTGGACTTAACACCAACTCAACAAGAGGGGAACCGTGCCTGGTGCCAGAAACCTAACCAGCTACTCAGGGAGAGTAAAGTCATGGGTCTTGGAGGAACCTCAATTCACCAGTTCACTAAAGCAGCATAATCCCTAACTACATTCTAAATATTTGTCTTTATATCCACGGATAAATGCAGTCCTGATCACTCATCAAAGAAACTTTTCTTTGCAACAGACAGAAACCATTATAGAAAACTATAACCCATCAAAATGCAGAGTTGTGGAGCCCAGTCCCAGTGGATACATCTATAAAACACAACCTCACTAAGGCTTAGGGAACACTGTGGACAAGAGAGTGGAAAGACTGTAAGAGCTAGATCGGGGAGTTTGCTGTGAGACTGTGTCTCCTACTGACGTCAGAAGCCACACCCATGAAGTCTCACTGACACGTCAGTCTAAACAAGGACAGTGACAACAGGCAGGCCAAAGTGGACCGGGGAAAGCCCCAGAGGCCTCAACCCCACACAAATAACTACAGGTGACTAAGAAACAAACGCACAGAATGGGAGAACTAGTCTTCTCCAGGCCAAGAGCCCACTAGCTGATTATCCACTACCAAGTGGTCAGCCCCTGAAAATATACGTACAAGAAACATTATACAGTCTGAGCAGATTACACTTAGGAATATATGTGTATACACATATGCATGTACAACAATTAACTAAAACAGAAGCCAAGAATTTGAAAGAGAGCAAGGATGATTAGATGAGAGGGTTTGGAGGGGGAAAGGGAAAGGGGGAATTGATATGATTATATTATAATCTCAAAAATTAAAAAAAATAATCAAAAAATGAAAAAAGCCAGGGGTGAGTATGCTATTTTACAGATTTGAGTTCACTCATTTCTAATAGATTATTTTTTCGCCCTATTGAAAGCATTGGTCACAACATATATAAGCTGATTATATTTTGTGCTGGAGTCTAAGGTTTTCTGCCAAGTGTTTTGGCATTAACTTTCTTGTTAATGAAGTCTTACCTTTGGGGGATAAAGCTTCAGCATGTCATAACCAACCCCTCAACACCTCAAGGGCAAGTTCCTTAATAAACTTAGTCATTACCTCCTGCAGAAATCAGTGCATGTCTGCAGACTGAGAGGACCTTGGGGACAAACATTCACACACACACACACACACACACACACACACACGCACACACACACACACACACACACACACACACGGCATCTGACAGGCACGGAGGGACTCCAAAGACAAATGAAGCTCCTTCATCAGGTATTTCATTGCAGCAGGGAGAAAAGTAACAAGCATGGCCTTCACTGAACTTCTGTTGATCCATCTGAAAAGTTGGGTCGCATGGGTTTGTCTCTAGGTCACATGTTCCACACTCCCAAGTTCAGCAGCACAGGGTACCAGCTGGGGCAAGCCCACCCCCACAGAGTCATCAGAGCTCCATGACCTTATGTGTAAGTTACCCAGCTGGTCCCACAAGAAGCCCAGGGAAAAGGCAGACACAGCACAAATAGCTCAGAAGGACAGACCCCAAGGTCCCTAAGGGAGTCCAGTTGACTGTGGTAATCTATTAATATAGCAGAGTTATTGGTGTATGGGCAGTACATCTGTTTTCTTTGCACATACTCAATTTTGTGTTCTTTCTGGAGAAGGGCTCAGTGGACAGGGTGGGAAAGGGCTGCAAAAGGCCAGTGACTGTCCTGGGTGAACTTTTTCCCACCCACGAAGAAGAGCTGCCGGAAGCATGCGGCCTGGCAGCCTGTCCCTGTGAACATCTTTGACCAAAGCCACAGAAATCCAGACCGGAGCCCCATTCCAAGGCTTCCTGATAAAATGCAACAGCAAAGGGAGCCATCCCAAGACACAGTGGGGGTTCAAAAATCCAAGTGCGGACTCACTTCTTCCTCTGTAGGTTGAGGCTATCTTCTGGGTAGATGAGCACACTGGCTTAGAGCTTTTGTTGTGGTTGCCCTGTGGGGACAGAACTTAGGCATAGGACAAAACCCATCTGCTTGGCTGTTTGTCCTTCATTGTAGGGCCTGGTAGCTGCAGGCTTCACTGTGCTCCACAGTAAACATGGGAACTAAGACTCTGAAGAGGTCTGCTTCAGAAGACCGAGACAAAACACAGTTCTGTGGCCGTGGCAACGTTATGCCCAGAAGTCATCAGTGGAGGCATGAGAAATGGCTGTGAGAGCCATTGTTCTAGAACATGTGTTTTTGGGGATGGGGCTTAGGTTTTTGCCAAGGAATCCTCATGGCTTTGCACCTGTCAGAGATTATTCTGCTCCCTTAGGGTGTCCCCAAAGAAAAGCTGGCCCCTGCCACTTACCCACAAGGTAAGGATTCCACTTACCCTTTGTCAATCAGAGCCAAGCACACATTCAGTTCAAAGAAACCGTGCATTTGAGAAAGTCTCCACTCTGAAACTGTTGCAGATTCGCAAACAAGAGATTAATTCCAGTGACTTCTAATGGCCCTTTACTGGAATTCCTACAGCTTGTTCTGCAAAACCACACCCCACACCTGGCAAAGGGGACTTGATTCCAGGTTGTGGATAGAACCTGGCTCCGCTCATCTCAGCGGCCCTGAGCCTTGCATGGTGCTTATTTCTGGAATTTGCCACTATTTTTGGATCACTGTTGATCTTTGGAAACAGCCACCACCAAAAGAAGAGTCTAGGATGAGTGAGGTTGCTGTTCCTGCTACTCCTCAGCCTTCAGCTACTAATGCACGCAGCCATTGAAAATCACATGATCAAGCTGACCATTGTCAAAGACGGCGCTCTGGTTCTTGTTTAATCCACACCAAGGGACATTTAACAAAGCAAATAACCTTAACATCCTAATCTCACGAAAGCCAAGGAGCCAGTCTGTCCAGATTCAAGGACACAAACCTACCTTCGACATGAGATCTTAAGCACGGAAGTTTTTTTTTTTTCTTTTGTGGTGAGGGACATATGTTGACATTTAAGTAAGGTCTGGAAATTAGATAACTTTATATCAATGCTAACTTTCTGATTTTAATACTTGTATTATATTTTTTTAAAAAAATCTTATTTTTTAGGAATTCCACACTGAATCTTTTAGGGGCAGAGGGGACTCTGCTTAAAACTTTATTTTTAAAAATGAATGCTTATGCGTTTATTTGTGCAGATTGTTGTAGGGTGTGTGTGACAACACATGTACAGAGGTCAGATGACTACATGTAGGAGTCAATGCTCACCTTCCATCAACTGGGTCCTGGGGCTTGAACTCAGATTACCAGGCTTGGCAGCAAGCACCTTTACCCACTTAGCCTTCTTGCCAGCCCTGGATAAATCTTTCTGTCACATGATTCAGACAAAAATGATATGGGAAAATAATGATAATAACATGGGTTTGGAGGTAGAACTCAGTAGAAGAGCCTTGCTTAGCACCTGCAGGGCCCTGGGGTCCACCCCCAGCATTGCAGTAATGATGACAGTAATCAACAGAGCATGCCCAAAGGGAAGGAGGGGGCACTCACGTCCCTTTAATAATAAAGCAGGAAGTGGGTGACACAAGAAGGCATGTACAGTGTCTGAGTCACTTTTCTGGTGCTGTGATAAGACCCATGCCCAAGGTAACTTATGGAAGAAAGAGTTTACTTGGGGGCTTACCGTTTCAGAGGGTCAGAGTCCAGGACCATCATGGTGGGGAACAGGGTAACTGGCAGGCAGGCCTAATACTGGAACTGTAGCTGAGAGCGTACATCTCGAGCCACAACCACAAGGCAGGAGACAAATACACCTGGGATAGTCTTTTTAAACCCCAAAGCCTGCCTGTCTTTAGTGACACACATTCTCCAACTAGGCCACACCCCCTAATCCTTCCCAAACAGTTCCACCAACTGGAGATCAAGCATTCAAATACATGAACCATTCTCATCCAAACCACCAACTACAGAGACACAGTAATAGAAAAGGCCAGCACCAAGAACACTGCAGATCCAGGGCCTACAAAAAAGAGAAAAAAGAAAAAGAAAGAAAGAAAGAAAGAAAGAAAGAAAGAAAGAAAGAAAGAAAGAAAAAGAAAGAAAGAAAAAGAAAGTGTTAGTGACAGCAATCCAGACGTGTTTCCCAAAGAGGTCTGACTGCTGAGCTAGCCTATTCTGCACAAGAGAGCTTGGGGGAAATGTTGGGGTTTTGATAATTTCCCTGGATTCTCAGAACAGTCACTTCCTCACTTAACTTTAAATGCTCCCTTAAATCTTTCTGTGATTCTGTTTAATCACTCTCTCTTCCTTCCCATGTCTGAGACTCTATCCCTTCATCAGCCGTCAGCGGCGTGTGGACAGCCCTACCTGCCTGCTAGTCCTGTGCTCAAAGGGCAGCTGAGGGCTGGAGGGGGGTCCCCAAAGGTACAGGTGATGGCCTGTGGGAATGAAGCCTGGCACCAGCCTGACCCAGGGTCCCATGGAATAGTTCAGGATGCAGAGCAGACAACCCCTTTCATTTGAATAGCTGGAGAAGAGGGTGGGTGTGCCGGGCTGGAAGCAGCTGGAGAGAGAACAGACACTGAGTGTGGACATGGCCAGACGGGCCAAGGTAGAAAACCTGTAAGGCACAGCAAGGGGCTGTTCGCTTCTGAGCTCATTGGGAAAAGAAGCCAGGGGTGGAGGCTGGCCACCGTGATCATCAGCCCGGGGCAGGAGCTCTGCAGGGGAATGTGAAACGGTTACAGTCGAATGGAAGGTCTCAGAAGACATTGGCAGATCAGCACTCATACCTGGTTTCCCTTTTACGTCTTCTTCACAGGGCTCCCCACCCCACACTCCAAGCTCACTTGTCCAGAGTTATGCAAGCCCAACAGATCAATGTGCTAAGGCATGCGGACTGAATTCCGATTCGTAGCATTACCTCCCCTGAAGCCACCACACCAGGAAGTACAGAATAAGCTAGAGGCACCTCACTGCCTGTGAGCAGCCTGCGTCTTCAGTCTCGGTGTCGGGACTGGACATTTTTACCTCAGGGTGTCTTTGCATTGCTCCTTGCTCAGCATTCAGTGTCCACTAACATTTGCTTAAGTGAATGGGCTGAGGGAGCGATTCCTACCACGGTTTCAGATGACTCAGGCAGCTTTGCACTGTGGCTGTATTTCTCAGCCTTAGTGCATGGTAGGATGCGCGTTACTTCCCCCTTGGTATTTCACACTAGCTCACTGGCCCTTTCAACGCAGTCATGCAGAAGCATGTAAACACTGAGCAAACCTGGGAGTGGTGAGCAGACTGTTTCGGAAAGTCTCCATGGATTTCGGGGGGCGATCCCCTGATGTAATGCAGAGGGTAGCTTATGGACATTCCTTTAGACTAACCTTGGCTCCATAAGCATGACCACATTCCTTACCAGTGAATAGGAGGCAGCGCCCCGGGTGGGGGTGGGGGCATTTTTACTCGTTCCCCCTAGAAACCCTTCACTTCCTATCACTCAGGGGAGAAAGGGTTTGAGGGGGCAGCAGACTTCACAGGGAAATTTTCTCTGGAAGCTGCAAAGGATGAAGGGAAAAATCCAAAAATAGTTTAGAAAATTAGTCATCTGTCTCCAAACTGTTCAGTTACAGTTTTGGATTTCACTTTATGAAGCTTTAAAAAAAACTGGACACACAGAAAGCTTCATAATCCCTACTGTGGAGGTCAGAAAGGTCCATTTTTATCCCCCAAGGAAGAGGCAATGTTCTTATTGACTAAAATGTGGTAAACACACTTTCCATAATGGAAAATCATATTCTTGGAATTTGGAAAGAACTTGATTTTTCTACTTTTGTTAAGTTTGCCGTATCTAAGGTCAATAATTAGGTGGTGTTTTGACTTTGGTTATTTAAAACAGGTACTGTAGTTTGTGGAAAGCATTTCTGTAGCACATACATAAACATTATAAGGCTAATACAGTAAACACATCCTTATCTGTTAAAAAAATATTCCTGAAGGAGAATTAAAATGGGAGGATGATAACCAAACATTTGTCTTTTACTCTTTGGGACAGGAGTCTGTGTAGCATAGGCTGGTCACCAACTTGCCAAGCAGCCAAGGGTGACCTTGAATTTAAATCATTCTGCCTCCACTTCTCAAATGCCGGGATTATAGGCATTCACCACCACATCTAGTGCATTATCTAAATACTTCTATTTTTTTCCTAGGGCAACCAACTGCATGGGAATTTCAGGATAGCTACTTTTCGCTTTGATTTCCCATTCAAATGTGTCTTAAGCAATAAGAGTGTTTGGGGAATGGAAGGGAAAGATTGCTACAAACAGCCCAGTCTGTGGAGTCCTGTGAATGAATAATGCTGAGTCTCTGTGAGAAAGAAACTGAGATGTAACCTGAGCACAATCGGAGGCACAGGTAGGCTTCTCTGCATAGCCTGGGGACAGGGCATTCCTCAGCTCGGGAGCTCTGGCTTGGTACTGATGCAAAGCCTAAAGGCCTATGGAGGCGTTCCTGTGAACAGCATGTCAGGGCAGTGCCTGTCCTACTGGGCTGATGGAGCATGCAGGCACAGTACACATGGTACAGCTTCTGCCTCAGTGGGTGCTTTGGGTGCTGAGACACACAAAATGCTCAACAGCTTTTGTTGGGGATGGGTCCTCCCACCCCATGTCCTGGGAACTTTTTAACAGCAGGTAGACTCCAGCTCCAGGGCAAAGGAGCCACAGAGCAGACAGCGGATAGCTGTTAGTGCCACCCTGGCAGCCCCCAAAAGAAACAGAAAACCCAGTTAAAGGATGCAGAGGGAAGGCAGTGGTGGCCTGCAAAGGTCCCCCTAGCAATGAGGAAAAGACAGACTTCCCTGTTAGGTACTTCTTTACCTCTGCAGACGCAGAAGGACCTGACCGTGACTTCTGGTGACTTTCGGTGGACCCATCACTGCCCTCCCCTGCCAGACTTGACAGCTCTTCCTCAGCTGGCCCTGTGCTTTCACCTAATCCACTCAGGACCCAGCTGGCATCTCCATAAATTCTGGCATTCCTGGGCTACCACAGGAGCCAGGACAGAGGAGAACAAGAAGGAGGAGTCCAGAGCCTGGCTCTGGAGTTGGAAAGTGAAGAACTGCCAGAGAAAAGACTCATGAAAACTCCCTGTATCTGAGGCTTTTGCCGTAGACAAGATCCCTCAAGCAAGCCTTCGGTGGTGGTGGTGGTGGTGGTGGTGGTGGTGGTGGTGGTGGTGGTGGTGGTGGTAGTGATGGTGGGGAGGAGACACATTCCTACCTCACCCTCCAAGACTACAGTTGGCTGGACTGCAGTAGGGAATTAGTCCCTACAGCTTCTTCCAGCCTCCAGGACCTGTGGCTCCAGGCCTGCTCTCCCTGACCTGCTGACAAGCCAAAGCCTCTTTGATCTATAATATGAGACCACCTTGTTGAAATTCAAATGTTGACCCAGAAGGCAAGGGTCAGGCCACAGAGCCCCAAGTTTCTAACATGGCTTGAGGGTAGTCCATATTTCTGGCACAGGGACCACATTTGGGGATTGCAGTAATGTAAAAATGGATCTTTCCACTCCAAGACCTCTGTAGACCAGACCGCTCTCTGCTGGTGATGTACCTTGAGAGATCACCAAAGGCTGAATTCACCATGACCTCTTTCCTGTCTTAGACCTTTGGGTATTGGTGCTTGTCTTCATCACTGTTCTGCTGCTGTGAAGAGACCCCATGACTATGGCAACTCTTTTTTTTTTTTTTTTTTTTTTTTAGGATTTTCTTTTTTTTTTTTTTTTTTTTGGTTTTTTCGAGCTATGGCAAATCTTAAAAGAATAAGCATTTAATTGGGCCTTGCTTATGGTTTTGGAAGCTTAGCTCATTATCATCATGGAAGGGAGCATGGTATGGCAGGCATGGCACTGGAGAAGTAGTTGGGAGATACATCTAATCCAGAGAGAGAGAGAGAGAGAGACTGCTACCTAGATCTAGCATGGGCTTTTTAAAACACCAAGGCCTACCCTCAATGACACATCTCCTCCAACAAGGCCACACCTACTCCCAGCAAGGCCACACCTCCTAATCCTTCTCAAATAGTGCCATTTCCTAATGACTAAGCATTCAAATATATGAACCAATGGGGGCCATTCTTATTCAAACCACCACAATGCTTGTTCATTTCTCTCTTTTTTATGGCAAAGGTCACATCTCTGTTGTGTGACTTTTCCTGGAGAGACACTAACAAACATGACCATTGAAACACTGGGAGGACCACTGACTTTGTATGGATTAGCTGGGTCCCCTCTACTTTGGTCACTTTACGTCTGTTCAAGATAACATGATCTGGTTGGAAATAAGCTGAATGGTTAAAGTTTATTGCTGTGGGATGGTCTGTATGTCAAATGTGTTGCTGATTGGTCAATAAATAAATCACTGATTGGCCCGTGGCCAGGCAGGAAGTGTAGGCGGGACAAGGAAGAGAATAGAGCTGGGAAGTGGAAGGCTGAGTCAGGGAGACACTGCCAGCCGCCATGATGACAAGCCGCATGTGAAGTTGCCGGTAAGCCACGAGCCATGTGGCAAGGTATAGATTAATGGAAATGGATTAATTTAAGCTGTAAGAACAGTTAGCAAGAAGCCTGCCACGGCCATACAGTTTGAAACCAATATAAGTGTCTGTGTTTACTTGATCGGGTTTGAGCGGCTTGAGACTGGCGGATGAGAGAGATTTGTCCTGACTGTGGGCCAGGCAGGAAAACTCTAGCTACAAATGGCGCCCAACGTGTTGGCAAGAGTTTCCACCTAAAACCTGAGTAAAAAGATTCTAAAACGGGCCGGGCGGTGGTGGCGCACGCCTTTAATCCCAGCACTCGGGAGGCAGAGGCCGGCGGATCTCTGTGAGTTCGAGGCCAGCCTGGGCTACCAAGTGAGTTCCAGGAAAGGCGCAAAGCTACACAGAGAAACCCTGTCTCGAAAAACCAAAAAAAAAAAAAAAGATTCTAAAACGGAGCTAAAAACAGCTCCTAGTTGTCTCTTTTAAGCTAGCGGCAGCCTGCGTGTTTGAGCTACTATGGCGGGTTCCTGGCGTGCATGCTCGACCTGCAGTATGGCAGGAATGAGGCCTCTGCAAGTGGCACATTAAGCTGTGTGGTGGATTGAGCCTTTGCTAGTACAAAACAAAAAAAAAAAAGAGGTTTCTGGGCTACACGCTGCTTTGATAGAAGCATAGACCCACTATTTCTGAGAGTTGATGGCTCCCAGAGCTGGCGGAAAACGTATCACCGCCATGTTGGGAAGCTGAAGTGGGCGGAGCCAGCAGCGCCAGCATCGTTTCAGACTTAGAAGGCTACAGTTCAAAGCAATAGGCTCAAGTTAATATAAAAAAATAAGCCACGTAAAGATGGCTACCACACAGAGAATCTGGATTATGTTCTCTTTGATATTCGTAACTAAAGAAAAACATTTGATTACAAAAGCTGTTGAGTTATGCCAAAATGTATATTTTAAAGGTACCTTGACTTCAAAATTTGGATATAAGGATATGTTGCTTTGGAAAGGAGATTCTGCTTTTGTTCCCACAGAAAGCCAGAGGCTATGGATTTGTTCAAGATTAAGATACATCAGGTTTGACCAACCAAGACCCCCTGAAAGGTCTCCGATGACACCATGGCCCAGATGATCCAACATCCACAACCGTTTCAAGTCAACTGGCTCAGATGATACAGCCTCACGGACTACTCCATGATCCTAAAATTTTCTTTGTTTCCCCAGAAGATACAGCACCCCCCTCCAGCAGGAAGTAGTAAGAGAAGCTACGCCCAAATTCCCAAATATACCAAGCTGACTTTGGAGATGTGTAAAGGTTAAAACCTTCCTTTTTAAGAAAAGAAAAGGGGAAGTGCTGTGGGATAGTCTGTATGTCAAATGTGTTGCTGATTGGTCAATAAATAAATCACTGATTGGCCCGTGGCCAGGCAGGAAGGATAGGCGGGACAAGGAGGAGAATAGAGCTGGGAAGTGGAAGGCTGAGGAGAGAGACACTGCCAGCCGCCATGATGACAAGCCGCATGTGAAGTTGCCGGTAAGCCACGAGCCATGTGGCAAGGTATAGATTAATGGAAATGGATTAATTTAAGCTGTAAGAACAGTTAGCAAGAAGCCTGCCACGGCCATACAGTTTGAAACCAATATAAGTGTCTGTGTTTACTTGATCGGGTTTGAGCGGCTTGGGACTGGCGGATGAGAGAGATTTGTCCTGACTGTGGGCCAGGCAGGAAAACTCTAGCTACAGTTTATTCAACTAAATCATTCAGTAGGCAACCTTTCATTTGAACTATGCTGGAAGCATGTGTTAACCATTGTGTGAAAACTAATAGTTGAAAAAGCCTTTGGCACCATATTCCATAACCTAAGCACCCATACAGTTTAATGCATATTTCTTTCAGTATTTCTTATTTGCTTTACATACAACTGATGTATGTGAAACATTTTAACAAATGAGCATATTTTTTGGTCGCCATGGACAAGAGTTATTTCTTTAAAATGGAAGAGGACTGGGAAGGTGTCTTATCCATTAAGTTGCACAAGTGTGAGAACCTATGTTAAGATTTTTTAGAAGTCCAGGTAATACTAAGTAGATGTGACAGCCTGCCCATCATTCCAGCCTAGGATGGTAGAGACAGGGACTCCCCAGAGCAAGCTGGAGAGTCACACTAGTACCAGTGAGCTCTGAGTCTGATTGTGAGATTCTACTCGATGAATAGGATAGAAGAGATATCAAGGGTGAATCTCAACATCAACCTCCATATGCACACACACCTCCTCATTTGTGCAAAAACATATGTACCACACCCAAAAAAAAGTTGGCAGAAGAAAATGATTAAATGGAATATTTTGTTTTTTATTCTTATGCTAGGCTTGTGTGATTGTGTCTGTCATGAGCACACAAATTCTAGAAGAGTTATGAAGAAAGGGAAAAAAACAACAACTCACCAGCGATATTGATGTACCTCAAACCACGTTATCTTTCAAGACATTACTGTAGAAAGCCGTAAATTTATTCAAGTGATGCCAAAATTGCTCAAAAATAGTGAGGTAATCCAGACCCAGAAAGACAAACATGGCATGCACTCCTAAGTGGATATTAGGAGTAAAGTACAGAATAACCAATTTACAATCCACAGCCCCTGAGAGGCTAGATAACAAAGAGGGCCCAAAGAGGGACGCATGGATTTCCCTGGGAAGGGGAAATCTCCTGGGTAAACTAGGGGTGGGGATGGGAGGATGGGGGGATGGGAACTTGAGGGAGCAGGTTGGGTGGGCTGGGTGCAGGAGGCAGTTTGGGGGCGGGATGGAGGGTTAGGGAGACTGGGGCCTAGGAAACTCCCAGGAATCTACAAGGATGACCCCAACTAAGACCCCTAGAAATTGTAGAGAGGGTGCCTGAACTGGCCATCTACTGTAATCAGACTGGTGACTACCCTAATTGTCATCAGAGATACTCTATCCAGTAACTGATGGAAGCAGATGCAGAGATCCACAGCCGAGCACTGGGCTGAGCTCTGGGAGTCCACCTGAAGAAAGGGAGGAGTGATTGTATGAGCCGGGGGTCATGGTCATGTTGGAGGAACTCACAGAGACAGCTGACCTAAGCTTGTGGGAGCAAATGGACTCTGGACCAACAGTTAGGGAGACTGAAGGGGACAGACCTAGGTCCTCTGCATGTGTGTGACTGTTGTGTAGCTTGGTCAGTACTAAGACTCCTAGCAGTGAGATCAGGGCCTATCCCTGGTGCTTAGCAGGCTTTGGGGAACCTATTCCCCATGCTGGATTACCTCACCCAGCCTTTATGTAGGGGGGGAGCTCAGTCCTATTTCAACTTGATGTGCCATGCTTTGTTCAAGTCTATGGAGGCCTGCCCCTTTCTGAATGGAGATGGAGAAGGAAGAAGGGGAGGGGGTAGGTGAGAGTGGGGACGGGGAGGGAACAGGAGGAGAGGAGGGAGGGGGAACTGGTCAGTATGTAAAATAGAGGAAAAAATGTTAATTTAAAAAAAGAGAAGAAAAAAAAAGTTTTACAGTCTATCTTTGAGAACAGGTTTCAAAGCCTAATTATATAAAATTGATGTCACTCTGTGACCACGCTCAAAAATGCAGTAACAAGCCAGAGGGGCCCCACCTGCTTCGCACATGTTCTATGAAGTCAAATTGTGTTTGCTTTGATGAGTTTCATTTTCTAAAAATAACATCAAATAACTGAGTGTGTATTATTTTATAATAAGTAAAGTAAAAGTTGGGATTAAAAATCCCTCAAATATAATCACACATGGCAAAGATTTGCTAAGAATGAAACTGCTTAATGAAACTACTTAAGAGGAGGGAAATTAAAGCAATTATAAAAATGGAATTGCAAAAGTGTCAAGTGTTTGTTCAGAAAGAAAAACTTACTTTGAGGACTGACTATAGAACACGGAGGCTGCCTCCTGTCTACTGCTAACAGCAATCCAAGTGTGAACTCCTCTAGTTCTTTGACGTTTTCTTTTCTTTTCAAGACAGGGTTTCTCTGTAGCTTTGTGTCTTTCCTGGATCTCGCTCTGTAGACCAGGCTGGCCTCGAACTCACAAAGATCCGCCTGCCTCTGCCTCCCAAGTGCTGGGATTAAAGGCGTGCCACCACCACCCGGCTTCTTTGACATTTTCTAGCAAAACAGCATAGACATTTATGTGTGTGTGTGTGTGTGTGTGTGTGTGTGTGTGTGTGTGTGTGTGTTATCTATGTGTATGTGTTATCTCTGTGTGTGTGTGTGATGTGTTATCAGTGTGTGTGTGTGTGTGTATGTGTTATCTATGTGTATGTGTTATCTCTGTGTGTGTGTTATCTGTGTGTGTAAGCATGTAGAAACCAATGGTTAATGTCGTGTGTCTTCCTCAATCACTGCACACCTACATTTTAAGACCTTGCTGTGGGATGTCTTTCTGTATGCTGTGAATATGTATTATCTCACTGGTTGATAAATAAAGCTGTTTGGCCAATGGCGAGGCAGAAGAAGGTTAGGCAGGACATATAAACTGAAGACGGAGAGGAAGAAGGGTGGAGTCAGGGAGACCCTGCGAGCTGCCGCCAGGAGAAGCAAGATGTGAGAGAACAGGTAATGCCACGAAGCCATGTGGTAAAACATAGAGTAATAGGAACGGGTTGAGTTAAGAGGTAAGGATTAGCTAACAAGAATCCTGAACCATACGCCATACAGTTTGTAATTAATATAAGCCTCTGAATGATTATTTTATAACCGGCTGCAGGGCCACACATGAGAGAGATTCATCCCGAGAAACTTCAGGCTACAAGACCTGATTTCTCACTGGCCCGCAAAACCCCAGGGATCTGGCTGTGTCTGCCTTTCCAGCACCAGGATTATAAACACACACTCCCATGCCCTGCTCTCACACAGATGCTAGAGATGAAATTCAAGTCCTTATGCTTATATGCCAAAGACTTTACCTATCTCTTAATCATGGACTCTTTCTGCTTAGAATTTTTTTTTGAGATACTATACTGTAAATTAATTCATGTTCAAAGTTACACATGGTGCCCCGGCTTATAATGTTTTATGTACATAAGTGTCCACCACGGGAGACCAACACAGGATCTGGGAACACACTGCTGGACCAGAAGGCAAGAACGTGGCTGAACAAAACAGAACAAAAATGTTTGGTAAGAGAGGCTCCCAGCAGGCACAGGTGGGACATGATGAACAGTTAGAGACATCAGCTGGAGAAAGACTGTCCACTTGGGGCAGCGGCTGAAGCTCGGTGTTGGATAATATGCTTAACACCAGCAACCAAGCAACATAAAAACCGAGTGAAGAGGAGACCCAAGACGGCTCAGTGTTAACAGCACCAGCTGTTCTGGCAGAGGAACGGAGTTTGGTTCTAAGTCAGCACTCACATGACAGCTACAATTTCAGTTCCGGGGATCAGATGTCCTCTTCTAGTCTCCTCGGGTACTGCATGCACATGGTACTCATACATAAAATAAAAATTAATAAATCTTTTTTAAACTTGGAATTATTTTATTTTGGTGGTTTGGCAGTGTGTTTTGTAATCTTAGTCCTG
Organism: Peromyscus californicus insignis; assembly: GCF_007827085.1. NCBI lineage: Eukaryota > Metazoa > Chordata > Mammalia > Rodentia > Cricetidae > Peromyscus > Peromyscus californicus. The sequence goes on from NW_026294606.1 coordinate 11,742,868, forward strand.
GGGAAGCAGAGACTGGTGAGTCCCTGGGTCTCCCTGGCCAGCCAGCCTGGACTGCTGAGTAAGCTCCAGGCCACTGAGACCCTGTCTTAGAGAAAAAAGGGGGTGGGGTGAAACAGAATAGATGGTGCCTGGTGTATCTGCACAAATGTGAGCATCACACACGCACACACACTCACACTCACATATACATATACTCACACATACACAATACACACGCATACACTCACATGCACATATACTCACACATACGCACACACATGCATATACACACCACACACATACATACACACATACACATATACTCATACACACACACTCACACATACACACAAACACATACACACATACCCCCCCCACACACACACACACAGTGGGGAAGCCTGTTTCAAAGACTGATAAAGAGATTTAAGAAAGTAAATAAAACCCTCCCACTTTCAAGTAGACAGATTTGTGCTGGGACATTTTAATAATATCCATGAAATCCACCCTGGGCATGTGGTCTGCACCATTCCTGTCTGCTGAATGGTATTCCGTAGCTGGTCTTTTCCTTCCCGACTGTCACACGGCCTGTGTGAGGGTGCTCCGGAAGTTACTCATCGTTTCTGCCCTCTCCGGTCTCAGATGGTTCTCACGGGGTCTTCTGAAGGACTCCTCCTTTACTCCAGCCTGTGAAGTCCGCTGACATGAAATCACTGTCTCTGTGTTCAGAAGCGACATCCACTCTCCACCTGTCTTTCAAACTCTTCCCTGCTCCTCACTCCTGTCTGCTCCTAAAGACAGGAAGCCCAATCACACCACCATGGCTAGCTCTCCGACTGCTACATCCTGCCCCGCTCCGGGCTGACTCTCCAGTACGTCTGCTCCATAAAAGTGTGACTGTGGAGTTCGGTGCTTTAAAAACAGTCATTGGCCGGGCGGTGGTGGCGCACGCCTTTAATCCCAGCACTCGGAAGGCAGAGCCAGGCGGATCTCTGTGAGTTCGAGGCCAGCCTGGACTACCAAGTGAGTCCCAGGAAAGGCGCAAAGCTACACAGAGAAACCCTGTCTCAAACAAAAAAAAAAAAAAAAAAAAAAAAAAAAAAAAAAAAAAAAAAACAGTCATTGATGTGTTCATCTCTGTTGTTTGAGACCAGAATGTCACCACACGACCTACGATGGCTCCTCACTGGGATCCTCAGCCTCCCTTGTGCTGGACGACGAGCATGCACCTCTACACCTGGCTCATTAATTTGTTCATAATTCTACAGTATCCTTATTCATAATTTTGAATGCTCGGCAGGGCCTGCTGAAGACAGCTTGACTCCCCATTGTGTGATGTTTGTGGGACAGTTTGCCTGAGCAGTGTGATCTGCCTCTAAGATGGACCGCTCCTGTGAATGGACTCTTTGGTGCCGATTGTGAACATCCTGTCCAGTGTTACTGAAGAGAGGCCTCAGTGTCCCTCTGAGAAGCCTCCATGTGCTATGGTAGGGCATAATAGTACGGAAATCTCAGGGAAACTGAGGGGGGGGGTGTTTTTGTTTTGTTTTGTTTTGTTTTGTTTTTTCTTTTTCTTTTCTTTTCTTTCTTTCTTTTTGTTTTGTTTTGTTGTTGTTTTTTGAGACAGGGTTTCTCTATGTAATAGCTCTGACTGTCCTGGATCTCCCTTTGTAGACCAGGCTGGTCTGGAACCCACAGAGATCCTCCTGCCTCTGCCTCCCAGGTGATGGGATTAAAGGTGTGTGCACCACTGCCTGGCAGAAACTGGGCTTTTTATAACTGCTAGCTTCCCTCAGAGCTTGAATGAGGAAGCTTGAGTGAGGAACCTTTTTAAAAATATTATATCATATTATATTATATATTCTATTTTATATATTATATATAATATAATGTTTTGCCTGAGTGTACATCTGTGCATCACATGAGTGCCTGATGCCCAAGGAGGCCAGAGAGGGCAGTGGATCCCCTAGAACTGGAGTTATAGATGTTTGTAAGCTGCCATGTGGGTGCTGAGAATCGAACCTGGGTCCTCTGGAAGAGCAACCAGTATTCTTCACTGTTGATCCATCTCTCCAGTCCCCTCAAGGCTTTCTTAAAGCTAGGGGTAGGCTTGGTGAAACATTTCCACCCAATTCTTTTGGTTAGGTGTGTCACAGGGACCGGGTTCAGGGGGAAGAGCTCCTTTGGTAGCTCTGAGTTCCCAGGACTGCTGAGAAGTCTCCTGCAAAGGATGCCGAACCTGTGGCTACTGGTCTCAGTGTTCAACATTGATGCTCCCTGCTGTCGCAGGAGAGTAGAGACTGGAGTGGGGGGAGCATCAAGACTAATTTATAAGGAAGCCAATTTGCAAGAGACACCCAGGCTTCGTAGGAGGGGAGCTTGCCCAGGCAAGTGTGCAGACAAGGACTGAAAACCCTTCCATACCTGAGCTGCATCTCACAAACACAGCATGCAGGAAGAAGCCTGCGACACGCAAAAGAAAGAGAATGGGTGCTGTGTGAATGCCTGGTTTAAAAAAAAAAAGGGCCATGTGCCTTGTGGTCTGGGGCATTTGGGGCCTTCCTCTCTGCTCATTACCCACTCCTATTCTAGGGGTGCTATAAACCATCTCTTTCCCAGACCCCCAACATTCACTCTTTCTCCACCATGTAACTGTTTGCTGGTCTCCATTGCTGAACCTGCCTGCTTTCTTGGACCCTAACCCCAAAGCGTAGCTCTCTCTCTCTCATATCCATCTCTCTTCAGCCTCCCAGTCCTGTTGTTTTCCTCCCAAACACTAACAAAACGATCCCTGAGCTTCCTTCTGAGCTCATTTTAAAATTATTTTATTAATGAGACTAAGAATCTACACAAGGGAACCCCAATTTCCAAGGGACCCACAATTTCCTTGGTTATACTACTGCCTCACTGAAGACTCTGCTAGGGAACAAGATGGCCGCATGCTTTACCTATGTGTACCTAAAGCATCCTCTGAGGTCTGTTTGAGGGAACTTGAGCTCCTGCTTGACTCTCAGACCAAAGGGTCCTCTTTTCCAGTGTCTTCAGGAATATACAACATGGCACAGTCACATTTATTACCTCTTCCTGTTCCAATACATTCCTTAGTGTATTGGTCTGCATCTCTCACTATTATGAAATATCCAAGGCAACAACTGTGTAAAGAGGAAAGGCTATTTGGGCTCTGCTTAGGATTTTCTTGAGAGTGGATGGACTCATTGATTTTGGCTTCTTTCGAGTGTACCAGATGTCAGTGGTGGGTGGGGGCTAGTGATTGGAAGAACCACTGAGTTCATGACTGGGCACAACAGATAAAGAGCCTGGGGTCCCACAAGATCCTTCAAAGCCACATGTCAAATGACCAAAGGACTCCCCATACCACTCCCCAACAGCACCCACTAGGGACCAAACCTTTTAACACATAGAGCTCATTTTGTGGATGTAGCGGGGACTATCTGTGTCATCACCACATGTGTCCTTTGGTAGTGTGTGGGGCCACTCTTCTGACATGCAGGGCAGTTTCCACCAGTTGTAGCCACAGGCCTCCTGTGGACAGGCGCTGGCTTCCTGGAGGAATGAGAAACCATCCTGCTCTCTGGTCAAGCCCTCCACAATAGATCCTTCAGACGTGAAACAGCGTCTTAGGCAGAGCATCCATCTCCCGCAGACATGCACTATAAAGTACCTTGAAGGAGTTCTCTCCCTGTAGGGAAAAGACACCCACTGCAAAAAGCTAAACACTTCCTCTAGGAAACAAAGGATGAGGGAGGACTTCCGGAGAGAGAGAGGGAATGACTCTGTTAAGTGAGGTCAGTGCCCTTAGTATGAAAACTAAACAAAGGTGTTGTAAGCACAGAAAATAACAGAAGTCAATATTGCCCAAGTCCGTACACGTAAGAATTGTTGACTGAAATATTAGCAGGTCAAGTGTAAGTAATTATAAAGTGTTAACATGTCTTACTCATCAGGGGTTACTCCAGGAATTCACACAGGGGAAGGTACAACATCCCATAATCAAATCAACTCACATAATTTACCACATTAACAGTAAAAGCATAAGAAAAATGTAATCATGTCAGTAGTTGCAAAAAGCGGCACATATTCATGGCCCCAACTCAGCAACTTCAGAAGCTGTCATGGGTCTGTGGCAGAATAAGGGGAAACAATGTCACTTAAGAAAAACGCATTCTGACATATGCAACTTGTCCACAAACTCAGAGGGTTGTGGAGGAGGCTTGCCATCACATAGTCCCTAAGACCAGATATCCAGGCACCGCCCAGAAATCTGTACTCATGTGTGAGTTAAGGATCCAGGACCTTTGTGAGAAGTTTCAAATCCCCAGATCATGCTCCACCTTTGTCAGTTGAATGATAAAGATGTCTCCAGGAAGTAAAACCTCTGAGGAACACACAGGGGTACTACGAACTCCAAGGTTGAGAAGTAACTTCACAAAGCAACTCCTGAAGAATAAGTAACACTGTAAAGTCAAACTTGGCGAAAGGGCACAGGGCTTAGATCACTGTCTCTCCAGAGCCACCTGAAAATCATGTCTGCAGACCATAAACCAGGTGCCCTCTCTGCAGAGATGTGTTTTGAGATGGAGAAATGGTTCCTATTGAAACCTGTTATTGGCTAAATTTGAGGAAGACTGGATTAAGATGTCTTCTGAAATGCTCATAGCAATGAGGTCCTTGGAAATGTTCTAAAAATAAGGGAGAGGTGCTTTGTAATCTTTTTAAAAAATATTTATTCATTTTTATTTTATGTGTCTGTGTGTTTTGTGAGCATGTATGTGTGTACACCATGTGTATGCAGTGCCCACAGAGACCTGAAGAGGGCCTCGGGTTCCCTGAGACTGGAGTTACAGATGGTTATGAGCCACAATATGTAGGTGCTAGGAGTTGAAACCAAGTCCTCTGCAAGAGTAGCCAGTGCTCTAAACCACTCAGCCCATGTTATACTATTAAGAACAATATTCTGCCTGTCTTTGAGAAATATTCTTTATTAAGGGCATTTCCACATTAGTTACTGTACTAACATGTTCCTTTCCCTAAGAAAAAGTATCAGGATTTCAAAACTCAGGAATGGTGGCATGGCACATGCCTGTAATCCCAACACTCAGAAGACTGAGACAAGAGAATCACCATGAGTTCCAGGCTAGTGTAGAATACAGAATAAGAACCTACCTTTATTTTGCTTTATTTTATTTTATTAGTTAGTTACAGTGTGTATGCACATGTGTGTGTACACGTGTTGTGTGTACACGTGTGTGCACATGTGTGTGTGCCCATGTGTTTGCACACTATGTCACATGTAGAATGCAGAAGACAATTTGCAGAAGTCAGTTCTCTTCTTCCACCTGCTGTGGGTCCTGGGGATCAAACTCAGGTCATTAGGCTTGCTGGTAAGGACCTTTATGTGCTGACTCTTATTGCTGGCCCAGGCCCTGTCCTTCTAGGAAATAATTGATACTAGGAAAAAATTAATTCATATACTTAGTTATTTATTAAATTAGTACTTAAATTTTTGTACAATGTCTCTGGGTTTCTATATATTTCATAATTTTTATAGTTTTGTAAGTGCTATGATAAATTTTGTTGTAGAAATGTTCAAAGATTAAGCCACCCCAAAATAAACTTGCTTGACAATGGTTTATTTTACTTTTAATAAGTGTGCTGGGTTTCATGGTGGAGGGAGAAAACCAACTCCCACAAGTTGTCCTCCAATCTCTGCAAGGTTGCTGTGGTGCACAGGCATACACACACACACACACACACACACACACACACACACACACACACACACACGCACACACACACACGCACACACACACACACACACACACGCACCATAAATAAATGTAATCAAATCTTTCCAATTAAATAAAAGTCCTGGGTTTGATGGTGATTCGTATCTCAGATTTTTGTGCCCGTAGCCATAAAGTGAGGTCATTTAGTCATTTTCTGCACCGTCTTCCTCTGGCTCAGCTCTGTTATCAGAGCTGTGCACGTGAAAATTAAAAAAAGAAAAGAAAAGAAACACGGGGCTGGAGAGCCGGCTCAGCAGTTAAGACCACAGGCTGCTCTTCTGGTGTTCAATTCCCAGCACCCTCGTGGTGGCTCACAACTGTCTGTAACTCCGGTTCCAGGGGATCTTTGCCTCTTCTGGCACCAGTCACATGTGATGCACAGACATACGTGTAGGCAAAAAAATAAAACCACATTCAACACATTTAAAAGATTATTAAAAGCTGAATGGTGGGGATGGTGGTGGTGCATGCCTTTAATCCCAGGAAGTAGAGGCAGATGGATCTCTGTGAGTTTGAGGCCAGCCTGGCCTATAGAGTAAGTTCCAGGCCAGCCAAGGCTACACAAAGAAACCCTTTCTCAGAAAAAAGAAAAGTTACTTTTTTTATTATTTTTTTATTTTTTTAATTTTATAATTTAATTTAATTTTACATATTAGCCACGGATTCCCTTGTCCTCCCCCGTCCCGCCCCCTGCCTTCCCCCCAAAGAAAAGTTATTTTTAAGAAAGAAAGCTCTCAACTTTATGCATAACTGTAAGACAAAACTATGACTGACTCAAAGTCTGTGCCTTGAAGTCTTCCTGGGGTGTGTCATGGGCTGTGTGAGGTAGGGACATGACTGTAACACCAATCCTCTGAGCCTGGTATGATCAGAGATTGACAGACTTAGCAGCTGTAACCACTGAAACACAGCCATGGCTTGGGCCACTACTGTGAGCTGCTTGGCACCACTGGTGGGGTTTCTACCTACGACTTTACCGTTTACATATTTCACCAAGCACACAGATGCCTTTGATGTAGGAGCCAGCTCTCTGTGAGCAGGAAGGGAAGAGGGCCCACAGTGAACTGTTCTTTCCCGTATCCTTGCTTCCAAGGCAGCTAACTGTAACAGACTGCATAGAGATAGCTAAGAAAGCCTCCATCTATTTGAGGAGAGAGGCCCCAGACAACCCACAGACAAGGAGAGTGTAACAGGATTAGCAGCCATTCCTCTGCAAAGTAGGAAGGTCTAACACAGCCGGTGGGAAACAGCTGGGCGGCAGTCAGGGTCCATAACTAACCAAGCCAGAGTCACGGGTGAACAGAGCAGACTCTCATCCACTCCTCCCTGGCGGGCCACATTAACGGTATGTGGTCATCCTCAGGTGGGCCAGGGTGGTCACGCCAAGTGTGTCAGTCTGCAATCCACCGAGGGGATTGACCCATCTCACAGCAAGGACCTCAGCTGTTTTCCAGTGTCTGCCACAGCACTCCAAAGCCCCTCCACAAGGAAACTCCACAGCTTTCTCTCTCTTGGGGATTCCTACTTTTAGGAGCTTCTGTCACTTTCCTGTAATTCTCCTTAATAAAGCTTATCTCTCCTCTGCTTCCCCCCTGGACTGCCCACACCTTTACTCATCATTGACATGAGACAACAAACTTGAGAGTCACTGTCCCAAGTCAACCTTGGGTGAGTGTGGGTGTCTGACACCCTCTCAGGTCAAGCGCCCCAGAGCTGAGAAAAATCCTGTCACACTTTCAACAACCCTGGATGGCTCTCATCAGGTGAAGGAAACTTTTCTAACTTATTCAGATTTCAGTATGGAAAAAGAGAGAGAGAGAGAGGCAACAGAAATAGCCCAGAATAAACAGAAAAATAAAAACAGCACCGGCCGAATGAACACTCATGGGAAGAAGTCGGCCACTATCACTACTTGTGTGGACGTCTAAGTGTCTGTCTTGTTTCAGCTTTGGGGAATACTGACAATAACAGGGTGCTGGCTCGTCAATGTAGTGATCTCAAGGGTGAAAGACTTCATCATGGGGAAGCGCTGTGCTTTTATCCTTATCAAAGTCTATGCTGACTATGAAATAATCAAGTTGTCAACTTGACACAAGCTAGAGTTATCTGAGAAGAAGGAGCCACAATTGAGAAAATGCCTCCATAAAATTCTCCTATCGGCAAACCCATGGGGCATTTTCTTACTTAGTGATTGATGTGGGAGGACCCAGCCCATTGTGGGCAGTTCTACCCATGGGCTGGTGGTCCTGGGTTGTATAAGAACGCAAGCTGAGTAAGCCAGGAGGAGCACCTCTTTGTGTCCTCTGCACCAGCTCCTCCTCCAGGTTCCTGCCTTGAGTTCCTGCCCTGTCTTCCCTGGATGGTGGACTACAGGCTGTAAGATAAAATAAACCCTTTCCTGCCCGAGTTGCTTTTGGTCAGGGCTGTGTGATCAGGAGCAAAGTGTTAAATAGAAACTCCAACTAAGACAGGGTCTCAAGTAGGTCAGGCTAGCCTTGAACTCAGTATGTAGCTAAGCATGACCTTGAACTTCTGTCTCCACCTGCTGTGTGCTGAGATTACAAGTGTGAACCACCATGCCTGATCTATTTGGTGCTGGGGATCAAACCCAGGGCTCTGCACATACGTTAGACAGTCACTCCGCCAAGTCAGTGGCATGCCCAGCCCTCCCTGCTGACTCTTCACATCCTTCTGCTGCTTTACTGTCTCTTCTGTGACGTGCTATGAGTCCTTTGAGCTCTTAGGTCAGTGTGACTTGATTTCCTGCAGTCCCTGGAGGAATGCTGGTTCTTACTTTCTGTCTTATTCATTCATTCTTCCTTGCCTTTGTTGGTGTTCCCATCCCCTTCTGAGGGAGTGCTTGGCTAGTGAGGAGAGTCCCCTGTGGATTAGTGACTTGCTAAGAAGCCAGTGAGAAAGGGCAGGTTGTAGGGGACAGCAGTGGCTTTAACCCAGGGCTGTTGTCTGGAAGGACTTTCTCACCATCTCTGTGATCCTGTCCATGGGTGCAGGCCTATGTGGTCAGCAGCACATGTCTGAGGACAGCTGGGACCTGAAGACAATCATGGGGCATGAGGGTTACCTTGGGGTGGTCAGTATGCATTGAGACCAAGAATCTTCCTCTTTACTCATAGCCTGGTTCCCCTGCAATACCAGATGTGGACACTCGAGGCCAGGACTTTGGACAGGACCCTAGAAAGTATTGTTACCATTTTGTTGTTGTTGTTTGTTTTGATTCAGGGTCTCAAGTAGCTCAGGCTGGCCTTGAACTCACTATGTAGCCAAGGTTGACCATTTATTCCTGATCCTCGTGCCTCTGCATTCATGAGTTGGGAGATATGAGCTGCCATATTCCGATTATACAGGTGCTGGAAATGGAACCCGGGGCTTCTTGCAAGCTACACAGTGCTCTACCAACTGCACTGCATCCACAGACCATTTATCACCTTTTTATTTAAAAAACAAAATACCTAGAAGCTGGAAGTGACCTATGGAAGTTGATTGATGGTGTTTAAACAGAAACGTATCGTTTGGCAGGCATCCTTCTAAATGTTTCTGGGTATTTTCAATGAAAACATCAGAAAAAAAGTTGACTTTTACTCTTTCTTGGCCATTACTCATTCTTCGAGTCATTTTAATTGGCTGCTAGGAAAATTAATAAATTTAGAATCCTGAGGTGTTTTTATAAAATAGTAACACGCACATACTCATTTTAGGTTTGGGGGTTTATTTGCTTTGGCTTAGTTTGGCTCCTTGGTGGTTTTGTTTATTTTGAGATGGGGTCTCTCCAAGTATCCCTGGCTGGCCTGGAACTCCCTATGTAGACCAAGCTGGGCTCAAACTCACAGAGATCTGCCTGCTTCTGCCCTGCAAGTGCTGGGATTAAAGGTGTGCACTACTGTGCCCTTCATACTCATATTAAAAGTTCCAATTTATTTTAATGCTTCAGCCATATAGTTGAGGATATTTTAATTAATATATATTATATTATATAATATATAATATTTTAAGTAATAAGAAAGTGTCAACCTAGAGCCAGGCATGTGGGAATATGCTTCTAAGCCCAGCACTCAAGAGACAGAGGCAGGAGGATTTCTGTGAGTTGTAATCCACTTTGGTTTACAGAGTAAGTTTCAGGCCAATTGGAGCTACATAGTGAGACCCTGTCCAAAAAAAAAATTATCAACCCAATTGACACAATGCAAAAGAAAGTTACTTACAGCATGAAGAAGCAAAGACACTTAATACCTGAGGACACAGTGGGGGTTTGTTGTTGTTGTTTTGTTTTGTTTTTTAAATCATGAATTAGGAAGTCAGACTGGAAAATGAAAAAAGTCAGTTTGGGATGTCTTCATAGACACAAAACTGACTAAAATCACAGGCAGGAATGGTTGTGCTGACAGAGCCCCACACAACACAAGAAAGCTGTCTTCAAGCAACGGTCATGTCATCCTGTGGAGAAACAAGCTGGAGCAAGGCTGGGCTCCCCCAGGGATGAGGTCAGCAGTGAGGTCATCGTGTTGCAGGGCAGGAAGAGCTGGCTACAGAAGCAACCTTTGTCTTCCTCTGACCCGCTCTCATTCTGTCACCCAATGTTGAGGGCTTCCTGACATCATCTCATGAGGACATTTCTCAGTAGGAAGCAATCGCCTGTCTCAGACTAGGAGCTGATCTGCGATGAGTCACTGTGCAGCCCAGCAGACCCTCCGCCACCTTCTCCTCTGCCTCCTCAGGCTGTCAGTGCAGCCTCAGATCCACCCACCGCCAATCGCTTCAGGTTTCACTATCAAAATGACCCCCTGAAAAGGAAGAAAACGCAGGAGTGCTGGAGTTCAAGTGTGGAAAGTCTTGCCCACGTCTGGGTTTTGAAGTGTCACAAGTCAGTACAGTACAAAGAAACCAACACCCGCTGTTTTGTCTGCGGTGAGACACATTCAGGGACAAAGCTCCAGGTGTGCGGAGGATGGAGTCACCCCTCTTTTGTCCTGACGCTGCCTGCAGGGCAGGCCGAATGCCTGTCTTCCCAGTCTCTGTCCAATAAATGCTACTTACTCGGAAAGGGGGCTTCTGTGGCTGTCGTGATGGGAAGGACCTCGCCGTGAGGAGATAATCCTGAGCTGTCCAGGTGGGACATATACCTGTCACAAGTGTCCTCGTGCAAATGCATCAGAACCAGGATGGCCATGTGCAGGTGGTGGCAGGGATGGGACTGGTGTGGCCAGAAGCTAAAGAATGCTGGTACAGATGGAAGAACCGACAGAGAACAGAGCCCGCTCTGCCCTTCCCTTCCTTCTCCTCTCATCCTCATCCTCCTCCTCTTCCTCCCTCCCTCCCTCCTTCTTCCTCTCTCTCTCTCTCCCTCTCTCTTTCTTTCTCTCTTTCTTCCTTTTTTTCTTTCTTGTTTGTTTGGGCGTTTTCGTTTGTTTTGTTTTGTTTTTTTGTTTGGAAGAGTTTGTTTGTGTGTTTTGTTTTTTTAGAGAGTTAAACCTCATGTCCCAGACTGACCCGGAACTCATAATGCTCCTGCCTCAGCCTCTTCCAAGGCTTGATTACAGCATGGCCTCTACACCTGGCTCAGTCCCTTGGCTTCATCCTGTTGAGCATAATGTTGAGCGTCTGGCCTCCAGAGCTGTAAGGGAAAACATTCTCCCTGAAATAGCATCATACATGCAGGCATTTGCTATGATAGCAACAAGAACTAACAAACCTATACAACAATGACATTGCTCCCATTACTAAATTCAGTCATGGACATTTAAAAAACTAAAACTGAAACTGAAACAGGTGTTTAGAATTTGCTCTTTTATTTTCATTTAATTTTTTCCCCTAGGTCCTGGGGGATGTGGCTCAGCTGGTAGAGCCTTTGCCTAGCATGAACAAAGCCCTTGGTTCTACCCCAGAACCACATGAACCAGGCATGGTGGTATACACCTGTAATTCCAGCACATGGGAGGGGGAGGCAGAGGTTCATCCTCTGCTATATAGTGAGTACAAGGCCAAGCTGGGATAAATGAGATCCAGTCGAGAAATACAAAAATGGAAATGGGAGGAAGGGAAGGAAAGAGAGAGAAAGAAAGAGAGAGAGAGAGAGAGAGAGAGAGAGAGAGAGAGAGAGAGAGAGAGAGAAAGAGAGAGAGAGAGATAGGATGGTGCATAAGGGCATACAAAGGCTGGCCTATGACCTTGTACCAATGCCAATTTCCTGGATGTGATCCTGTTTTCTGTTATGCAAGCTGTTAGTACTGGAAGATGCTGGGAACTGAGTACAGTACTTCCTGTACTGTCTGTGTGGCTTCTTATAAGCCAGACTTTTAGGAAGTTACATAGCCCTTCATCTGGTCTGTCTTTTGCCCCTACCCCCCATCCTAAGCCTCGTGTTGAGTTGAACAAGTGGAAAATGAAACTGTCTACTCGCTTCTAGGGAAGGAAGCATTGGGGGTGACTTTAGGGACCACTGAGAGACTGAAGATCCCATTTTCCAGAAGCAATGATGTAAGGTAGACAGGAAACAGGGCCTGTGATGACCATGTACCAGTGGTGGGGGCCCAAGAGGCCTGCTCTGTCCTCTCTGCACTGAGGTCAGTTTTCACACTTTGCATCTGAGGCAGTAAAACAAAGCCAGCCCTGCCCCAGCCTGCCCAACCTTTGCTGGTGGTGGATTTTCACTCTTTTACTCTTTTGGGGGGGCCTGCCACCCAGCTTCCAAGTAAATTCACTCACGAAGGCTTATTATTACTTATCAATGCCCGGCCTTAGCTTGGCTTAGTTTCTAGCCAGCTTTCCTTAACTTAACTTATCCTGTCTACCTTTTGCCTCTGGGCTTTTCTTTTTCTATTCTTGGATACCTTTCTGTGCTTCTTACTCCAGGGTTTGCTGTGTAGCTGGGTGGCTGGCCCCTGGAGCCCTCCTCCTTCTCCAGTTCCTAGTTCTCTCCTCCCAGATTTCTCCTTCCATATACTCTCTCTGCCTGCCAGCCCCACGTATCCTATCTCCTGCCTAGCTATTGGCCATTCAGTTCTTTATTAGACCATCATGTGCTTTAGACAGGCACAGTAACACAGCTTCACAGAGTTAAACACATGCAACATAAACAAAAGTAACACACCTTACAATAATATTCTACAACCAACCTTTCCATCTGAGAAGACAGTGTCTCACCTGGAAATGACAGGAGAAAAGGCTGGGGGGGCGGTCTGATCACACAGAGCTTCGGTAAAGAGAGGGCCTTCCCTCCACAGTGAGATATCAACTGGAAAACAGAAGAAACCACTATTGGCAGTCCCCAAAAGCATAATAAAACTGCTGAGCATGGAAGGAATACAGTATATCAGAAAACAATGGCACCCCTCTCTTATGTTCCCCAACCCTGCCAAGACTCACTGAGAAGTGATACCTGTGTGACCACTTGGATTTTTAAAAAGATTTATTTCATTTTTGTTTCATTTTGTTTATGCGTATGTGTGTGAGAGAGTATATGTCACATTGTGCCGTGTCCATAAAGTCCAGAAGAGGGCGCTAGATCACCTGGGGCTGAACTGGAGCTACAGATAGTTGTGAGCTGCCCCATATGAGAACCAAAGCCACAGAGCAGTGAGGCTCTTACTGCTGAGCCTCCTCTTTGATAAGGCATCATCCCCAACTTTGTCCAATAAGTGAATCCTAGGCACCACGTTCTGTAAAGGACCCCAGTGTTTCTTTGTATGTGTGTGTGTATGGGTATGCACATTCACGTGGAGGTGTATGTGTGTATATGGGCACATGTATGCATGCTTGTGCAGAGGTCAGAGGGCAACCTTGAGTATCATCATTCCTCAGGTGCCACCCATCTTGGTCTTGTTTATACTTTTCTTTTTGAGACAAGTTCTCTAAATAACCTGGAACTCATCAAACAGCTAACCTGGTTGGCCAGTGAGCCAAGGGGAATCTGTCTGTCTCTGTTTGTCAAGTGCTAGGGTCACAAATGTTTGCTGTGATGCACAACTTTCTTTATATGGGTTTCTGGGAATTGAACCCAGGTCCTCAGATTTGTAAAGCAAGTGTTTAGCTGACTGGGATGTCCACTCAGCATGCTAATGCTTCCCTTCAAGGTACATTTGCAGTTAGTATACCCATCACTCATGCTCCAGGCATATTTTAGACAGCCTGAGTACATTATTAAACGAAACGGACAAAGAATCCTTCCTACCCATTGAAGTAGGAATAAACAAGCAGCCGGGCGGCAGTGGCACACACCTTTAATCCCAGCACTTGGGAGGCAGAGCCAGGCAGATCTCTGTGAGTTCGAGGCCAGCCTGGTTTACAGAGAGAGATCCCGGACAGGCAAAACTACACAGAGAAACCCTGTCTCGAAAAACCAAAAAAAAAAAGGAATAAATAAGCACAAATAATTAGCACTTAAAATAAGAATTGCAATATTATATGAAGTAGCAAAGGAAAGGGACAGTGAAATTGATGTTCAAGCATACTCTAAAGGGGTGAAGAGGTAAGGCATGATGTATGGAAGCACCTGGAAATCAAGAAAGTCTATGGATTGCCCTCAGTGCAGCCATGTCAGAGAAGAACAAAGACCCATGTTCTCGAGTATGGAGAGAGATGGGGCCTTCTACATGAGAGAGGAAATTGTCTTAGGTAAAAGCAGGGTTCATTCCTGTTACTGCTTCCCAAACTTCATGCACATCTAAATAAACAAACAAACCAAAAACCCAAACATGGCTAGCTTGGGAGAATACAGATTGCTGGGGGCAGGACTTCCATAGTGGTATACTGGAGAGCCCGGACACCTTGCTTGGTCTCACCAAACATCTAAAGAAGGACTGATTCCCATCTTCAGCCTTTCCTGAGAATTGAAGAAGCAATGCTCCTACTTTTCTTTGCCAAGGCTAGCATTACTCGGATAGCAAAACCAGGAAATGATACCATGGTGGGGGATGAGCAACAAAACAAGTAAACAAAAACCACTGCAAGCTGATATCCTGATAATGCAAAAGCCCTAACCCAATCCTAACAAGCCAAAGTTCAACAGCACTTTAGGAGAACCCTTGGTCATGATTAGATGCGGTGTACCTTTGGAATACAAGGACAGTTCAATTGCCACAAATCATCAATGTGCTGTGCAAGATTAATAGAATGAAAAACAAAACTCCATGTTCCTCTCTCAACAGAAGCAGGAAACACATTCTCCAAGATTAACATGCTTTTGTGATTAAAAACTTCTTGAGCGATTAAGTATGGAAGATATGTACTCAACATGTTAAAGTCTGTAGAAGACAAGCCCATAGCTAAGACCCTACTCAATTATGGAAAGTTAAAAGCTTTCCCTCCAATAGGGAAGCAAGACAAAGCTGTCCACTCACCATTTCTTTTTTCATAGCACTGAAAGCCCTACCAGAGTAATCCAAACCAAAGAAAAAAAAATGGAAAACATGGTGTTAAATTTTGTCTGTGTGCAAAAGGAGCTGCATCTCAGACTGTGAGTTTTAAATCATTGTAACTAGGCTCAAGTCGTTAGTCATCAAAACAGCAACTACACACAATACATCCTTGCCAATGAGAAATGTTTGTTTATTCCTGTATTGTAAAAATCCATGCTTGGGGACTTGATGGACTCTTGGAAAGCCTTTGTGCACCCCGCTGTTTGTGGAAGTGTTTTCCCTACAGAAAGCTGTCAAGATGCTTTAAGAAGTGGTCAGTCCATGAGAGGTTATGACAACGGTAAGTGAGGCAAACTTTGTGTGCGTGTGAGAAGTTCGTTTCGTAACTTCAAATACACCACTGTGCTTTGGCTCTGCGCAGCATCCCACTCTCTCTTACTTTTTCCTCCTGATCTCACTCTTCTAGGTTTTGGAAAGTGAGTATCCTACACCAAGTTGAGTTGAAAGCTTAAAGCCCAGCCATTCAAGGCCTGGATAGCAGCAGCTTTCTCAATCTCCCTTGACACCTTGGGATGAGATGTGACCTCACTGGAGTTTGGTGTGGAATTAATAGTCTGTGTCGTCACACAGGTAACTACCAGGAGTAGTCCACACTCAGCAGTGGGCAGGCTCCGCAGCTCTCTCCCAAGATCTGGGCTCACAGCCCTGTCTGTTGGGTCAGCCCAGCCCACCAGCCCCATCTCCCCTGATGGATAATCACACCCCTCCACTGGGGTCTGGAAGTTTGGGGTTTTTTTCTCCATCCCACTCTCTCTTACTTTTTCCTCCTGATCTCACTCTTCTAGGTTTTGGAAAGTGAGTATCCTACACCAAGTTGAGTTGAAAGCTTAAAGCCCAGACACATGACTATCACTAGAGATGAACCCTGCTAAGAATCATTTGTTGTGTTTGCATGAAGTAAATAGCTAAATGTCTTTTCTGAAATGGGTGGACAACATAATTCCCTTCCCCATTCTTTCCTCACTGATGTGACATCCAGTGTCATTGCCTTATGCATATCCCCGTATGGACATGGGGCTGGCTTAGGACTGTTGGGTTCCATAGGTCACATTGCTGGCTCTGTCAGAACCATTCAGTCTTCATGAAGCAACAGCTATGACCACATCTGTTGGCTACATGTCCCAAAATTCTCACAAGAATGACTCGGTCAGGTAGAGCCAATTGTGACCAAATCCACCAGGTGCAGGTCAGAGCCGGCAAGTGTCAGGCAGGACAGATCCCACTGAGGACCACTTGCCCCCTACTCACCTGTGACTTGGGATTTCACCATGCCAGCAGGCCAGTGGGTACCTAGACATCTCTCACAGACAAGAGGAAGGAGCAGGGCAAAGGGGGAAATCGATCTCTAACCTGAATGGAGCCTGCTTGTCAAGAAACTTCAAAAGTCTCACAAGTCTTTTCTTAAATCTGAGTAGATAGAGCTACATTTGAGGACCTCTCTGAAGAGAGAAGTAATTTGAAAAGTTGAGGATGTCAGCACCCCAAAAGCTTCAGGAGTGTTAGCAATTAGGTAGGCAAATCCATGCTGGGTGATGAACAAGGTGTGTCACGACCAACTTGTTTTCACGTCTGAATAGAAGTCCAATCTTTTAAAACAGGATACTTATTTATTCATGACCACAGGGAAGCCAGCTGAGTGCGTGATCGTCAGCCTTTGGATGTCCCATTAAGGCTGAGAATAGAATGACTCGGTTTTCTATTTGTTAAGATTTTCCGCTAACTCATTCAGTAATGTTTGCCAGGTTTGTCTATGCAGATCTCTTCTCAACAATACAGTCAAGAGTCGTGAACAACGGGGATGTGTTCTGAGACAGCATCGTCTCTGTACTGACCTCAGTGTGCTTTCACAACACAGAGGGCTGGGGCAGGCACTGGATGTCACCTCTCAACGCCGCCGGCCGCTGCCGTCAAGAGCTGCAGAGCCAGCGAGTGTTTACAGCTGCTGCCAGCTGCTGAGGTGCTGTTTACAGGAAGTTCTGCCTTGGGGGAGACAGTAAACTAAAGACTGAGAGGGTAGTAAAGGCACCAGCCGGGAGCTGGGAATGTGGAGCGGTTGGTAGAAAGCCTGCTTAGCATGCACAAAGCCTGATGGTCTGTCCCCACCGCTGCAAAAACCAGGCATGTGATGCACACCTGCAACCCCAGCACTCAGGAGTGAGGACAGGAGGAGCTTGAGAGTAGCCTGGGCTACATGAGACCCTGTCTTTAAAAAAAGAAGAATATAAAGAATAACAACAAAGAAACAAATAAACTATCCTTGCCTATCAACATTACCAAGTGCTATGCTCTGTACACAACCTGTATCTTTGTGCTCCTGACTGGAGACACAGTCAGGGCCTTGGAATTAGCATCAACATACACACACACACACACATATACACATACACACATAGACATGCACACACATACTCACAGAGACATACATACGTACACAAACATACACACATACACACACAGAAATACACATATGCACATACATGCACTGACACATATACACACAGAGAGACATATATACATACAGACACACAGATGTTTGCACACAGAGACATGCATACACACACACACACACACACACACACATGCGTACACATGAGAGGGGGAATTTGATACTGACTTCACCGTGGTGGCTGTGACAGCTCCACTGTCATCTGACAGGCCCCCTGCATATGTGCGTCCTCGGTCTCGGTAAAGCCACTGTTGCTCATATGACACCGCTCTTTTCCTGCCTTCCTATCAGGTTATCATGTGACGCACTGCTCCATTTCTGACGTGAATCGGAATGGCTCTCATTTCTGCTATAAATTCCTATGGGGGGCTGCTGGGGAGGCGGCTCAGCGGGTAAGTGCAGTTGCTGCACCAACGTGAGGACCTGGGTTCAAATCTGAATCAAGGGTAGTGCAGCTCTGTGGGTGGTGAAATAGGATGGTCACCGGGCTGGCCAACCAGCCTAGCTGCAGGTTCAGTGACAGACCCCATCTCAAGAGAGGAAGGCAGAGAGTGGTAGAGCAGGATGCCCAATGCCCTCCTTCGGCCTGTGTGCATGTGTGGGTGGGCACACCTGCACGTTCCCACACAGTGTCACTGGACACCACAGGAATGCTTTAGGAACTTGACAATTTTATTTCCTTTTTCTTTTTCATTTGCTGGAAGAAAGCTAAACATTTTCTTCTGCTCCTTTTCCTCTCCTTGGCATGGAAATCTGAATCTCTGCTGCTATTACTGCTCTCTGCGGGGAGGGGGGCAGCGCCTTTTTTGTCTTTTTTCTTTTTCCTCAATCAAGCTGTCAGACTTGTCTCTTTCTGTAGCCCATTCAAGGAACTCCTGTAGTGTTGAATGGTTGTTCCCCAAAGACTGATCCATGTCTTGATCCCCCCAGAATAGGTGAATGTCGATTATTTTAGTTCGCTTCTCTGTTGAGAGGATAAAACACTGGCCAAAGCCAACTTATGGGTGGGAAGGGTTTCCTGCATTTTATAACTCCCAGGTCATAATCCATCCCTTGAGGGAAGTCAGGGCAGGAGCTGAAGACAGGAACCTGGAGGCAGGAACCAGAGCAGAAGTCATGGAGGGATGCCGCTTGCTGGCTGGCTCCCCATGGCTTGCTCAGCCTGCTTTCTTATACAACCCAGGATCACCAGCCCAGGAGTGGCTGTGTCCTCTCTCATCAATCCCTAACCAAGAAAATCCAGAGCCTGTGGAGGACACAGATGGCTCCCCAAGACTTCTGGGTCTGAGGGGAGCACAATCACTCAGGAGCAGCTCGGCCATACCAAGTGTTGCCCAAGGTTCCTAGGCTCAGGCATGCGAGAGAAGAAAAGTAACAGCCCCGTGCCATGCCATGCGGCTAGAGTGGGCGGCACTCAGCCAAGACCTCTGGTGCTGGGAAGTCAGGCACCACCACTGTGGTGAGTGAGTGAGTGCAGGGTGGGGAAATGGAAAAGAGAGAGATTGGAAAAGAGAGAGAGGCAGACTAGCTTGTGGGCTGGAGAGAGAGGTGGATCTGAAGAGGTGAGGACGGTGAGAAACAGGCTGATGTGAGCTGCCTGATAGCCTCCTGAGTCCAAGGTGATGTCCGGGCCTGGGCTACTGCCACGGGCCAGGTCTGAGGCCCTAAAGCAGTCGAGGTGGGGTGGGGGTGGGGGCGTGTGTTGATGTCTGTGGCTCTTGTTGCCAATGAAGGGCCTGTAGTCTGGACTACCACTTGGGCCTATGTTCGTTTCTGAGGGCCATGCTGTCTCAGGGGCCTTGCCAGTCTGGGTGGCCTGTACTGCCACCTGGGACCATGGTGACATTCTATCCTGGGCTGCTGAGGACATGTCTGGGTCTGTGGTCCTACTGCAGCTGCGGTCTGTGTTGATGGCCCTGGCCCATGTTTCCACCAAGGGCCCCACGGATGCCCAGGCTGTGGGCCGCAGGGCTGTGCCATTGCCGGGCCCAGGCTGATTTGAGTGGCCTGTGCTGTCACTTGGAGCCATGGTATCATCCGACCAGGGCTGCTGCTGAGGGCCATGTCTGGCTCCGTGATCCTGCCGCCATCAGGATCTGTGTTGATGTCCATAGTTCCTAAGACCATTGAAGGCTGTGTTGATGCTATGGTCTGAACTGCCACCTGGGGCCATGTTCCTGTCTGAGGGCCATGCTGCAGTGGGGATCATGCCAATCCATATGGCCTGCACTGCCACCTGGGACCATGTGACATCTGGGCCCGGGCTGCTGCCTAGGACCATGTCTGGGTCTATGGTCGTACCACAGCCAGGGTATATATTGATGTCCGTGGTTCAGGTTGCCGCCAAAGACCACAGAGATGCCTGGGGTCTGCCCACAAACTATGGTCATGAGGGTGCCCAAGGGCCATGCCACTGTTGGGGCCATGCTGGTCTGAGTGGCTACACTGTCACCCAGGGCCATGGTGTCATCCAGGCCAGGACTGCTGCTAAGAACCGTGTCTGGGTCTGTGGCCCTACAGCAGCCATAGTCTGGGTTGATGTCTGTGGCTCCTGTTGCCACAGAGGGCCGTCTGGATGACCGGGGTCTTGTAGGCCACCTGAGACCATGGCAGTGACCAAGGATCATCCTGCTGTCAGGGTCATGCTGATCTGGATGGCCTGTGCTGCCACATGGAGCCATCCAGGCCCGGGCCATGACAGGGACACACAGACAGAGGCCTAAACACCTAGTGTTTACACACAGCAGAAGTTAAGCTGTCACCAGCTTGAAATATTTGATTATCTGATGTTTTCTGAAAACTTCCTGATGGCAAACGCCGAAGCAGCACAGAGAACGGGATCACCGATGCTAAGCATGACAGAAAGTTAGCGGGTCACGCTGGAGGTGGAGAGGAAGAGAGAAACGAAAGGGCCTTCAACCGGCCAGAAAACAGTAAGAAACGGATGGAAGTCTTGAATGCAAATGAAGCAAACATTTCAGTCAAAAGACAGAGAGGGCAAAGGTGCCTGTCACCAAGACCGAGGCCCTGAGTGCTATCCCCAGGACCTACATGGAAGGAGAGAACCAATTCCTAAAGTTGTCCTTGACTTCCGCATGTGAGCTGCGGCATCTCCATACACACACACACACACACACACACACACACACACACACACACACTGTGATGATGATGATGATGATGATGATACTTTTTTAAAGAACATTATTTTTTGATACAAGGATATGCTTCCTACAAGAAATACATACTAGAATTTTTTTTAAAGTGTTTGGTGTATACGCATGTGTGTTTTCATATGTGTGAATACACATGTGGAAGCTAAATTGATCTTGGGAACATCCTAGATCACTTCTCCCTAGGGCCGGGCCTCTCACTTGAGACCAGAGCTTGTTCGTCAGTTCAGTCTAACTTCGTGGTTAGTCTAGTTTACTAACCTGCTGTAGGACCCTCATCCCCCCTCATCCCCATCTTCCAAGCACTAAATTACTGACAGACTGGCTCACCCACCCCGCATTTCTGTGGGTGCTGGAGATCCAAAGTCTGTTCTTCATGCTTACACAGTAAGCCCTGTAGCTACTGAGCATCTCCCCAGCCAGGAGACCCACACCAGCTTTGAGGACACACAGCCTGAGGGTAAAAAGGTGAAGGTCCCCGCCCCACCCCCTAGCCCCCACTCCCACCCCGTGCAAATGGTAACAAAGAAAGGCCAGAAATCTCCAAGTCGAAACTGTCAAGAGACAAAATGTCATTATAAATGATGAACTAGTCAAGTCTTCAAGAGAATGTAAACACACACACACCCAGTAGTGGAGCACACAAGTACACGGGGCAAGCTTTAGCGGGTCTGGAGAAACACCAGCAATACAGAACACGGGGCTTCACAGAGAGGCCATGGAGACGGAAAAGTAATGGGGAAATATTGGACTTCAGCTGTGCTTTTTTATTTGTTTTCTTTTTATTTCTGTGCATATGTGTACACATGCACATGTGTATTTGGGTGCCTACGGAGACCAGAAGAAAACATCAGATTTCCCTGGAGCTGGGGTTACAGGCTAGAATGTGAGTAAGGTACTCTGAAACTCTAAGCCATCTCCTCCAGCCCCCAAACTTTTTTTACATTTTTAAATTTTGTATGTGTATGTGGGCATGCATACACACGCCACCGCTCTTGTGTGGAAGACAGAGGGCAACTTGCAGGAGTCGATTTCTCCTTCTCTGATGTGGCTCCCAAGGTTTGAACTCAAGTCCTGAGTTTTAGCAACTAATGAGTTCACCTTCTGAATCACCTCACAGGCCTCCAAATTGCATGTTGAGCCAAATGGCCCTAATTGACATGTTCAGAACATTCTGTGCAACAGCAGCTGAGAACACCCTTCCCAAACACACAGAATATTCTCCAATGTTTTGAAACCACAAAGTGTTTTATTTAAATGAATCTTTTAGGGAGGGAAACACACACATTCTTCTTTTGTTGTTTGCTGACAGGACACCAGGGCTAGCTGGCTTTCAAGTGCTCAGTAGCTAAGGTATTAAAGTTCTTCTTCATCATAGCAGCCATTATAAAAACAAAACAACAACAACAAAAAAACCAGAACTGGTATTAAAATCATGGAGAAAACCTAAAAGATTTTCCAGCAAGATCCATTCCAAGGCGAAGATGCCTGCTACTGCATTTAAATCAGCCTACGACAGGAAGCCCTAGGCAGAGGGAGCCACCAAACAAGATACATAAGCCAGTAAACAAACAAACAAAAATAAGCAGTTAAGTCACAAAAGAAGCATCTTTATTTGCATATGATCTAACCCTGTGATGGCCACTCCCCCAAAGAGTCCACCAAAGACAAACCCCTCAGAACTAGGAAATAAATTCAGCAAAGCTGAGAGAACAAGATCAATACATGAAAGCCAGTGTCGTTTTTATAAACTGTGTACAGCCGTTATTTGTATTTATATGTGTGTGTGTGTGTGTGTGTGTGTGTGTGTGTGTGTCTACGCGCTCGATGGGGGTGGGGGCATGCACAGCACCCGTATGGCGCTCATCAGAGGACACCTTTGTGGAGATGGCTCTCTCCTTCCCCCTTTATGGGTTCCAGGGACAGAACATCAGGCTTCCATAGCAAGCGCCTTCCATAGCAAGCTCAGCCTTCTCACCAGCCCACAAAAGTCGGCGTCGTTTTTACACATTAGTAACAACCTAACGGAACAAGAAGTCCAGAAACCAGCGTCATTTACAACAGCCTCTATAAAAATTCCTAGAAAACACTTCAGAAAAAGATTTAGCTAAGGAGGTAAGAGGTCTATACACTGAAGACTCTGAAAGATTAAAGTAAACAGGCTGATACCCACGAACGTGAGCCAGAAGAGCTGATGTCAGGGGAAGCCCAGCACTATGAAGACTCGGCTCAGTTTGTAAAAAATGATGCTGCCCTTTGTATGTTCCCTCAGCTTTGCTGAATTCATTTGCTAATTCTGAGAGGTTTCTCTTCGGTGAACTTGGGAGTGGCCACAAATAGGACTGAAGACACTCTTTCTGGAGAAGTTACCTGAGGGTCTTGTTACATTGTTCAAGTTGTCCTTGAATTTTTGGGTTCCAGTAATCCTCCTGCTTCTGAGAGAGCTGAGACCCCAGACATGTGCCACCATGTCTAATTCCCAATAACACTGTTACCAAAGATAGAAAGAAAGACAAACTAATTCTGAAATTCCCATGGAATCATAAAAGACACAGGCTAGTGAAAACAGTTCTGAGAAAGAAAAACGAGTTGGAAGAATCACACTTACCGATCTAAAACTGTTTTACAAAGCCGTAATGGTCAAGGGAGCTTGACCTTGTCGTGAGAATGGGGATGCATACACATGCGGGCCAGCGCACGGGCCAAACAGAGACAGGCACAAAGGCCTCAGACAGACACACGTGCAGGCAGGCTGCTGAAGGCAGTAGTGAAGGTTCTGACTAAGACTCACTTCTGTGACCTCAAAATCGTGTCTATACACGACCCACATAAAGGTGGCACATTGCCAAAACTGGTTATGTAACTGTGGTGATATATTGTGCACTCTGATAAAATTTTCCTGAAGATCAGAGAACAGACCAAGCCACTAGATTAAACATAGAGGCCAGGCAGTGGTGGCACACACCTTTAATCCTAGCACTTGGGAGGCAGAGATGTGTGTGGATCTCTGTGAGTTCAAAGCCACCCTGGACTACATGAAATTGACTCAGTCTAGGAGAGAAACAGAGCCAGGCAGTGGTGGCACACACCTTTAATCCCAGTCCTGGGAAGCACACACGCCTTTAATCCCAGGAAGTGATGGCTGGGCGGATAAAAGTATATAAGACGTGAGGAGACAGGAACTAAAGGCTTTTCGGCTGAGGAAGCTCTTTCGGCTAGAGACCTTTTGGCTGAGGACAGAGAGGCATTCAGCAGAGGATTCGTGGAGTTGGCGAGGTGAGACGTGGCAGTGGCTTGTTCCTTTGTCTCTCTGATCCTTCAGCATTTACCCCAATATCAGGCTCTGGGTTCTTTATTAGAAGACCTTTAGAAATTCAAACAACATGTAACAGATTACATCACTGTTTACATTGGGTTTCCCCAACACCCAGTGTCAGCCATTTTGTGCTGACTCATCCTCTCCCTCCTATGTCCAGCCTTAGCCATCTGGGTGCATGAGGGACAGTCATGTCAGCCAGTGAGGTGGGCAGAGGGGAGGGGCTCAGTCGGCAGCGCCGCTGCTGGGCCATCTGCATGTGGTGGTATTGTGTTCCCCAAAATATTGTGTACCTTAATGAACTTATCTGGGAGCAGAGAACAGACAGCCACTAGATACAGAGGCTAGAAAATGGTGGCACTCACACCTTTAATCCTAGCATTCCAGAGACAGAAATCCCTCTGGATCTCTGTGAGTTCAAGGCCGCATTGGAAACAACCAGGCATGGTGACTCACGCCTTTAATCCCAGAAAGCAGCCTTTAATCCCAGGGAGTGGTGGTAGAAAGTAGAAAGGTTTATAAGGTGTGAGGACCAGAAACTAGAAGCATTTGGCCTGGTGAGGCATTTTGGCTGGTTAAGCTTTCAGGCTTCTAGCAGCACAGTTCAGTTGAGAGCCATTTGGATATGAGGACACAGAGGCTTCCAGTCTGAGGAAACAAGATCAGCTGAGAAATTGGCCAGGTGAGGTTAGCTGTGGCTTGTTCTGTTTCTCTGACCATCCAGCATTCACCCCAATAACTGGCTTCGGGTTTGATTTTATTAATAAGACTCTCTAAGATTCATGCTACATCTGCAACCTGGGTGAGCCTCAAAGGCGGCTTCAGACTCTTGGTGCTTCTTCACCCGCCACCCAGCTTCCTGTTGTACAAGTCCCTAGGAAGTGAGTGACCACTCCACATGCTATCAGCATCCAGTCCAAAAAGAATGTGATGCCTCTGGGGAGCTGGCTCGGTGGAGTAAGCACCTGATGGGCAAGCATGGGGACCCAAGTAAGAAGCCAGGCACTGGGCACACAGTGGGGAGACCCTGGTGGGTCTCGGGTGCTCACTGGCCAGCTAGTCTAGCCAACTAGTGAGCTGCAGGTTCAGTGAGAGACCCTGTCTCAAAAAACTAACGTGGAGAACAATAGAGTAAGACACCTCATGCTGACCTCCAGCCTCCACGTGAACAGAGAGAGAGAGAGAGAGAGAGAGAGAGGAGGGAGATTAGAGAGGAGGGACCATGTGGCGTGATGGTTCAAAACAGAGTCCGGGCAGGGTGATTAGTTCATCCTGTTTCAGTATTCAAAGTCCCCACATTCCCTGCCCAAATGGGATGTTGGCGACCTTAAGTTCAGGCGCTGATGACATACTGATTAATAGCAGATGCTGAGGAGAGAATGCCCTATCACAGAGGAGGTCACCACCATATCCAGACCCAGGGCCTGGGACCCAGGGCCCCTTCCCCAGGGTGTAGAGGTGGTTGCGGACTTGGTAACAGCTGCACTACTCACTGGGATATGGAGGGAATTTCAAGTTCTTTCTCCATGAGAGCAGAGGACTGGGGACTTCCCAGGTCTGAGCAGGGAGCAGGGAGATGAGAGGTGAGAGGGACAACTTCACTGGTCACACAATTACACAAAAATCATAGACGAGACAACCGAAGCCCAGAGAAGTCAAGCAACTTTCTCAAGGTCACACCGCTTATAGGAGACACCAAAGCTCAGGGCACATTTTATTATACTCAGTCACACAGCACAGTCTTTCTTGACACCTTGTGAGTCTAACATCTTAACAATGATTTAAAAACAAACAACAACAGCAACAAAAAAAACCCACAAAAAACAAACTCAGAAACCTATTATGTCCAAAATCCTTTTGAAGTAAAGAACCAAACAGTAAATTTTTTTTCAAGTGAGACTGGATTGAGTACCAAATTTCAAAGAAGAATTTTATGCAGCGTAACATCTATGATGGAATCCAAGAAAACACAGTGATGGTTACAATAGAGCAATGACCACAAAGATAAGGTGACATTTGAGAGAAGCAAAGAGCCGAAGAAGAGGGTTAACGTTTGGACGAGGATGCAGTGCAGGCTTCAGAAGGAGTTAGGGGTGGTGGCGGGTAGATACCATCAAAACACATTGTTATACATGTGTGAAATTCTCCAAGAATACATAAAAAATTCTTAAAAACTACAAGCTTTGGGAGCTATAAAAAGTGGCTCAGCAATTAAGAGCACTGGCTGCTCTTCCAGAGGATCCAGGGTTCAGTTCCCAGCATGCTCATGTCGGCTCACGACCATCCACCACTCTGGTTCCAGGGGATCTGACATCCTCTTCTGGCCTCCACAGGTACCAGGCATAAACACATAAGATGTCAAAAAAATTAATGTAAGCTTTGCATGATATATATTCTCTCTCTCTCTCTCTCTCTCTCTCTCTCTCTCTCTCTCTCTCTCTCTCTCTCTCTGTTTATTTATTTATTATTTAATTTGAGAAAATGTTCCACTATGTACCTCTGGGCCTGGAATCCATTATATAAGACCAGGCTGGTCTCAAACTCAGCTGTCCACCTGCCGCTGCCTCCCAAGTGCTAGGATTAAAGGTGTGTGCCCCCATGCCTGATGTGTGCGTGTTTTAAATGTTCAGAAAGTGTCTCCTGAGTTAGAAAGGTTTTGCTATGTAGCCCAGGCTGCCCTTGAACTCAATATCCTCCTGCCTCCACTTCTTGAGTGCTGGGATTACGGAGTGCACCATTACATCAGCTGTCAAGTCATATAAACTTTACAGAAAAGTTTTAGATGACTAGAGTTTTAGGTGACTCCTCCCTGCCAGGGACCCAGACGGAGTCACCAAGAGCTAGCGGCTGCATAGCGCATCTGATTGTAAGTATGTAATAAAGCATAATAAAGTGTTCTTTGCCTTTACAAGTAGACACCCAGCTTTACTCCCAGTCACTTCAGCACCAATTCATCTACAGCCGATTCCTCTAAGCGGAGCACCATTCATCTACCTTAGAGGCCCCCGGTGGCATGGATGGTGGCTTCCCATCTTCCCTCTCACAGATAACACTGCAGAGGCAGCCTTGTGTACGTATTTGCTCACTTGAATGATTATTTCTGGGGCAGAGTCTGAAACACCCTTGCTAGGTCCAGAAGTAGCTTCGCCTGTTGGTGAAGACGGAGGCTCAGCTTCAAACCCGATGCAAAGTCACCAGCAGGGGGTGCCATCGTTCCTCAGCACCCTCCCTTGGCTGTTCACATAAAAACCACCTCAGGCCTGGAGACAGGGCTTAGTGGTTAGGAGTGCTTGCTGCCCTTCCAGACGACCTGAGCTCAGTTCCCAGCACACATATCAGGCAGCTCACAACTGAATGTAACTCCAGCTCCAGGGGTCCAACTCTCTCTTCTGGCCTCTGTTGGCACCCACACATATGTGGCATGAACACACACACACACACACACACACACACACACACACAATTAAATACTTTTAAACACCTTGTTTTATTTCCATGTTTCCATTATTAATGAAGTTGGTCTGTTTCCATATCCTTCAAAGTTCTTCAAACTTGACCTTTTCCAAACTTAATTCATTGGCATCATTTCCCTAATTTGATGCTAGATGCTCTCTTGCTCTTGTGGATGTATCAACATATCACACCAAAAAAAGTTAACATATTTTATACTTTATACCTCGAGTATGTCTAAAAGAAAAGTTCCAAGCATTTCCTTCAAGTTTTAATTTCAACAATTAAGAATTATTATAATTTTTGTGTATGGGTGTATGTGCACATTGGAGCAGTACCTGCGAAGGCCAGAAGAGGGCATCAGAACCCCTAGGCTGGAGTTATCGGCACCTGTGAATCGTCCAATTAAACATAGATCTCCACAAGAGCAACAAGTGTTCTTAACTGCCGAGCCATCCCTCCAGCTACAATTTTTAACAACTTAATCAGACAAAAGTGGATTGATTTTACTTATTCAAGTATGTTTATCTTTCTTGTATAACTTCTCACCCAGAGTTCACATCTGGCTTCCCCTGGTTAGGTCCCTTCGATCTTTAACTTGCGGAAGTATTTTTCTGCTTAGGATGAGGTAAGAGTCTAGCCTATGGTCCAGACAGGATGCATTTTTCTCTGTGCTGGCTGATACTCTGCCTCAAATTTCTCGGCTGCTCTGAGAACACTGACATGCTGACGACCCTTCCAGGCTCCCCTGAGCCTGAGGTCAGGGAAGCACTCACGAGAGGCTTCGAAGGCAGGGTGAGCCATCCCCCTCTCCCTGCCCTGTGGTTCCTGAACAGCACCACTGGTGAGGGAACCAGAAAACATGCGTTTTCACGGTACCTGGGAAGGAAGGAGCAGTGTGAGAGGTAACCTTGACATGTAAGTCACAATTCCAGTTCATGGCTCTGGGCTCCGTGGTCCAGGTTCCTGAACAGGAGAGGCACTGGCCAGGTCTCCCATTTACTTTCAAGCGTCAGTGACAATGTGTGGAGCCATTGGAGGATTGGCCGGTGGTCAGTCCACCTAGCACCATCATACAAATTAAGGATGACTAAGCCCCACAAAGATGACCTTCTGCACAAGATGCCCACATTAACATCTGCTTCCTACGTAAGTTCCCAGCTGATGTGCTCTTTGACTTCAAAGATTACTTTTATTTTTTTCCAGATTTCTTTTTATTTTCTTATGTGCATTGGTGTTTTGCCTACATGTATGTGTGAGGGTGTTGGATGCCCTGGAACTGGAGTTACAGACAGTTGTGAGCTGCCATGTAGGTGCTTGGAATTGAACCTGGGTCCTCTGGAAGAGAAGTCAGTGCTCTTAACCACTGAGTCCCTCAATACTTATTTTTTAAAGATTTAGTTGTTTTTTTTTATTTATGTGTGTGTGTGAGTCTGCATACGTGCATGTGCACCATGTGCATGCAGTAGCCCACAGAGGCCAGAAGAGGGCATCAGACACCCTGGAATGGGTGTTACAGGAAGTTGTGACTGCCTTGTGCATGCTAGGAACCAAACGCAGGCCCTGTGCAAGAGCAGTGGACTCTTCTAACCACTGAGCCATCTTTACAGCCCCTGACTTCAAAAATTATGTTTATCATTGCATATATTATTATATATATATACATTAATCTACTTCTAGACTATTCTGTTTCACTAATCTTCCCTTCCTTTCTACTCTGTGGGGGCAGGGGCAGGTTTGGGGACTTGAACTCCAGACTCAGCACATGTTTAGAACATGCCTACTACTGAGCTGTATCACCAGCTCATTCTACAACATTGTGTTGTTTTCATTCATTTAAATATCTGAGAGATGATGAGAAGGCACTCATTGGCATTTGCATGCAATTATTATCTCTAGAACAGTGGTTCTTTTTATCCAGAAATATGCTTAATTTCTTCATTTGGGGCTCTATTTTTATGTCACTATTCAATGCTTAATCACCTCTTTAAAATTATTTTTAAATTATTACTGTGTGCATGACGTGTGTAGGCATGTGTGACATGGCGCATGTGTGACATGGCGCATGTGTGACGTAACCCACGCGTGGAGGTCACAGGCCGACTTTGGTCAGTCGGTTTCCTTCCATCTCTAAGTGGGTTCCTCGGATCAAACTTGGGTTTGAGCAGAATCAAGTTGCCAAGCTTGTGCCACAAGCACCTCCCTCTGTGGCACCGTCTCTCTGACCCTCTTGAAGGCCCCTTTGAATCATTTATTTACATAAATCAATTTTACTTTTCCATTTGATGTAGCATTCATTATAATAGTTTTTGTTATACAAACAACGCATTTCCCTGATGATATCCAAAACGCTCAAGTCTATCTTAAACTATAATAAAAGCTACCATTTATTAAACACTGCCTGGGGAGTGGAAGAGAGCGCTCAAAGCTTAAAAAACGCTTGCTGTTTTTGCTGAGGGTTTGAGTTCAGCTCCCAGCATGCGTGCACATCAGGTGACTCACAGAAACCTGTGACTACAGGTCCAATGTCCCCACAGGCACCAGAATACATGTGACATGGCCTCAGACACAACAGATACACGTAAATAAAATGCAAAGTTTAGAAGCACTACCTAGGCACCAGAGGTAGTATTTATGCTTCCTTACTTCTTCAAACACAGACAAAATTCTGAAGGTTGCAAAACACCGTTCTATTGAAGGATAGACGCAATGGGGCCTGAGACATTGGTGGTTGTGCCCCCTGGCAGCGTCCACCAGCCTGCCTGTCACAGTGACTGCCCAACTCACAGCATCACACACATGTTTAACACAGAAAGGAACACGGGCACCACCTACAGCTTCTTAGGACTCTCCTTAGCCTGAACTATTGGCACCTTTTCCTCAGAGCAAATCTGGAGAGATCTCTGATATCTTCAGATCCTGGGAGTAGACACAGATTAATGAATAAACTTGGAGGTGGGTGTTGGACAAGTCAAACTACAATGACTCCCATTCCTGACATCCTCACCAAAGCCTTTTTAAGGGTGGGATGGCTGAGATCCCAAACGTGGAGAAGAGGAAACTGGATAAGGAAGGGTCTCGGCAGTTTGTTACAGTCATGTAACAGTAATCATAGGATGCATGCCTTAACTATTCCCCTACGAACACCTTTCTGATGTCAGAAAACTTCTGCTTTGAAACACCAGCATTTGGTTCAGCTCCACAATTGATCTCTGCTGTTGTGAGTTTCAGTGCCCGGCATGCGTTAGGAGAAATGAACTCAGGAATCCTGCCATCTTTGTGATGTTCCTTTTTATTTATTTATTTATTTATTTTCCTGTCTCATTGTGTTGGCTGCAGTCTTCAAAGTGTCATCAGGCAATTGATAGTTTCGTGTTTGTCTTCCAACTTCAGTATGAAGGACTTTACTGTGTCCCTGTTAAATCTGTACGGAGGGAGGGAGGGAGGGATATCCAGACTAGAGACCTGACTCAGCAGTCAAGAGTGCTTACGGCTCTTATAAAGGACTTCAGTTTGGTAGGCCCTCACAGACATCTCACAACACCCTGTAACTCCAGCTCCTGGGGTGGTTCCAATGCTCTCTTCAGACCTCCAAGGGCACAAACCCCTCCCAAACACACACACACTCATACACATACATTTTAAAAGCTAAAACAATTTTTTTTTAAGAAAGAATACTCTATGAAAATAAATGCATGAATCAGAGTCTCCATTTCCTGTAACAATAAAGGTATACTTACTGTCTGGACGCAGTCAAACGACTTTTGTTTTCCTGCGAGTGCCCAGCCATGGAAACCAATTCCAAACCAGAAGCATGGATCGTGGAACAGCACAGACGAGCTCTTGGTCGCTGCTGTCCCCATTAGGACACTGTTTGTTAACGTGCTTCTGACACAGAACACTTTGGATAAATTTGGAGAGGTGCCAGCAATGAAATGGAAATTGGGGGTAGCACATTCTAATACTGCTTCAGGTGAACATACACACACACACACACACACACACACACACACACACACACACACACACACGGAAACAGAGAAAATTTAAAAAAAATCTTCAGATTGCCAATAGTAGAAGTAGATGGCTTTCACTAACAAGAAAGTTGCCTTGTTTTCCAGTCTGTGCTATCCAGACCTTCCTTTGCTGCATTAAAATGTGTACAAAATCACATCTTACTACTGTGATAACTACCAAGTTATCACAGCCTGAACAAAAGCCCTTCCCCGCTTTGCCCTGGAGGAGATGGGAATGGGGGGGGGGGTTGGGGGGAAGGTGAGGGGGACGGGAGGGGGGAGAACAAGGGAATCCGTGGCTGATATGTAGAACTGAATTGTATTGCAAAATAAATTAAAATAAAAAAAAAAAGCCCTTCCCCAACACCCTCTCATGTGTGATTTACAAAACACACATCTGTTCCGTTCTACCTCTTTTCCTTTAATGTATATGCGGGGGGGGCATGCATGTGCGCAAGAGTGTGCAGGTCCAAGTGTGGGTGCATGCAGAGGCCAGAAGTCAATATGGGCATCTTCCCCAGCTGTTCTCCACCTAGTTTTTGAGACGATCTCTCTCAGAATGTGGAGAACACGGAGACCAGCTAGGCTGGCTGGCCAGTGAGTTCACGGTTCCTCTTGTGTCTGCCCCTCCATGCGGGGCGCACAGCACTAGCAGGCTTGCCTGTGACAGCAGAGTTCAGCAGCCCTGACGAAAAGGTGAGCAGGGTTACTGGATGTGTAGGTTTTCGTAGGTCAGGAAGGAGTTCCCCAACACTGACAGCATCTCCCCCAACCACCTCTCTGCGCTGTTCTTAGTGAAGGTCTCCTTATCAGAAAACGGAGTTTCAAGAACAGAGCTGAGTTTGACATCTGTGTTTTCAGGAAGAGTGAAAGAACTCGGTGGGGCCTGGGTTTCCCAGAAATGGGAGCTGGAGTCATAGGGGTCTCCAGGGAGGGCTGGACCCAGAACCTCAAGGAGGATGGGAAAGAGGGGGACGGGAAGGGAAGACCCAGAGAAAGGGAGGATGGGAAAGAGGGAGGGGGAGGGGAGACATAGCAGAAGGAAAACACTGGGACCAGGGGATTTAGTGCCTTGATGACCAGACCTTCCCAAGACACAGGCCTTGCCGCCAAACACTGTGAGGTATTCTGTCATCACTCACAATCTGCCTTGTGATGCTCTGTGGTCCCTAAGGAAAACAGACGCCCAGTCTCTTGCCCTGGTGCAAGTTCTCAGGTGATAGTAAGTGCCCTGTCTGCTCTGGGATCTGTAAAATCCAGCTTGCTGCAGCAGGAAAGCCCAGATGAAGCAAGGTAGCTAAGTCAGACTTGCTGGCAGCGATTCCAGACGTTAAAGCTCCAAGATGGCCACACCAGAGGGCAGGCATCAAGGCCTGGGATTGCTGAACCTAAGGGGTTCCAGGACAGTTATGCTGGAACTCGACACAACCCAAGTGTCCGGGCTAGTTTTGTGTCAACTTGACACAAGCTAAAACCATCTGAAAGAAGGGAACCTCAATTGAGAAAATACCTTCATAAGATCTGGCTGGAGGGCATTTTCTTAATTAGTGATTGATGGGGAGGTCCATGTGGTCACAGCTTTGGCCAACTTACTTGTACTTGTTACTTTTCCTGTTACCATGACAAAATGCCTGGCAATAAGCAATTTAAAGGGAAAAAAATCTTTCTTTTGACTTAGTTTTAGAGAATACAGTTCACCATGGCGGGAGGCACAGTGGCAGGAGCCTGAGGCCGAGGTCATAGCTGCTCTGTACTCAGGAAGCAGAGAGAGTGAAAAGGAAGTTGGCCTGAGCTATAAAACCTCATGTCCCACCCACAGCAACCCACTTCCTCCAGCGCGGCTCCCCTTCCTAAAGGTTCCACAGCTTTCCAAAACACTGCTGCTAGCTGGAGACTATGTGTTCAAATCCATGA
Source organism: Peromyscus californicus insignis (assembly GCF_007827085.1). Lineage (NCBI taxonomy): Eukaryota > Metazoa > Chordata > Mammalia > Rodentia > Cricetidae > Peromyscus > Peromyscus californicus. The sequence goes on from NW_026294606.1 coordinate 11,776,400, forward strand.
GCCTATGGGAACAGGAGCATTCAGATGCAACATTGCTGGAACCCTGGGCCACACCTCCCTGTCTCCAGCTCAGATGCTTCCTAGCAGGGCTTCCCTGGGAAGGATGCAGGGGCTCCACCCTAGCAACGCACAACTCCCAGAGCTGAGCCTGCATCCTCTAGACACTCATTGCCTCTTTGTGGAGTGGCAAGGGGTGGGAGTCCTCAATATATGGGATTCCCTGAAAGGGTGTGAGCTTGCTGTTGCTGCCTGGGCCATTTTTTATTGCTCCTGTACAGACAGACAGCTGAAGCACAGACACAGTGTGCGAGGCTTTTCAGATGAGTAAACTGAGGCTTTAGGATTTCACGTCACACAGAGTCCCAGCTAAGTCCCTACAGTATTTCTTTTATTTATTCTCTGGCGCTGGAAATGGAACCCAGGGCCTTATGTGTTCTAGGCAAGCACTCTACCACTGAGCCCCAACCTCAGAGCCACTGAACTGATTCTTACTGTGCACAGGACATTCGTCATGAAAAGCTCAGTTGGGAACCACTGAGATGGTTCAATGGGTAGAGGAGCTTGCCGCTAAGACTGGTGACCTGAGTTCAAGCTCTAGCACTCACAGTGGAAGAACAGGTCAGCTTCCACAAACTGTCCTGGAACCTCTATGTGGATGTTATAGCACACACACACACACACACACACACACACACACACACACACACACACACACTGCTTTAAAATAAAATAAAGCTCAGTCGATAACGGATAATGTGCTTATCTTATCTAGCTCGTGTGTGGCCCTGGGTTTTCCATATCAAGGCATAAGCCAGGCGACAGGGCACACACCTGTAATCCCAGCATGTGGGAAGTGGAAGCAGGGAGATCAGAAGTTCAAGGCCAGCACAGACTACATGCCACATGAGACCCTGTCTCAAAACAAGTAAACAAAACAGCAAATGTAACTCATGTGCCCCCGCTGTAAAATGTGCTCCCAAAGCTTCTGTCTTTCCCATCTAACTTGTCCATTCAGCTTCCTCTGGTCTCTGGGGACAGGATCTGTCCTGCCTCTTCACCCTCAAGGTTCCCAACAAGTTCTCTGTGAGCCTCACAGCTCTCCCTTTGGCCCTCACCCTCCACCCCCAGGGCTTGGCAAGCCTTCCCATGGTCCACCACTGTGGTTCTTGTCCATGATCTCTTACCCACTTACAAAACTTCAGACAAACCCCTCCCCTTCAAGAAGCGCTTCTGCTCCGTGCCATGGGATGGAGGCTCTTTCTTTCCTCTGACAACTGGAACATAGCCTGGGCTTTTGAGCGACCATTATCACACTGTAAGAGTGATCTGGTTTGCTTTTAATCTGTCATCCCTCCCCATTCCCCCAAGAGTCTCCATGGGCCAGAATGTGTCAAATGAAAGAAAGAATGTGGTCTTTGTCTACAGTAGGTATTAGGAATGCCTGACATCTAGCCGGTGCTCGATAAATGGAATAATTAGTGACCTAACACTCCTATTTCTTTCTGGGATGCTGCTTTGTAGTTATGGACACTCACTTGTTCAGTGGAATTGAAGAAGGACCTGCCGGGCGGTGGTGGCGCACGCCTTTAATCCCAGCACTCGGGAGGCAGAGCCAGGCGGATCTCTGTGAGTTCGAGGCCAGCCTGGACTACCAAGTGAGTTCCAGGAAAGGCGCAAAGCTACACAGAGAAACCCTGTCTCGAAAAACCAAAAAAAAAAAAAAAAAAAGAAGGACCTGGCACTGTAAGGAAATTCACTGTTCATGTCTAGCTAGTCTACACACACACACACACACACACACACACACACACACACAATTTGTATATGCATGTGTAGACATGTCATGGCTGATGATGTAGTTTCCCTGATGAAGACTGGGTGTTGTTTGTATATCTGTTTTTAAACAAGATCTCTAACTCAAGCTGGCCTAGAACTCCCTGTCTAGCAAAGGGTGACCTTGAATTCTAGATCCTCCTGCCTCTGTCTCCCGAGTGCTGGAGTTACAGGGGAGAGCCACCACAACAGTTCATTTCCGGGCTGGGGATCAGATCAAAGCCTCATGCATCGTAGGCAATCATTCTACCAACTAAGCTGCACCCCCAGCCCCAGACTGAGCTTTGTTGAGCTAAGGGTAGGAACCCCTAACACATGCCAGTCTGTGTTTCAAATCCTTACCTAAGCAAGGGCAACCTCAGTGATTTTATTCTCAAAACATGTTAGGATCAATATTATTATCATAAATGACTACCAAAAAGGCAAACTGAGGACTGAGGCAGAGGGCAACGGAGGAATGTATCCTGCCCCAACCACAGTGCTGGTGAGTCAAGGCAGGGGAGTTGGGATGGAGGCAGTGGCTTCCATCTCTGCAGCCACCACTGGGCACTGCTGCCTGCATCCTTTAGTGGTGGACAGAGAGCCTGATTTTCTATCATTCTGACAGTGCACAGCCTGGCAAGATGTCCTGAGTGTGTGTGACTGTAGCATTGTCTGCAAATGAACCCTGAGTGTGTGACTATAGTATGTGTGATCATCCCAGCTAACCCTGAGTGTGTGACTGTCTGTGTGACAGTCTGCAGCTAATGTCCCTGAATATGTGTGACTGTGGCATGTGTGATGATCTGCAGCTGATGCCCCCAAGTATGTGTGACTGGCATGTGTGATTGACTGAGCAGCAGCAGCTGAACCCCAAGCACTTCTGCAGAGTTGCCCCGAGCCTCTGAAACTGGAAACTTCTCAGAAGACCAGAAGTGTGGTCAAGCACCTGGCTTCCTGGCTTCTAAGAGCCTTTACCAGAGTGCTCGCCTTCAACACTCACTGAAGCAAACTACAGAAGGCAACTTTGACTCTGGGTCTGCTGGTGTGCAACAGTAGAACAGAGGCAGCGTGAAGGGTGTGAACTGAGGAGGCTCCCACCTGGAGTAGCTTCCCCCAAAGCCCGTGTCTGTGGTCTTCCTGCTGTACATTGGCAGGGGCTGGAGCAGAGGATCATTCCTGCTGCAGTACCTGTTTCTACACCTGCAGTGCTAGATGACAGAACAGACCCTCGGTGACATGCAGGGATCCCCTAGGTGAGACTGGAGTACAGAACATTCTGGAACCCAGGCCTCCGCTTGGCAGCCATATCTCTTTCCAGTAAAGCACTCTGGGCAGGACTTCACAGAAACGTTCAGATAAGCTTTACACCTTCTTGGTCTGAGCTGTATCGCAGAGTGGATGTGTCATCTCTTATTCTTAGTAAAATGATTTCTGCTAGAACACGTTTCACAATTGTAGATTTCATATCCTTGAAACGCAGCTAGCTCTGCCCCGGTTGCCCACTGCTGCCACAGACTTGCTCCATCAACAATGTTTTGCAAAGGACAGCATCAGCTGCTTCCAAAGTCCTGACCATCTTAATGGAGCCCCTGACTCCTTCATCCTCTGGGGTCTCTCTCCCTTCCTCCGGCACCATCAACCACATCCACAGTTTAATCTGAACAGACAGAGAAGCACTCAGTGACTGACATGTGTACCGTGTGCGGCTGAATTTGAAAACATGCTTCCGTTTTTTGCAATACTGTGCTTACAACATTCCCTGAGTCATTTGGAAAGCCTTTGAAATGCGTTCGAACCCTCAGCTGTTCTCCTCTGGGGAGAGCTTGTAGCCAGCGTAGAGATCTTTCTTTTTTAGCTTGAACGGAGCTACTCCACCTCTGGCTTCCCATGCTTTAAAGCTGTCCCTTCTCTAGGGACTGTTATTTGACTCTCTTCTATTACTCAATTTCCTCCCCCAAAACAAAACCGGTTTTTGGAGAATCAGGCCAGGCATATTTGGTGGTAAGTCTGGATGATGGAAACACACAGCAGGAGTCTGGCAGGGTGAGGGGGATGGGTAGGAGGAGGTGGGGAGAGGCTGGGGGACAGCAGGACTCTCTAAGCTTCATACTCAGGCATGGAAAGAGTCAATGCTTGGTGGGACAAAGGAATTCAAAAGTCAAAGCAGAAATGCTCTCCTAAACCATGTGCTGGTGGGCGGCATACCAGCCCTCACTGTAAAGCCTTAACTGGAAACAAAACAAGCAAACGACAACCTACAGATCTCTAGGGACTATGTGAACTTCTGCTTTGAAAAGTTTAATTAAAAGTAACAAGATGAGGCTGGAGAGGGGGCTCACCAGTGAAGAGCCCTGACTTGCTCTTCCAGAGGACCTGGGGTTCAGTTATCAGACACTCAGGACAGCTCACAACCATCTCCAGTCCCAGGGGATTGGATACCTTCTATGGTTTCTGTAGGCACTAGGCACACATGCGGTCCTTAGACATACATGCAGACATACATGCATAGACTCATATGCATAAAATAAAAAAATCTTTGAGAAATTAAAAATAAATACAAGGTACTAGATGATCAATAAACACAGTACCATGGTAGGTGGTGAGTTTTCACATTGGCCATGGTCACCAAATGAGGACTGTGGCCCCCAAAGGGTGCATAGCAAATGGAGCTTTTCCACAAAGAAATTCAGAAATCTGGTCCACAAAGCAGAGACAGAGCTGCAGACTTGGTTTGTCACTCATCTGCCAGTCAGCCCTGTGACCGTCCTTTCAGCCATATCCAAAGGACTTCATTTTCCAATCTCTAGGCTCCAGTCAGATAAGCCCTAGACCCTTTCATTCATTCATTCATTCATTCATTCATTCATTCATTCATTCATTCATTCATTCATTCAGTTATAAACAAAGGTTCACATAGCCCAGGCTAGCCTGGAGCTGATATTATGGTTAAAAACAACTTTGAATTTTTGATCTCGCTGCCTGTACCCTCTAGTGCTGAGATTATAGGCGTGCACCCACCATGTCTGGTTTATGTGGTGCTGGGAGTGGAACCCAGGGCTTTGTGCATGATAGGCAAGCACCTTACAAACTGAGCTACATCCTGGCCCCATATTTTGTTTTTAAATGTATCACATTTATTCATTTACTTATTTATGGTGTGTGTGTGTGTGTGTGTGTGTGTGTGTGTGTGTGTGTGTGTGTGTGTGCATCCCTCAAATCCATGCCATAGAGCATGTATGGAGGCCACAGGACAAGATTTAGGGCTCTGCTCTCCCCTTCCACCATTTGAACCCTGGAGCTCAAACTCAGGTGTCAGACTTGGTGGCAAGTACTTTTATCCACTAAGACATCTCACCAGCATCAGTTTAAAAAAAAAAAAATGTGCCGGGCGGTGGTGGCGCACGCCTTTAATCCCAGCACTCAGGAGGCAGAGCCAGGCGGATCTCTGTGAGTTCAAGGCCAGCCTGGGCTACCAAGTGAGTTCCAGGAGAGGCGCAAAGCTACACAGAGAAACCCTGTCTCAAAAAACTAAAAAAAAAAAAAAAAAAAAAAAAAAAAAATGAATTCCTTGCCAACATTGAAAAGCAGGATGTTACACACACACACACACACAAACACACACACTCAAAAAAGGTATTTTTAGGGCCTGGAGAGATGGCTCAGAGGTTGAGAGCACTGGCTGTTCTTCCAGAGGTCCTGAGTTCAATTCCCAGCAGCCACATGATGGTTTACAGCCCTCTGTAATGAAATATGGTGCCCTCTTCCGGCCTGCAGGGATGCAGGCAGAACACTGTATGTATAATAAATAAATAATTTTTTTTAAAAAAGGTATTTTTAATGTCAGCCTTCGAAAAATTGGAGCCATGACCCCCTGCTCTGGTACTGTCTTGTGTCACAGTCTACACGTAGCTCACTTCCTGAACCCTCTAAAAGTAGCTAACTTCAGCTATCTAGGTCTAGCAAGGTCCAGGGCTTTGCTAGACCTAGATCTGACACTGGGCTGAAGTTGTCTAACTGGGGTTAGGCCTGAGTTCCATGCCCGGCACCACAACGAACCAGGAACCCCTCTGGATGCCTAGATATGAGCTGTCTAGACCTTCCGACTGGACATGTCCTGAAGCTTTTCTCAGGAAGAGTCACATTCTCACTGTTCTCAGCTTACACTTCCTACATTTTCTGGTCAAAGAGCACATCAGCAGTGTATGAAAACAAGGCCATTGGTGATTGTTTTCTGCTGGTCCAGGCCACCTCTCCTTGGTGTGGTGGGTAGCCATTCCAGCTTTGGTCTGGAAGTTCCAACCCCCCATTGAGGCTTCGGTAACTATCCCCTGTAGACCCGAGATCCGGATGTGCCACCTTCTCTTGGTTCCCGGACCCTGGACTCTGGAGGTAGACTGAGCCGAGTTCTCCAAAGAACACTGCCAGACTGTGCTATGTCTTCCCCAGACCCTACGACCTACCTATCCCTTCATTTGTAAGTTACGCCACTAAATAAACCTCCCTTTTAACTACGTAGAGTAGCCTTAATAATTTCACCAATATCTTGGCTCCTGCGTCCATTCAGTCCCAATTCCAGCACTAAAAGAAACCAGCTGGTGGCACACGCCTTTAATCCCAGCACTCAGGAGGCAGAGCCAGGCAGATCTCTGTGAGTTCGAGGCCAGCCTGGGCTACCAAGTGAGATCCAGGAAAGGCGCAAAACTACACAGAGAAACCCTGTCTCAGAAAAAAAAAGAAAAGAAAAGAAAGAAAGAAAAAGGAAAGAAAAGAAAAGAAACCAGCTGTTAAGAGTAAGAACGTTTTGAGTTTCGGCTGGGAAGGTAGCTCACCTATTAAGCACTTGCTTAGCATGCAGTATGCCTGGGGTTCAAGCCCTAGAACTTCCAAAAAACTCAACTTTGGACTCCATGCTTGAGTCAGATCCCTCCATCCTCTCCCTCTTCAGGAGACCCTACTTACAACTTGATCTGAAATCAGCACACTGGCGGCTTGGGGAAAGTCCTCCCACCCTAGGGCTATGCTTCAATTTTCTTCCAGTTCAATTAATTGCGAGCACGTGCCCACTAGGTGGACCCTCCAGAGTGTAATAACCCTGGACCCCCGGGTCCCGGGGACAGAGCCTCACTCGCCTCGTTGAGCTGTTTTCTAAGCACCAGGGGGCGCTAGAGAGTTATTTTCCAAGTTGGTATCAGATGCATCTTTTACACTTCCTCTGATTTCCAAGTTAGATGACAATGACGGAAGCACAAATGAGGTGGAGGCGTAGTGTAAACTGCCCTGGGGAATGAAGGCAGGCATCAGATTTCAAAATTCAGTCTAAAGAACAGCTTCGGGGGTCAGAGCGTCCGTTCCTCCGCTGTCAGCCTCCGGTGAGTCAGGCAAGTTGATTTGACTTTTTGTGAAAACGTTACTCCTTAATTCTACCTACTTCGGGATCTTATGACATCAGTAAATTCGAGAAAAGTGGAACCGATTAACTAAATCAAGATTCGTTTACATCAAGGTAGTCAGTTCTTCGAAATAAACGTGTAAAGGGGTGGTATGTTTCTTGAACTGGTCAGCACCTGGGAAAGGAGGTTTACCGTATTGCCTATCTGTGTTGCGGGGGGCTTACTGGTTAAAGGGTATTTTTTACCAGAGAGACCCTATCATTTATTGCCCTGTGAAGGCATCCAAAAGTCCAACTGGTGAAAGGTAATTAAACTAGCACTGTGTATGCCTCCAAGATTATCTTTGTAATGTGTGCCCGGAGTGCATGGAAAGAGACGCACTCAGTGAGATGTTCTGGGTGGGAGACCCGCGCGTTCGCTCTTTACTTTGGGGGTTGCTGTCTCTAAAATAAACGAAAGAAAAAAAACTAGAATGAGGGAGTCATTCGAGCCCAGCGCCCACAGTCTGAGCAGAGCAGGAGACCGCTCAAGGACCTCGCCACCTGCCACATTCCGTATTTGGGCAAGCGCGTGCGTCACTGTCAGGAATATGGCTCCCTTTGCCAAGGCCGGCACTAATCTTACGTGTCTGTAAACGCGGGGTGTGTATGCCACGTTCCTTTACAATAGCCGACCGGTGACTGACTTAAGAACATGCTGCCAGATGCCCTCCCATTTCCTTATGTCTTTTGTGCAACCCGGGAATTAGGGGGAGGGGGATTGGCGTGTTCATGGGGGACAGAAAGGACAGGAGAGCTACCAGTTCAAGATCCTTCCTGGAGTGCCCTCTATGGCTCGCTCAAACCCGGGCACCGAAGGCAGGTGGGCGTCCCAGACGGGCGCACCCGGGCCGCGGACCTTGAGGTCCTCGGAGACAGCGGCCACCTCTCCACGTGGCTGAGGACGCAGACCGACTGCATCCAGCCTGGTTTCCCAGTCGTGTTACGCAACAACTTCGCAGGGGTCGTCTTTGCCCTAATTGTGCCCGGGGTGGTGTTTGTGTACGGAGCTCTCTCGGCTACTCCTGGCTGATGCCGTGCTGCGGGGAAAGGAGCGGGACGTTTCAGTCACAGCTCAGCCCCGCCGCCGCGCCCCTTCCCGGTCTCAGGGGGACCGTGGACACAAGAAGGCCAAGGTTCCCGCCACGCCCGGGTCCCCGCAGCCCTCGCCCGGGGTTCTGTTGGCAACAGGTAGCCCAGCCCGCTGTGGCTCTCGGGGAAACAAACAAACAAAAAGGTGCACTGAGCGAGCGCGGTGGCCACGGAGGGCGCGGCCAGCAACGGGCAAAGGGGTCCTGGGCTCCTCCCTGGCGCGCCTCGGTGGCTCCGCGGTGCGTCCCGTTGCGCAACGCAGCGCTCGGCGTGGGTCCCCGTGGACAACGGGAAGCAGCTGAGACCGCGGCCAGGGAAGGACGCGGACTGGCGGTGGCGCCGCGGCGGAGAGGACGGGGCGGGCCGGGGCGGGGCGGCGGGGAGCCCGCCCCTGTCGGCGCGGCCAGTGGCTGCGGGCCGGGGGCGGGCGCGGGCGCGGCGATTGGGGCGGCGGCCGCCCGTCACGGCGGGGCTGGCGGGCGGCGACGTAGCGCGGCGCTCGGAACTGACCTACTAACACACATCTCTCGGCGCGGCCACGGCGCCCGCGGACCCGGCGCGCCCGCCAGTCTCCCGCGCCGCGCCCTCGCCACCGCCCGCTGAGGGCCCGGCAGAGCCCGGATCGCGCTCAGGCGCAGCTAGCTAGATCCCGGCCACCCTTTCTTTCCCCTCTCGGGCCAGGGAGCAGAATCACGGTAAGCGCTCCGCCCACCGGCGGCCCGGGGGGCCCGGCTCCGTTCCGCGCCCGCTCTCGGAGCGCGCGGCCGGCGGGCGTGGGGCGCGGGACGCGGGCGGGCGCGGCGCGGGGATGGCGGGAGGCGGCGAGTGTGCGCGGGGCATGCATTACATAAACTTTTGCTGCCTTGGCAGGAGGGGGACTCGCCACCTTAAGGTAGCTGCTTTGATTGCAGCGCCCTGGCGCCGGCACGTAGCCCTGACTGCCGCGCGCTCCCTCCCCCTCCCCGCTATTGCATAATGTCTCCGGATTTCAGGAAAATTGATGTTTCGGTGGAGAAGAGCGCGCCGGGGAGGCGGAGCGCAGGCCAATCCCCCTAGCAGCCAGACGACGTGCCCTGCTCTCCGGGGTCTCTCCGTGCTGGTCCCCTCTCGGGGCCGGCCAGGGGGAGGGTTGAGTCACGGGGAACCGTCTTGATTTGCTTAGAAGGAGGGTTGGGAGTGCGAACGGTGACGGCATTCGGAGATGCCTGCGCGGCGTTTGTTTGTGTCAGGCGCTGTGTCTGCACCGACGTTTTTCCACCCTGTTTGTCGTCAGCGTGTTTTACGAGCCCTCGGGAAGGTGGAGGGATGTGTCCTTTCTTACATTGCATAATGGGCCCGCGGTGAAACGTGGGCACCGAGGACTAGCTGATGTGGGAATATGCGTGTATGTTTGCAATGATTTGGTCATTTTAGCGCAGCGTTGGGTATTAGATCCTTATTGGTACCTCTGTGTCGTCCCAAATAAGCATGGTTTAAAAACGATCCTACGGAATTCATTATTAAGAAAGGAGAATTCTTAGTATTAGATGCGGATACACGCGGGGGAGGGGGGGTCCTTAAATGTTCGAGGTGTTATTTTTAAGACCCGGACGAGCCATTGTGACGTTTGTCTCCCCACTTTCCCAACTGGAATGCGTTCCGTTCCATCAGCTTTTTTCTCACCTTATCGTCATTGGCTTTTTTTTTTCAGACACCACAAGACAGATCATTAATAGATTCCTGGAAATGTTAGGTTATGTAACTGCCGAATTTGCTGGCTGTTGAGCATAGAAAGAGAGCTAATTACGTGATTTTATAATCTTGCCACAAAGAAAGTAGGGCAATCTCAGCGTTTAAGAATGTCACTATCAACAGGGGTTTTGTTGGTTCTTTTTAAGGATATTTTAAGCCGAAAAGTGACAACCGACTAAGCTCTGACTTAGCCCAGGCTTGCCAAATGTGTGTCTTTTGCCCTAAATGAAATGTACGTCTTTCTAAATTTAGCCCTATCACATTTTAACAATCGTGGCCTCAGTGCTATTTCTGGTGTCTCCAGGGCTGTGTGCAAATACAAGCTCAAGGCCATTTGCTGTAGTTTTAACTCCAGCCTTCCAAGACCTCTGATAAACCGTATTTTTAGGAAGGCATTTCGCAGCGCCCAGTGACTGCTGATCGCGGGGGCCCCATTTATCATTTTAAAGGACACTTTGGAGGAACTGCTTCGCTCAGAGGCCACCAGGGAATGGCCAAGAGTCATCTTCTCTCTGGCTTTTGTAAATAACAACAGCTAATGAGGTCAGAAGTATTTATTTCACATCGTGATTTCCCCCCAGATCAAATATGAGTTGTGGGAAGCATATATAGGTTAGTAGATTATATTTTTGCCTGTGTAACCTAGTTTTACTCATCGGGGATAGATGAATATTTTAAGTATCTGGATATTAAATTTCTTCCCGGACTCTTACTTAGTGTAATGATGTGTGAATATACGTATTTAATAGTGTCTGTGAGATATATTTTTCTTAGCGTAACATTTACATAATTGAACTACAGTATTATTTTAAGGGGTGGACACATTCTAGATATTGACCCCTGGAACATATTATTACCCCTATTTCAGCCGTTTTCCAAGACGCTGCAGTTGGGCTTGCCAACCCCCCCACCCCCGACCCGACCCGACCCGACCCACTTTGCGAGCTGGGGTGGGAGACCCAGGCCTGCCAGGGTCTTTGCAGCGCCACCTTCCATCAAGCGTCCTTGCGCCCTTCGCTCCCGCCCCAGGGACCGGGCACGCGCCTGGCGGTGGCAGGCGGGGACCTCGGCCCGAGACGCGCCCCTGGGCAGCCGCTGGACGCGCCTCGCGGGGGCCCGCGCTCCTCCCCGCCCCCTCCCCGCATTCCTTTGTTCTGGCGCGGGGGTCCTCGCGGCGCCGAGGCCCCGCTGCGCCGCCCACCCGGCGGGAGGCGGGCCTGGGGAGCGGCGCGGCGTGGGGGCGCGGCCGCGGAGCGGGGCGGAGGCTCGCGGGGCCCCGTGCGCTTCGCTGCGCTCGCCCGGAGCCGGGAGGCCAGAGGCGGAGAGCGGGCGTGCCTCCTGGGCGCAGGCTCCAGCGGAGATGGGCCTCGGGACAGAGCAGCCTCGGGCGTCACAGCCGGGGGCAGACTCCACTCCGCAGCAGCAGCATCGCTAGCCGTGACCCCACCACAGACACCTTTGTGCCTGGACTCTTCGTTGTATTTCCGAGCCAAGCTCTTCTCCATTCATGGAGTGAAAAAGCGAGACCTCTAAATGGCTTTAGAAATGGGGGAGGGCAGTCTTGATTGCGATGGGAAGGAGGGTCCCTGCTTGAACGTGGCCAGTTGAGCACATGTGTTTCTATTTCTTGTATCTAAAGTGTATATGGTCAGCGGCCCAAGATTATGTATATGGTCAAATGTCCCTAGCTCTAAATCACCCACATAGATGCAGCTGTCCCTCTGTGAAACTACCTCCCTGCGCTTTCATCCCAGCTGCTGGTTTTCCTGGGTGGGCTTCTGATGTCACTCAGGCGAAGCATGCAGGTGTTGGAGGGTGATCAGGCTGCTCTCTGGATGGTAAACCTGGAATTCAGCTTCAGAGGACGCTATCGGACACCCTAGGGACCCTCTTTCAACTGGAGACAGCTTTGGGAGGTGCATAGAGGACAGGCGCAGGTGCTGCCCAGGCCTCTGAGTATATGACCGACCCTCACTAGCCTCTAGGGAATCTAGGGGAAACCTGTGGAGCTGGACAGTTAGAAGAAACTCAATAAATGTTTCCAGAATGCTTGTGTCTGGGCTCACTTTCCTTTACTGAACCGGAATCTCACAGGAAAGATGAGAATGGGGTTGGTATTGGGTCTGTAAAGATGCAACTTTTTTTGTTCCTGAATACTCTTGACTTGTACATGTTGTTAATTAATGTCTGTACCAAGGGAATTCTTGACAACATCGAAGCCATTCAGCGTTCCAAGTAACTGGGTTCACATCTTAGGGAAGTGTCTGAAGGAACAGAAATGATGAGTCCCCACAGCAGGAATAGGCTGACCTTTCCAAATCCCTGGAACTCTCTGTGACTTGTGTTCTTGGGACTGGCTGATGCTTGCCTCAGAACCTCTGGTCTGAGATCAGCAATGGCTGTCCTCACATGGGTGTGTATACATACGCCGTTTTAGAGGATGCACGTAGCCGTGTGGCTGACAACAAAACCAGGTCCTGTTAGATTGATGGTTCTTGACCTTGTTGAAGAAACCTGGGTCTGAGGAACCGGCGACAGCAGTCTAGAACAGTACTTTGCAGAAAGGGCTGGGACCTGCCTCGATCATTCTTCAGAAATAAGAAGGGCGGTTACTAAACAAGGTGGGTGGAGGACCCACTCAGCACCCTCATGTAACAAAAGTCCTGCACTTAGAGAAGCTGGTTAGCAGCCCAGGCCAGGGCTTCAAAGATGGGAGCTCTGTCAGCCATGCCCGCTCTCCTCCATCTTTCTGTCTGTCCCTTCAATGAGAGTGAACACAAGCTCACTGTACTTTGTGAAACAGTTTCCTTTTCTGTGTTGAGGGCTTATCTTGGCAATTATAACATCACCATGATGCAACAGCCTGCAAATTAAAGCCCTTTGTGAAAGGCTGTGCGCTGGTTGAGCAAGGCCCCTGACTCACGCCCGCCAGTGGAGTTTTCTAGCTGACCTTGCCATGGTCATCAGTGGGTTCCGAGATGCAGGTCTAATTGAGGCGTGGGATGGAAAGGCGCGGTCAGAGTGCTCAGCGTTATTTTTACCCAACTTCAAAATCACACATGCCTCACTGTTTCCACTGTAACCCAGATGGCACCGGTGCTGTTAAAAGTTGTTTATTTTTAATTTGTATTGAGGAATGAGAGCACGCTTGGGATTCAAGTCAAACATAACAAACAATGTAACTGAGATTTCCTATAATGTTCACTTCTTGTTTTTGTCAGGTATGCCCGCATTTCACAGGGTTAGCACATTGTTTGATATCCTGTTATTTTTCTAAATTTTATTTGAGTTGATTTTTATCCAGATCGGACTCACAGTGAATGTCGAAAGATACTGACCTTTGATCATAATTACATAAGAGGTTTTTTTTTTTTTTTCAGTTTCAAAATGAGTTTTTATTGCCACCACCCCCACTTACCTCTCACATTTCTTTGCAACTCATTTTCCTGTAGTTATAAAGGGGGGAGGATTTGGTTTCTCGTATGGCTTTAATTAGAGTTTGAGCTTGTTTTTTAAGTTTAGCGGGGATTTACTAGATGCCATTCGTTAATAAGCCGGGCTTTGAGGACGTGGTTTTGCTGGAGTTTGGGTGTTTATAAGCCTTTCAATTATCAGAACACGGTGTAGTTTATTAACTTTCTAGGGATCTTAAATGTAATTAAGTAGCCCTCAAATAAACCTTCCACTCTAGTTGTAAGGCACACAGCACAATAAATGGCACTCACAGTCATGTGCTGATTAAGAAAGTGAACAAGAATGTTAAAAACCAGGCCAGGGAGGTTGGGAACATTCAAGAACCCTTTCTGCTCTGCCCCATCCCCAGCATGCTTCCTTTTTTGTAACTGATGTTGTTTTGTTTTTTTGCCGTTACGCTATAAACTAGTTGACTGTGTGTGATGTTGGTGTCCCGAAGACTTAGTGGACGCTGGGGTTGAAGCTCAGTTGGCAGTGTTTGCTGTGCATTCCCAGTGCCCTGGGTCCTCTGTCCAGCACCCCAACCCAATGTCACAGTGTGCACCTCTAGTCCCATCACTTCTGCAGAGAAGGCAGGAGGATCAGAAGCTCATTGTCATAGCAAGACTCCCGAGGAGTTAATAAATGGATTGATTATCTTTTCAAAAATGTCACAAATAGTAGGGACTGGAGAGATGGCTCAGTGGGTGAGAGCCACTGTTTTACTTCCAGACAACCTGAATTTTGTTCTGAGGCCTCACACCAGGCAGCTCACAGCTGGTAACTCCAGCTTCAGGGGATCCAATACTCTTCTGACCTCCACAGGCACTGGCCACAAGTGGCAGACACTCAACACAGTCACACACACAAATAAAACAATAAATCCTTTTTTAAAACTTTTCTTGGATAGTAACGGTTCCCATTTTGAAGCTTCTCTATTAGGTTAAAAAAAAACAACCACATTTCTGTACACACCCCCACACACAACACTCCCTCTCTCTCTCTCACAACTCTCTCCATGGGCTCCATTTTCTCAAGCTGTGAAGTTGTTTTAGGGGGTGACCCTGTGTACCCTGCGTGTGTCCATCTTTAGACTCACTGTGTTATGTTACAAACACGTGCTCCTGTGGAGACTGTCGGTTACACTAGTTCATATTTCAATCAGGAAAGTAGATGGATCTATTAATAAAATGCAAACTTGTCATCTGATTTATTAAGTTTAAATCTAATTTTCAAGTAACCCATTATTGAACTTGGAATCTTTTCCTTTCCTGTAAGCTGGATCAGGTTTTGACACATTTATTTACAGATGCATCCAAACAGAAAAAGTGGGTCAGTTTGTTGCTGAGATAGGGCTAATCTGGCAATGTAAGAGATGGCTCATGTGTATGTGCCCCACGTGTGCACCAAGCACGTGTTTCTTCTGGCCCTGGGTGTACTTTGGACTGCTAAGTGACTACAGGCCCTAAGCTGGACACTCAGGAGCTACAGTGTTTTGTTCTCACTGGATCAAAGTGGTCCTGCACACACCCGATGACCTGAATTCAGTCTCCAGGTCCCACTGTGGAAGGAGAAAACTAACTTCTGAAAGTTGGCTCTGACCCCACCACACAATAATAATTAAAAAATAAATAAAAATAAAAGGCCTTTTCTCTAAGCTTACCTCTAAGGAGGTGATGAAGTGATCAACTCACTTTCCAGAACTTTCACAGGTAGAAGCTAGAGAGAAGGCTCAGGGTTCAGAGCTCTTGCTGGTCTTGCCGAGAACCCATGTTCAGTCCCCAGCACCACATCGGGCAGCTCACAGCCAGCCTCGTCGTGGACTTAGGTATCTAAACAAGGAAGGCGCTCTGTGATCAGTGCAGAGTGCTTGTTCACTTCTGCCTCAGCAGAGTCTGAACTGTCACCCTGATCTCTGAGAGGTCAGAGGTTAGAGCTGCACACGCATTTCTGTTATGACCATGGGGAAACCCCTGCAGGGTAAACTGTTTAGAATCTATGTTGTCGATTGGATTTTTTTGTGGACTTTTCTTAGGTCAGGTCTCATTTTAATTGCAGAGAGTATTTAGGTCATCTGACTTAAATAAACTCTGAGGATCTGCGCTTATGAAATACAGCTCCTGCCTCTAGCAGGTTATAAAAAAGCGTGCGGCAGCAGTGATGGTGTCTTCTTCACAGTAGGCGTGGGAAAGTATGTCAGCTGGCATGACGCGATGCCTGCTCTTAAATTTCTCTTTTTTATTTGTGTCTTTAAGCAGTCAGATCAGCTAATGGGTGTAATGGAGTTAATGGCACTGACAGAGGTAACATCATAGAATTGGTATTTCATGTCAGTTATTCACCAAAAAAGAAACACAAATAGTGACTAAGGTGCCCTGGCAGTCGGTGTTGATTTCAAACAGTGACACATGGGTGAAGTCATGGTTTGACTAATCATAAAGAGAGATACTGGGATCTGAAGCAGTCATGATGAATGCTGATGGTTTCAGAAGGTGGCCTCCACTGTGCTGAGGAAATGGCTCACTGGGTAAAGTGCCTGCCATTGAGTGTGCGGACCTGAATTTGAATTCCCAGAACCCGTGGGGCAGTAGAGCATGCCTGTCATCTTAGTGCTGGGGAGACAGAGCAGAGCCAGGCGGATCCTGGAAGCTTGCTAGGCAGCCTGTCTGTAGAAACAGGAATCTCCAGGTCCACTGAAAGACTCTGCTTAAAAAAAAAAAAAAAAAAAAGTAGACAGGTAGGAACGGCGAGATCCCAGAGTTAGCCTCCAACCTTCACACACACACATGCACTTCATGGGTATTGTAATAAAAACAGAAAGATGTTGTCAGCTCCATTTGCCTGCATCCATTGTCGAGGAACTGGACTCCCTAGCCATCTGTCTTTAATGGCTGTGTGGTCTCCGGCTAGTTGCTCAGCCTTTCTGTCTGTTAGCAGCTTACTCTGTGTGCTGGCCAGTTTTGTGTCTACTTTACACAAGCTCGACTCGCTCGAGAGGAGGGAGCGTCCAGTGAGGAACGCCTCCAGAAGACTGGGCTGCAGCAAGCCTGGAGGGCATTTTCTTAGTCAGTGATTGGTGGGGGAGGGCCCAGCCCATGGTGGGTGGGGCCATTCCAAGGCAGGTGGTCCTAGGTTCTATAAGAAAGCAGGCTGAGCAAGCCATGAGGAGCAAGCCAGTAAGCAGCACCCCTCCATGGCCTCTGCATCAGCTCCTGCCTCCAGGTGCCTGTCCTGTTTGAGTTCCTGTCCTGACTTCCTTGGATGATGAACTGTGATGTGGAAGTGTAAGCCAAATAATTCCTTTCCTCCCCAAGTTGCTTTGGTCATGGTGTTTCACCACAGCGATAGAAACTCTAAGACACTCTACCAAGTCATTGGGTCAGAGAAATGCTCACTCCTTGTTGAAATACATACACTTTGGGTTTTGTTTAAAAGATGATAATGGGGCTGGAGAGTTGGCTCAGCAGTTAAGAGCACTTATTGCTCTTGCAGAGGACCTGGGTTCAGTTCCCAGAACCTACATAGCGGCCCATGACCTTCTGTGAGTTCAGTTCTGGGGATCCAATGCCCTCTGACCTCCAACGGTACCAGGCAGGCAAAACATTCATACAATTATAATCTTTTTTTTAAAGGTAATAATAGGGGAGCTGGAGAGATGGCTCAATGGTTAAGAGCACTGGCAGCTCTTCCAGAGGTCCTGAGTTCAATTTCCAGCAACACATGGTGGCTCACAACCACCTGTAATGGGATCTGATACCTTCTTCCGGTGTGCAGGCATACATGCAGATAGAGTCCTCATAAAATAAATAAAGCTTTAAGCTGGGTGGTGGTGGTGGCACATGCCTTTAACCCCAGCTCTCAGGAGGCAGGGGCAGGAAGAGCTCTGTGAGTTGGAGACCAACATTGTCTACATAGTGAGTTGAAAAACAACAACAAAGATAATAATAGGGGCTAGAGAGATAACTCATCACTTAAGAGTGCAAGAATGCATATTGTTCTTGTGGGCGACCAGAGTTTGGTTCTCAGCACACACGGTGGGCCGCTTACAAACTCTCGTAACTCCAGTTCCGGGGGACCTGGAGCCTCTGACCTTTGCAGGCACTGGCTCTCACATGCACACTGAAATACACAAATAAACATATTCTTTTAAAGATAAAGTAATGATAATGAGGAGGGCTGGAGCAAGTGTAGATACCTGAAGGATGGTCACAAATTCAAGGCCAATAGCTGTCTGTCTTTTTCACTATTTCAGGTTGACTGAAGGCAGTTCTGGGCAGTCCTTCATGATGCAGCCAACTTGTGGGGTGAGCCCCAGATCTGTGGTGCCTTCCTGTCCCTAGAGGAGCTTTATAATTAGATGTGAGGCTCCAAACTAAGAGAGATGAAGGGAGGCCGTGTGTGTGTGTGTGTGTGTGTGTGTGTGTGTGTGTGTGTGTGTGTCTGGGAATGAAAGGGAGGATGTAGGGAAGATCCATGAGGGGTCAGTGCCAGGGTCCAGGCTGGCTTGAGGTCTCTAGTTGGTCATCACATGAGTAGCAGATCTCTAGGCATGCCACTTGCCTTGTGAGCCTTTGTTTTCTCCTCTGAAGATGCTGAAAGGGCATGGCCTGAGGCAGGTCATACCTCCAGTGCCTAGGACTTAGCAAAAGCTCAGTCAATGACATCTGTCAATGAAGTGTCAATGTCAGGTGTTGGCAAGGCCAACACCTCAGGTCCCATCATGACCGAAGCCCAAGCGTGTGTCTCTGTTCTGTCCGTCCTCTTCAGTTTGGCCCCCACCCTACCTGCAAAACCTGGATTCTTCAGGGCTTGGTTCCCCACTCTAACACGCTTCAGTCTAGCTTGGTGCCAGTATGCAGGTGTTTCATGTATAGTCACCAAGTCGTTCACAAGTGAGTATGTGCATCTATATGTATGTACATATATGGAGACCAGAGGATTCCTCAGCATTCTGTCCACTTTGGCTTTTGAGACATGGTCTCTCACAGACCTGGAGTTCACCTAGTAGGCTCGGCTGACTGGCCAGGGAGTCAGCCCCAAGGATCCTCCTGTCTCTATCTTCCTAGCACTGAGATTACAGTCCCTGCCACCAGTTCCGTCATAGGTTCTGGGGATTGAACTCAGGTCCTCATACTTGCAAGTCAAGGGCTTTACCATCTGAGTCGTCTTCCCAACTGAGAGGGCTGGTTTTTGTTATACAGTTAAGCTTGGCCATGGTGGCCTGCTCTGACGACCTGCCATCACACACACACACACACACACACACACACACACACACACACACACACACTCATTCACTCTCTCTCTCCCTACCAAATCCATATAGTCACACGATGAACACTTTTGGGGCAGGAAGGTGTAAAATATCTCTGAGCTCAGCTATGTGGAGAAATTGTGAGACTCATAGGGAGAGGAACTCACAGATGGTGGGGTGTGTAGATGAAGTATAATGCATATTTTAAGGAAGAACTGAGATAAGTAAGTACATGGAGGAAAATAGTAGCACATCAAGAAAAGATAGTCCGTCCGTCCCGTCCCCGTCCCCCCCCCCCCCCGCGCAAAAAAAAAAAAAAAGGTGTGGCAGGGCCTGTGTGGTATTTAAAAGCCAGCACCTGTGGCTCGGGAAGGCCGGGGTCAGCCTCCTTCCTCGGCTGTACCTTCTTCTCCCAACCTTGCCACTGGCTCAGTTCACTTTAGGGGTGGGGACCGACCTGAGTGACGGCAAGCCTCCCGCCGCGGAGGAGCGCTCCCTGCACTGTGCAGAGGAGGGCGGTGTCTCCAGATCCCAAGAGAAGGCCTGTACGGAGGTGGAGGTGATAAGGATTTATTTTTCACTAAAGGATGAAAGGCTGTCTTTCGGCCTGTGGTGTCGCTCTCTTGAGGTGGTGCCTGTCAGGGTGTCATTGTCACCGAGCAAACAGAAGCCTCCTGTTAATAACCCTTGGGCTCCCTTGAGTAGGGGAGCTGCTCCCGGTGTGCTGGCCCGATTTGGTGGACAGAGCCTTGTGTGACACCTCGGTCTTTAGGACCTTGACATTCTTGCTGCCGTGGAAAAGACAGAAGCAACAGGCGGGCTTCTGTGAGTGAGAGAGCCGAGGAGATGGCTTAGTTGTGTTGGTATTCGCCACACAAGCGTGGAGTCCTGGTCCCCAGAACCCATGTGAGAAGAAGCTAGGCATTGTGGGGCTCAGTTAGTAGTTCAGGTGATTAAGGAGCCAGAGACAGGAAGATCCCTGTAGCTCACAGGCTAGCCAGCCTAGCCTACAAGGCAAGTTCTAGGCCAGCAAAAGACTCTCTGTCAAAAAACAAGGTGGACAGAGCCTGAGGAATGACACCTGCGGGTGACCTCTGACCTTCAGTTGCACAGGCACACCTCCGGAGGTGCGCAAAGAGTGAGAAATACTGGCATGAAGCGAAAACACACAATTGTCGTGTGTCGGGATGCGCAACACCTTGAAGGGGGGAAATGGGAATGGTGTGCGCAGGTTGTGTGCATCTTTGCTTTATGGAGACCCAAAAGCACCATGAGAGAGAGTCATTGACAAATAATAAGGATTTATTATCTTGTGGCAAAGCCTGGAGTAGAATGCTTACCTAGTACTCCCTTAGTTCCATCCTCCCGCACATACTCACCCCCCCCCCCTCTCTCTCTCTCTCACACACACACACACACACACACACACACACACACACACACACACACACAGTAAGACCCAATTCATATTATAAATATTTTACTCATGGGTGTGAAAAACGGTTGATGATTCTATTTTTCAGTTCTTATATTTTATTTGAAACTAATTAGCAAGATTGAAAGAAGTTCTTTCCATAATTATATTCTCTAGTTTTGAAGTAATCTTAACTTTCAAGAGGGCTCTGTTTAAAAAAAACAAAAGTCCCTCTGAATAGTAACTGTTTTAGTCTATGTAGGGGATATGTAACTGAAGTCTATGAAGCTGAGATTTTTAGGACCCCCAAAAAGCACTGTGGTTGTCAATCTTAAAAGTCTCGTCAGTGAGCCTGAAGGGCCTTTGCATTTCAGATCTTATAAGTATATAAGTGTAGCATCTTGATGTTGAGGCCAGAGGAGTCCCCAGGGGAGACTGGGGACCACCAGGCCCTCAGGGGTGGGATGGCAGGTTAACAGATGGTAGCCATGTCATCTATTGTCATTCTGAAACAGGACAGCCAGTGCGGGTTCTGGTTAGGAACTCACCATTGATGGGCTATCTGTCATTTCCTCCCTGTAATGAATCATCCTGAATCTTGCACGTGGCCTTTTCATCTCTTAAACACCACTTTCTTCTATCTGACCCAGAGCAGAGGGAAGGGAGGAACGAGTGGATGGATGGATGGATGTGAGGGACTAGAGAGAGGGATTAGATGGATCCAAGGATGGGTTGGTGGAGGGAGGGAGAGAGAAGGAGGGAGGGGTGGTTGACTGAGTGACAGATTTAGTGACTGGGTGAGTGAGTGAGTGAGTGACTGAGTAACTCATTTCCTCACTCTCTTGGACCACACAGTCCCTGCAAAGAGGTCCTTTGCCGCCGAAGTGGGAGTGTTTGTGTATTCACGTCTTTTTCCGGCTTGCTCACTCTTTATGAAGACCTGAGCCTCACTGAGCCCATTCTCCCTGACTGCTCAGCACAGCCGCCGCCCCCCTCCCCCTAGCAGCTAGCACACATCTGCCCAGGGGACTCACCGTGTTCTCCTTTATTGCAGATAACCAATACGACCTCACTCTGCTTCAGAAAGGCAGATTTATCCTGGACTGGACCACAGAAGGAGTGTTGATGGAAAGAACACTGGGAAAGTGATCCCCTCCCACGGGTCTGTCTGTCGGGTAAGGTCCTTTCTGATGCAGCTGAGGAAAATGCAGACCATCAAAAAGGAGCCTGCCCCCCTGGATCCTGCCAGCAGCTCAGACAAGATGATGGTGCTGAACACTGCCTTAGCCGAGGTGGCAGAGGACCTGGCCTCGGGTGAAGATCTGCTCCTGAATGAAGGGAGTGTGGGGAAGAGCAAGTCCTCCGCGTGTCGGAGGAAACGGGAGTTCATTCCCGACGAGAAGAAGGATGCCATGTACTGGGAGAAGAGGAGGAAAAATAACGAGGCCGCCAAAAGGTCTCGGGAGAAGCGCCGACTCAACGACCTGGTTTTGGAGAACAAGCTGATTGCACTGGGGGAAGAAAACGCCACTTTAAAAGCCGAGCTGCTGTCTCTCAAATTAAAGTTCGGTTTAATTAGCTCCACGGCGTATGCCCAAGAAATCCAGAAACTCAGTAATTCCACAGCTGTGTACTTCCAGGACTACCAGACATCCAAGGCTGCTGTGAGCTCGTTTGTGGATGAGCATGAACCCACGATGGTAGCTGGGAGCTGCATCTCGGTCATCAAACACTCTCCTCAGAGCTCTCTGTCCGATGTGTCTGAGGTGTCCTCTGTGGAGCACACACAGGAAAGTCCCGCTCAGGGTGGCTGCCGGAGCCCTGAGAACAAGTTCCCTGTGATCAAGCAGGAGCCGGTGGAGTTGGAGAGCTTTGCCAGGGAGTCCAGGGAGGAGCGGGGCGCCTATTCCGCCTCCATCTACCAGAGCTACATGGGAAGCTCTTTCTCCACCTTCTCCCACTCCCCACCCCTCCTGCAGGTCCATGGGTCCACCAGCAACTCCCCAAGAACCTCAGAGGCCGACGAGGGTGTTGTGGGCAAGTCCTCTGATGGGGAAGATGAGCAGCAGGTCCCCAAGGGCCCCATCCACTCTCCGGTGGAGCTTCAGCGGGTGCACGCCACAGTGGTGAAGGTTCCGGAAGTGAACCCTTCTGCCTTGCCACACAAGCTCCGAATTAAAGCCAAGGCCATGCAGATCAAAGTGGAGGCTTTGGACAGCGAGTTTGAAGGCATGCAGAAACTCTCCTCACCTGCAGATGTGATGGCCAAAAGACATTTTGACCTGGAGAAGCATGGCACCCCGGGTATGGTCCATTCCTCCCTCACTCCTTTCTCGGTGCAGGTGACGAACATTCAAGATTGGTCCCTCAAATCGGAACATTGGCATCACAAAGAACTGAATGGCAAAACTCAGAGTAGCTTCAAAACAGGAGTGGTGGAAGTCAAAGACAGTGGCTATAAGGTTTCCGAGGCTGAGAGTTTGTATTTGAAGCAGGGGATGGCAAACTTATCTGCAGAGGTGGTCTCGCTCAAGAGATTCATAGCCACACAACCTATCTCAGCCTCGGACTCCAGGTAAATGACTACTGACCGAGCTGTGCGTGGAGGAGGATGCTGTTGGTACCGTGCCGAATTTCCACTGGACCTCTGATGTCGTTTCACTGTAGCGTGCACACGGTGTCTGTCTGGTGTCCTTGTGTGCACACGCTGAAGACTTGATACCCTCACTCTGCCTGGTGTATAGTCAGATAGCCCCCACAGAGGCTGTACATATGGAACATTATTTTTGCTCTATTATAAAGTGTGTATGTTGCCAGTTTCAATAAAGGGTTGGTGACAGACGCAGCACGGGCTCTGTTGCACTTGATCGGATGGGAAGAGAAAAGGCTACTGAAGTGCCTTGAGGTAGAGACTGGGGAGATGGATGTCTCAGTGGGATAGGGTGCTCCCCACATAACCGAAAGGACCTGGTTTCGGTCCCCAGCATGCATATAAAAGACCAGGTGCAGAAGCACATATAGCTGTAACTCCAGAGAAGCAGGGATACTTGGGGACACAGCACACAGGAAGATTCCCTCGGGCTCACTTGCCAGAGAGCCTAGCCTAATTGGCGAGCTCCGGGCTCAGTGAGAGGCCCTGAATCAAAAACTAAGGTGGAGGGTGATGGAGGAGGACTCCCGACGTCGACCCGGGACCCTTGATCTGACGCACTCACAAACTTGCACGCACAAAAGCTGCCAACGTACAGACAGGCATTTTACCTTTCACTTAATGTGGAGTGGCAGCTTCCCCAGGATGAGAGGAAAACGGAAATATTAATGTTTTGGTTTTCAAAACCATGGTGTGTTTAGAAACTTTCTAAGAAAAGGAACTGGGAATAGAGAGGTCTGTACAGCCCAGGGAGGAGGGAGGAGCGGAGAGACGGTGAGTGTTCCTGTGTGGAGACTGGATTACTGAGTTATTCCCCACTGGGTAGGTTTCTTCAGGACAGAGTTTTCTCTAATTTTCTTGAGTGGAAGGCTCCGAGCAGTTGGCCTCTCCTTGGTCACCTCCCTTTGTGCGGTGGCTGAGTCACTGACCCACTTCACTGCATGAAAAACCATTTGTCAAAGTGGATAAAGACAGGTTGAAGGAGGTGGGTTTTGTTTTTCGTTTTTATTTTTGTTTTAACATTACCCTAAAGCTTAACAGTTCCAGAGTATGGCCCTCCAGGGAAAAAGCTAAATACCATTTAGATGTCATTAAAGGAATTTCTGAGACCCCATCAGTTACCACACACCAACATCTATACAATTCAGGTATATTTGATGATGCAGTTATGGGCTCGCGATAGAGTTCTGTGGCAGAACACTTGCCTAGCACGTGTGAGGCCCTCGCTCCATCCCCATCATCTCAGGGCAGGGGAGTAGGGAGTGTCTGTTAATGAGAAATGTTAATAATGCCTCTCCATCTGTAGACATTGGAAATTATAACACATGGGTCTAGAAAACATGATCCCCGGCAACTGGAGAAAAGACCAGTTATTTGTCTGGACTTCTCCACTGTCCCAAGAAGCAAGTGTCATGAGACCCTGTGCTCCTGCCGTGCGGTGGTTGGTGTCCTGTGTCTCAGGTGGAGTGGGTGGGTGGTGGACAGTGTTCCCAGTAGGTCACTCCTCACCCAAGGGCTGTCTCCACACTCATCTTTCTGTGCTGGATACGGAAACCATTGCACTATGACTCAGGCTTGCTCTTTGCCTGGGCCACACGGCCAACCACAGTGCCTAGAGGCAGAGCAGGCCTGGCAGTGTGCCCTGAAGGAGTCTTTGTGACTCGCCACATCCAGGACAGGCCCGGTGCTTGTTGTAGGCCATGTTCTCTGCATTTTCATAACTTACACTGTGGTGCTTTGTGTTGAGGGGACCTCCTGTCCCACACAAACACACATACACAGGCTGCCTACTTTATCCTTTAGCTCTGGCCTCCACTTCCATCTAGGTTCTTCCAGTCTTTTCCTTGGCTGTCCTGGAACTCACTGTGTAGACCAGGCTGGCCTCAAACTTGCAGAGATCTGCCTGCCTCTGCCTCCTGAATGCTGATCTTAAAGGCAGGCGCCCCCACTACCCAGCTTTTTCTCAGTCTTATTACAGGCTGAGCTGAGACCTGTGAGAGTTACCCACAAACGCTGTAAAGTAAAGAAGCAGTTCTACAGAAAGAACAGAGTCAAAATACTCAGCAACCCAGAAGGCACAGGATGAATCACCCAATACGAGCTGTAGGAGAAACAGGATGTCCAGTTTTCCTACATGGGAAGAAGTATCCAGGGCTGGGCTTACAGCATGGCAGTACATACTAAGCTCAAATGTGCAGGGCCTTGGATTCAATTCTTAGCACTACAAAGCAAAAGTCACAATAAGGGAAGGAAAAAAAAAACCAAATAATTACAATAAGGAGAGGGGAATTCCTTCAAGCTTGCTGAGTCAGAGCCCTGTGAAAGAATAGGTTGTGTCTGTGTTGACACATCCAGACAGTTGTCCCCTGACTCTGCAGATGCACTCAGGTACAGTAGAAAACACAGCCTACGGCCGTACTACCCACAAAGAGCCCAAGCTCATCTGATCCTGGAAGCTAAGCAGGGTTGGGCCTGGTTAGGACTTGGATGGGAAACCATTCTGTAAGGACTGGAAAGATGGCTCAGCAGTTAAGCTCTTCCAGAGGATCCAGTTTGGTTCTCACCCCTCACATTGGGCTGCTCACAACCATCTGTAACTCCAACGCCAAGAGATCCAACACCCTCTTCTAGTGATCTCAGACACCAACATTCACATGGTGCGCACGCACATGCACACACACACACACACACACACACACACACACACACACACACTATGAATTAATATTAAAACATGGTCATTCCTAACAAGGTGTGAGCAGTGAGCATTGCAGTCATGAAGAAAGTGAAAATATTTGAAAGTGTTAGTGAGTTATCCAGAAATGGGCTGAGTCTACACTCTGCAGTGCCAAAGGCATCAAGAACAGGACCAAGTGCGGCAAAGGAAAGTCTTTTGTTCTGAAGGGGTTTTTGTTGTTTTGTTTATCTCCAGAACCATGAGGAGTGCTGACCTCAGACCACAAGCACCTTCCCAACCTTGGCTGCCACTGTTTTGGGTTGGGCCTCAGGAGTGTGGTCCCATAGGTGTGGCCTCCACGCCCAGCTTGTATCCCAGATTCATTGTCAGATGTGAGCAGTCATTGGGGATGCCACCACCACCCCCAATTGTTTTCTCTCTCCTCTTAGTGTCACTTGGCCTTAGCGTTTCAAGACCCTACATACATGGTCTTTGAGATGATGACTAAAATGTTATGCCTTGGAAATAAAAGGGGCCTCATCATTATGTGAAGAACCAAAGAAAGAGTACAATAAACTGCCCACTGCTAACAGGGATCCCTGCTGTCCCCCTGCCCCTCCTGCCAGAGCTGTAGTGGGCAGCCATTCCAGCTTTGATCTGGAAGTTCCAACCCCCACTGAGGCTTCGGTAACTGTCATGCCTACAAGGCGGGGCTGAGAGAGGACCCTGAAGACCCGAGATCTGGATGCACCGGCTCTCTTGGTTCCTGGACCCTGGAAGCTGGAGCTAGACCGAGCAGAGTTCTCCAGAGAACACCGCTGGACTGCGCCACACCTTTCCCAGACCGTGTACCCTATCCCTTCACTTGTGAGTTACCCCACAAAATAAACCTCCCTTTTAACTACGTGGAGTGGCCTTAATAATTTCACCAATACAGAGTCCCCTAGGGTGATAGAAAACGGGTTTGGAGAGGCAGTTTAGTTGGTAAAGGCTGTTATCTATGCAAGCATGAAGACCTAAATTTAATCCCTAGAATCCACATGAAAAGCCAGATGTAAGGCCAGGTTTGGTGGCATATGGCTTTAATCCTAGCACCTGGGAGGCAGAGGCAGGTGGATCTCTGTGAGTTCAAGGCCAGCCAGGTCTACATAGTGAGCTTCGGGACAGCCAGGGCTTCATAGACTATCCCAAGAAAGAAAAAAGAAACGTCAGATATGGTGGCACAAGTTTATAATCTTGGAGCTAGTGAGGCAAAGACAGGAGGATCTCTGGGGCTCACTGGCCTAACAGGTGATCGCCAGCTTCAGTGAGAAACCCTGTCTCAAAAAATAAAGTGGACAGTACCTGAAGCATGCCTGACGTTGGCCTCTGGCCTGCACACACACGTTCACATACACACAATGGAGGTTTACAGCCATGTACAGTCACGACGATCAAAAGATAAGGAACGTACATCTCAGAGTACCAAAAAGTCTCAGAAATGTCCAAAATGCAGCTCTCAGATTGACCTATAGAACGAGAGGAAGCCATAGCCAGAGATACCCAAAGGTGCTCTCCAAAGGCCCAGCCCCAGCACCCAGGGAGGAAGAGAGGGAGAGAGGGATGGCTGACAGTTCCTTCCATGGAATTCAGACAGGCCCTCCACCAGGCCTCCTCACTGTGTGTATCCTGTCTTCATTGGTAGCTCACTTACGGGATTGGTTAGAGTTCATCCTATCACATGCCTTGGTCATAAGGAGATGTTGCCTTTTATAATCACACTCAGATCCCTGTAGATGTCTGAAGCTATAGGCAGTGACTGACTACACAGCCTGGGTCTGCCCTACATATGCCTCTGGTAAAGTTTAACTTATAAGTTACACAGTGAGAGATCAACAGCTACTAAGAAATAGAACAATAGTAGTGTAGTAAAAGTGTTTTATGATTTATTAATTATATGTGTATGCACCTGTATATAGGTATGTGCACGTGAGTGCAGGTGCCTTTCCAGGCCAGAAGAAGCTGTCGGTTCTCTCAGAGCTGGGGTTACATACAGGCAGTTGTAGGTTCTGGAAACCAACCTCAAGGCTTCTTCAAGAGCAGTGTGTATTCCTGACTGCTAAGCCATCTCTCCAGCCCTGAAAACTTACTTTTTAATGAATTGTTTGGGAGTGCAAGCAGGAGGTAAAGTTCATCTTCATCTCCTTGGCAAGATCCAGCACATTAGAAGACCTTCCAAACACAAACCAAAAAGGAATTTCTAGCATTTTCTCTTGACAGTCAATACCACAAGCAACTGAGTCAGTGCAGAAAGGGTGGCCACTGTGTCAATATTCTGAGAGCGTCCCTTGCAGAAGCTTGCCAGCAGCCAGCAGTGCAGTGGCCAGGATCCAAGCCCTGTACCTGGACGAGGAAGGTGGGCAGGGGTCAACACGGGGCACTTCAGGGAGGAAAAGTCACCTATGGAGGGAGAAGGTGAAGGGGCTTTTTCTTGAGGAGTTGTAAGGTAGCCTTTAAAGCTAAGTACAGTGATACATACACATAACCCCAGCATTTGGGAGGCAGAGGCAGGAGGATCGCAAATTCAAGGCCAGCCAGGGTTCCATAACAGGAACCTGTCTGAATTAAGAACAACAGGAAGCTGTGGTTGAGATGTCTAGTTTTCTATTGTATAATGGTTGTATAATGGGTTTGTTTATTAGCTTCGAGGGAGGAAATACTCCAAAATAAAAACAGCTCACTTCTGTGTGAGTTCCTGTGGCTGCCTACACACGTTACCTTCTGAACAATTGAGCCTTCATCCATTGATACCTTCTGCCACACAGGCATGTTGCTGGTTTTAAAAAAAAAAAAATGTTTTAAGTCTCGTTAGAGGTTAGGAATGTGGCTGAGGTGGTAGAGTGCTTATACACATACAACACTCTGGCTCCAACTCTGGCACTGCATAAACAGGGCATGGTCATTCATACCTGTAATCTCATCACACAGGAGGTCAAGGCAGGAGAATCAGAATTTCAAGGTCATTCTTGGCCACATTGGGGGTTTGAGGTCAGTCTGAGTTAGAGACTCCTATCTCAAATACACACACACACACACACACACACTTATATTTTTTAAAAACCTGGAAGCTATTAAAGTCAATTTTGAAAGCTAAAAAACCTTCACAGATGGAAGTTGCTGGCAGCCCCAGCTGGCAGGGAAGGACAGGAGTCATTGATGTTGTATAGTCACCAATGATCTGGGCTGTATCCCATCAACTACTTGGGCCAGAAAATTTCAAATGAGGAACATTTGCCACTAATGGGAGGTAGTTGTGGCCCCAGAATACCAGTAAGAATAAAGGAATGGGATAATTCTGGATTATGAACCACAGTCTTAGAAAAGTAAAGTAGGATGTTATGAGGGAAACATTTGGAATCCAGCTGGCCTTACCCTTTGTCTGTGCCCTGCAGAGGGAGCTAGTGTGGATTCTAGAAGGAAAGGCTGAATTCAGGAAGTGATGGGGATAGATGAGGAAGCACAGGTGACTGCGGGAGGTGACAGAGCAGTCCCTGAGAGATTCCCCAGGGCTGCTGGTGGGGAGTGGAACTCACCTCCACTTCAGCCAAGTGTCCCCAGCATGTCCAATACTACTTCACCCACTTAGGAAGAAAAAGGCGACTTTGAAAGGGAGCAGGGAACTGGGCAGGATGTCTCAGTGAGTAAGGGCATGAGTCGCTGATCCTGACAACCTGAACTCCACCCCTGGGGCCTACATGGTGGAAGGACCTACCAACTCCTGCAAGCTGTCCTCACCTGCATACATGTGCCACTGCACATACATGGGCACAGACACACACACACACACACACACACACACACACACACACACACTGAATAAAGAAATGTACTGAAAGTGTAAAGGCAGAAGGAAGGAAGGAAGAAGACACGGAAGAAAGCAGGAGGCTGGAGAGGAGGGAAAGGAAGTTGACAACAACATGAAACAACAGAAACATAAGAGGGAGACACCCCAAGATCGGTAACCCGGAAGTGAACAAACACCTTTCATTCTACGACTCTGTCAGGTTTCCAGAGACAGGAAACTCTGAGACAAGAACAGGAATGCCAGGGCTAGGAAACTGGTAAGCTGCCTTGGATAAAAGAGGGAGGTAGCTGGCATTGGGGCTTGTCCTTTTCAGGGGTCAAGGAGGGCAAAGCTTGAGGATGGATGGACTAAAGAGACAGCTGGACCACTGTTGACCCCGTGGGTGGACTGCTTCGGGACACTGAAAGCCACCTCTGTGACTTGAAACTCTTCCCATGACTTGGTAAACATGCAGAAATACTTGGTCACTTCCTCCTCAGTTTTTTCAGTGAATCCTTGATTGGATGCTTTCTGGGTGTTCTTTCTGCACCTTCGCTGGACTGTATATCTGGGTCAACATTCTGCAGAGTGAAGCACCTCCCTTTCTGCGGGTACCCAAGGTCATGGCTATGAGCGCTGGCTGTACTCAGCAAGTATAGGAGACTTGGACTTTGATAAGCCACATGTCCTAGTTAACATTAACTTGTCAGCACAGCCTATTATCACCCATAAAAAGAGTCTCAATTGAATACTTGTCTTTAGCAGGTTGGCCTGTGAGGGCCTGGCTTAAGGACCAAACCCACTGTGGGTAGAACCATCCCCTAAGCAGATGGTCCTTTGCTGTATAAGGAAACAATCTGGTCACGAGCCTGAGCAAGCCAGAGAGGAAACCTGAAAGCAGCATTTCTCCGTGGTTTCTGACTTTAAGTTCCTACTTGAGTTTCTACCCTGACTTCCCTCAATGATAGATTACAACCTGATAGTGTAAGCCAAATAAACCCTTTCCTCCTCTAAGTAGCTTTTGGCCAGAAGATTTCTCACTGCAACAGAATGAAACTAGAACACCATGTCACCGAGACTCAAGAGAAACTTACCCAGAGGTCTTGCTAGTCACTGGTGTGGTGGCAGGAATATAGCGGAGAGAAACAGTCTCTGCTTTTGGGGAGAAAAAGATCAAAATACTAACAACAGCCCAGAGAAGACACTATCGAGAAGAAGGATATGTGGAAAAAGCACACCTGTTACTGAACCATTAGGGTCAAAGCTCAGGCCCTCACAGCCATAGCCAGATGGGGTAATTAAAGAGACAGGTGGCAATAAAAGGCAGAGAAGGGAGATGTATTGTGTGTGACCACACTGGGAAGAGGAACAAATAAAGGGGTCCAGCAGACACCCCCACTTCCACCAGTCCAACTTTAGAATCCTGACATGAGGTCTAGGCTGAAAGAGAGGGCAAGAGGCAGTCCTGGTCAAGGTGTGGTCCCATCTATCATAATTGTCTTAGCTCTAGTCTCTTCTACAAGGAGGTCTGACAAGTTGTCAAAACTGTGTGGAATCTCTTCCCGGGAAGTAAATGCCTCCTCTGGATATCAGGGGCTTCAGCCTTTGCCTTCCCCCACGTGAGACTCCTATGGAGTTTTTAATTACTTGAGATCCATTGCTCCAATAGTCTGATAGCCTAAGGAACAGACACCAGTTCATCTAGAATATCTCCTCTCCTGCCAGGATGGTTACATACCTCCCATGCTGACTCAGCTCTGTGGTTGTCAACAGGGAACGAAAGGGCACGCTGTAAGTGAAGAGCCTGAACAGGAGAAGAGAACAGTCGGATTGGAAGGAAGAAACACGGAGAAGGGAACATGGGCAAGCCACAGAGGGATGTTTCTGTCAACAGTGGACCTCATTCAATGATGACTTCCTATTGTTTTGTGACATCTCAACCATCAGTTTGTGTACATGTACTCTCTGAGATCTCACAATAACCTAATTGCCTAGCAACACATTTCTCAGTGTTTACATCAATAAATGACTCCTTACTTACTACCTTTCTGGAGAGAATCAATTGAGGCATTGAATGTCACTGAAGTAAGGAGGCTTAGTAAGAAATAAAAATCAAGGGCTGGAGAGATAGTTCAGTGGTTAAGAGCACTTGCTGCTCTTCCAGAGGACCCGAGTTCAATTCCCAGCACCCACATGGAGGCTCAACATTGCCTATATTGGAATACCCAGTCCCAGGGATTCCTAGGCCTCTGGATTCTGGCTTCCTAGGGTACCGCACTCACATATGCGTACCCTCACATAGATAACACACACATACACATAATTAAAAAATAACAAAAGTAAATCTTAAAAAATAAAATGAAATTCAAAACCTGGGCTGGGGAGATTGCTCAGTTGGGTAGTGTTTGCTGCATAAGCATGGAGGCTCCAATCTGGGCTCTCAGCACTCATGTAAAAATGCATGCATGGCTGCATGTGTCTGTAAGTCACATCTCAAGAACAGAGCCAGGTGGATCTTTGGAGCATCCTGGCCAGTCAAGCTAGCCAATAGGTGAAACCCTATCTTAAGAGGTGACTAAGGAAACCCTAGACATTAACCTTTGCTCTCCATGTATACCCACACTGCCCCCACATACACACAAATTCACAAGTGAACATAGGCCCAATTGCCATTGAATGTTGGCTTCCAGCCTTAAGAAATGGCCTTTACCAGGTGCAGTGATGCACTTCTGTAAATTCTAGGAGTCTACAGAGGTCAAAAACAAAGCAAAGCGTGTCTGCAGGAGTGTGGGAAGTGTCTTAGAAATTCCCGGGTGGGCACCGGGCTATACTGCTCAGTGCTTTGGTTTCCTCGTTCCTTTCAATCCCTTCAGTATGAAGCTCTGCCAAGCCAGCTGTGAGTTTCTTGTGAGCCCCCCACCCCCCACATCCCATGAAGAAGGCTGACCATCAGTGCTTCCAGTTGCAACTGTACCAATAGGGCTGAGGAACATTCCAGATCACCGTCCCTCATCCTGTGAGAGGACCGGAATGGTCAGAGGTCACTGCTGAGTCAATGACTCCCATTCATCTCTGAGGTTTGGCTGAAACTTCTTTTTCCTTTGCAAAGGGTACTGGTTGGCCCAGGGAAAGAATGAGAAGAGAATTGGAAGACAAGGGCACATTCAGAGGAGGAAAGATGATGTTGTGTAGATAGGAAGAAAGAAAACAGAGAAGATGTGGAAGTTGAGTTGGCGGGAGAGAAGCAGGTCATGTTTCTGGATGGGAAGAGAACAGGTGGAGCCGTGGGCTGACAGAGAGGGTGAGTGCTGCGGGGAGGGGGGTCAGAGGGGGAGGGAATGATGACAAGATGGGCTTTGCAGAGTCCCTGGAACAGAAGCTAATGGTAAGCTCAGAGAAGAGGTTTGTCTCCATGTCCATACTTGTCAAAACTCCTAGGTTGTCATACAAACAGCATTCTTCATTGAGCAGCTCAGGATGCTAATCTCTATGGGCCATGGTCAGGCCAAAGAGCTGAGCAGAAAAGAGCCCCAGGTTTCCTTAGCACCCACCTTACAATGGCATCTGCTTTATCCTTTCCCAGTCATGAACAACAGGCTTCAACCCCAGGACTTAGAACCATCACCATCTGGGAGTGAAGACATTCTGGAGATACCTGTACTCCTCCCTTGGGCTGTCAGACCATGGAGACAATGAATGCCAGGAGACTGGAATTTTCTAGGAATCACATGCTGAGAGAAGGGAAACACCAAAGTCTGGTACCAGTTATCTTGTCTCCTGGAAAGAGATTTCACACAGTGCTGGCAACTTGTCAGACCACTTTGCAGAACAGACTGGAGACACTTACGATGGGCAGGACCACACCTTGACCAGGACTCTTTAACTGTATATACCTCTTGCCCTCTACTTAAAGGTAAAACTCAAAACAGGACTCTGAAGATGGATTTGAGGAGTCACTGGATCTTTGTTCCTCCTCTAGATGTGGCCACATTGAATCAGTCTTCTTTTTCTGCTTTTCGCTGTTACTTGTTCATTTCATGGGCTTGCCGAGGACCAATAGCCAGGCCTAGCTGTTGCCAGGCCTCAGTTCTGACCCTAAAAGTAACGGGAATAATGCTAACATCAAGTAGACAATCACTTATCCTCTCCTCCGAAAGACTGAACACCAAGCCGCCTTATGGTCTGACGGTCGAGTTGGTTCTCCACATAAGAGCAGTCTACAGCTGAAGATGCAACCAGCCACAGGTCAGAATGATTTTGGAAATAAGATGCATCTGCTCTTAGCATGTAGACTTCTTGTCATTTTTCCTCGTGATGGTTAATGTTGACTGTCAACTTGACAGGATCTAGAATCATATGAATCTCTGGGCACATTTATGAGGACGTTTGTAGGTTGAGTTAATTGAGGTGGGAAGATGCACACTGAATATGGGCAACATAATTGTAAGTCACATTTCAAGAACAGAGCCAGGTGAATCTTTGGAGCATCCTGGCCAGTCAAGCTAGCCAATAGGTGAAACCCTATCTTTTTCTTTTTTTTGGAGCTGAGGATCGAACCCAGGGCCTTGGGCTGGAATAAATAGGAGAAAAAGAGTTGAGAACAGCCTCTCTGTCTCTCTATCTCTGTATGTCTCTCTGTCTCTGTCTCTCTCTGTCTCTCTCTGTCTCTCTGTCTCTGTCTCTCTCTATCTCTGTGTGTGTGTGTGTGTGTGTGTGTGTGTGTGTGTGTGTGTGTGTGTGTGTGTTTGCTTTCTGACTGTAGATACCATACAGCTATCTCGTGTTCCTGCTGCCATATTGTTGGGAGAATTCCTCTCTTGGGGGGTCATAAACCATGTCATCTCTGTCTTTAAGGTCCCAAAGACAAACTAAAGTTCCCACTGGGACCAATGAGTTGATTGGGCTCACTTACAGAGCATGGGTGGGAGGAGCTCACTGACAGAGCTTGAGCAGCCCCAGTGCAGCTACGGTGGGAAGTCTTCACCCACAGCACATAGACGGTGCTCCATCTCAACGTCCTCCAGCCTATAGTATGTCCGTCAGACTGTCTGGGACCGGTGACTATGGACAGTTAGGGAGGAAGTGCATACGCACAGCTGCGGGGAGCGGCTAGAGTCTCAGGAGAAGGTCCAGTGACCTTCCCTACCCTCTCCTTCTGTGATGGCATGTCAACAGTCAACAAACCAGACTGTGATGGACTCTTGCCAGCCAGCACAGCTGGAGTAATAAAGATGGCAGCTATTTTGCTTGAAGGACCATGTGCTACAGCACATACCTTCTCCACCATGACGGACTGTACCCTCAGACTGTGAGCCAGAGTGAACCCCTCCATCCTGGAGTTGTTTTGATCGTATTTTGTCTTACAGTGAGACAAAAAACCTGATGCATTCCTTAAACAATACACCATTCAATTTCTATGGCATAGCCATTGCACTAACCGCTATTAGGAAGTCTAGAAACGACTGATGACATATGAAAGTGCTATGCAAATCTTGTGCTGTTTATACAAGGATGTGAGCATCTATGGATTTGAATTTCCTCATGTGTCTTGGAACTGTTTCCATGG
The DNA here is from genome assembly GCF_007827085.1 of Peromyscus californicus insignis. Taxonomy (NCBI): domain Eukaryota; kingdom Metazoa; phylum Chordata; class Mammalia; order Rodentia; family Cricetidae; genus Peromyscus; species Peromyscus californicus. The sequence goes on from NW_026294606.1 coordinate 11,811,303, forward strand.
ATACCAAGGAACAACTGTAAAGGTCCTTAAAATGTATCTGCTCATGGAAGAATGTCAGCATTCTCCAGATGCCTCAACATTAACACACAGGCCATGCCTGGTTTATGAAGGTTGGGGGATAGTGATGATGATATTCTTAGTCATCTACAAAGAGGAATAAATATCACAAATTATATTTGGTTTCTTTGATTTGTAGCTGCTTTTGTGTTTATATGTCTCATGTGGCATCTAAGATCTCCTCTCCCTCACTCTAGAACAAAATTAAGACCATTATTTGTATAATTCAGGTGAAAGCAGTGAGTCTTTTGAGACTATAAATTAGAATGTTTTTAGAGAATCAAGATAATGATCTTTGTTCTTGATCACTTCACTTGCCTCAAACATGCAAAGTGGGGACTAAACATTGGGAAACACACAGAAAACTCATTTTAACACTTACTCTTGGCAGCGTGCAATGGGGCAGAAGTGAGGAAAGTGCCGTTCTTCCTGTTCATTGAGTTTGACAGTAAATTGACCTCAGGCCAGACTGTTCCACAAGGAAGCAAAGTAGGGTATAATAGCTGGTAAAAAACAACAGTCCAGCTGAGGGAGTATCTAGGTGAGAGAGTGCTTGCTTAGCCCTACAGTAGGCCCTGAGCTTCCTCACAGTACAAAAGAAGAAAAAAGAACAAACACAAGCGTCACACTGTGGCTAAGCAGAAGAAATGACAGGAATGGCTAGAGTTACTGTGCTTATCAATTTTGTCAAGTTCTCTCATCCCAGGGTGGCCCAGGAGTCCTCTCCAAGGTCATCCATCAGGCTATTTCCTTTTTTTAAAGATTTATTTTTATTGAGTGTGTGTGAGTATGCACACATACCTGCAGTATGCAAGGAGGCCATTCCCTTGTTTTGGAGTTACCAATGGATGTGAGCCTTCCGATATGGTGCTGGGAGCTGAACTTGGATTTTTTTTTATAAGAACAGCAAATCTCTTAACCACAGAGCTGTCTCCCCAGCCAGCTGATGTCCTTGATAGTTGAGTCCCACAGAAGTACGTGGTGTCAGATGAGGAAAGTGAGGGAGTATGCCCCTGTGCACTGTGTGAGTGTAAGTGTGTGTGTGAGAGTGTGTGAATGTGTGTGAGTACATGAGCATAAGTGTGAGTGTATGTGTGGGGGGGGGGCGGGGATACACATGCTTGCTCTGGTCTTCCTCCCTCTTATAAAGCCACTTGTATTCAATCACAAGGCTCCACTTGATGACTTTTTCTGACCCTCATCACACCTCTCAAGACCTGTGCTGTCAATACCACAAAGGGATTGTCTTTCAGCTTCTCACGATGGGGAATACGTTCAACACCTGAAGCCTTCGGGGATTTTAGCTCACATCCAAATCCTTCCCACCAAATGGAGCTCCGCCCTAAACCTGCGGGCGGTAACTTAGCCTTTATAATGAAGCTTGACAAAGAGCAATGGCAGATCATATTATTGTGTTTTCATGGGAACTTAATGCGGTTCTGTTGAACATAGAGTTGAGAGGCCTCAGCCTGTCCCTGCAACCCCCTTCCGAGCCGTGATTGGAGAAGGAAGTGACAAGGGCCTGGGAAGCCTGGGACAGCAGATCTGGAAGCTTCTTCAAAGAAATACCCTGCCCAGTCAGAACGCAGTTGTCCTCCCATGGAGCAAGTGCTTGTGTTTGGGGGAGCCCAGTGGTGCCCACCCTTCCACAAAGCTGGGATAGTACCACACCTGAAATCTCTGGAACGTTTGCAGTTTGAAATACAACACAATGAACACACATCTCTTCTTCCTCACAGTTTTACAGATGGATGAGTTGCTCTTACCATAGGTCTTAGTAACCACAACATTTCAATTGTTTCTTCTTTATTAAAAAAATGCTTTTAACCCTTGCGTTTAAAAGAAGCATGGAGCCAGGTGTGGCGGCGCACACCTTTAATCCCAGCACTTGAGAGGCAGAGGCAGGAGGATCTCTGAGTTTGAGGACAGCCAGGACTGTTTCACAGAGAAACCCTGTTTCAAGAAGAAGAGGAGGAGGCAGTGACAGTCACATGGAATTGGAGGTATCACTGCTCAGGTGATTGGGGCAGTTATTAGTAAAACAGTGGTTTCTTAAATAGGAACAGCCTGTGTAGTAACTTTCGGTCTGATGGCTGAAACAGCTTAGTAACTGGCAGGCAGGTAGTAAACAGAGTGTGGACAAGCTGGACAACAGGGTATTTCTTACCCAGGGATGGATGGGGTGAGATAGCCTGCAACTTGAACTGCTTGATTCATTTAAGCAGTAAACATGAAAAATAAATGAAAACGCTCATTTAATGTTTTCAGAACAATATTGAAAGCTCAGAAAGAGAATTTTCAGTAAAAATCTGAAGTAGGGCTGGTGAGATGGAATTGTGGGTAGGAGTGTTTGCTGCCAAGCCTGACTACCTGAGTTCAAACCACAGAACTCATGCGATGGAAGGAGAAAACAGGCTTCCAAAAGCTGTCCTGTCCTCCACACATGAGCTCTCTCTCTCTCTCTCTCTCTCTCTCTCTCTCTCTCTCTCTCTCTCTCTCTCTCTCTCTCTCTCACACACACACACACACACACACACACACTGTACAAAACAAACAACCCAAAAGCAAACAACTAGCTAGAGTATGGCCGTCTGTCCTTCTGTGTTGTCTGTGTTCCGTCTGTGTTATCTGTGGCCTCACTGGCTCCCGCTTCCTGCTGATCCTATATATGGGACCACGGTGGGAAGCAGTCCTTCCCTACCACTGTCTGGCTACATCCCTCGAGCTACGAGGTTGAGCCCTTCCCCATGAAGAATTAACAGTATCAGGAATGATTGAATCTGAGTGTAGTGGCTCATTCCTAGGGTGTCAGCATTTGGGAGATGGAGTCAGGAAGATCAGAAGTTCAAGGTCATTTTTGGCTACATGGCCAATTTGGGCTAGCCTGGACTACATGAAACCCTGTCACGAGGTAAAGCAAGACCAGCGAGATGGCTCTACCAGTAAAGGTTCTCACCTGAGTTTGAACTTCTGAATGCACAGAAAAGTGTATGTGGGGGGGGGGGGGGCGGGGAACAGCTTCACAAATTTGTCCTCTGACCTGTACACATGTGCTCAGTGTCCATACATACATCATTCACATGTGCAATGATAATAATAATTTAAAAATCAAATACAAATGAAAAGTTACTAGTATGCTCTCTTATTTGCTAGTAATAATGGGCAGCTTATTGTGAAGGAACCAAAGAGTTTGTTGGGCTTGCTTACAGAGCGTGGGTGAGGGGTCACTGACAGGGGCATGTGTGGCTCTAAAGCAGCCACACTGTAAAGTCTTCGCCCAACACGGATAGTGGCTTTCCCATGAAGACGGTGACAGGCTGACTCTGAGAAACTTCACCTTCCAACAGCTGCCTTCTATGGAACTGACAGAGCAGGCTCCTCCCCTGTCAATCCATCCCAGTGTGACTCACATCTTTCCCAGACAGCGCCGATGATTTGATGGAAATCAGCCACCTTTCTGAGTACGAACTGAGGCCATAGTGATACCTGTCATAGGATGAGTGACTGCAGTCCTCTGAAATCTGCACTGGACATGGTTCTATTCCCAATGTAAAGTTCATCCCTTATTGGTGTCAGGCAAGTTGAGCTTTGAAAGACACACATCCACCCCATGTCCACAGTGCTCTTAGGAGTCCTGGGGGCTGGAAGGTGCCTGCCTTCTGGGATGCAGAGGAAGAGAGTTAGAGGCAAGCCTCGGCGCTCGTTCTGAGATCGCTAAGCCGAGTTTGAACTGCTACTCCTCCGGCCTACACCTCGACATACTGAGATTGTAGGCATGTTCATCCATGCCTGGTTTACATGGTACTGGGGCTCAAACTCAGGATGTCATGCATACTAGGTCAGCACTCTATTGCCTGAGCTACAGCTCCAGACCCCTATAGGCTTTATGAGTTTTAAAGGCATATTTTAGCATCTCAGTTTTAGGTGCTTCGATGTTTGGGGATTTCAAAGAGGAGTGCATCTCCAGTTCTTCTACCCCCTGTCTCCTAGCAGAGCTTCTCTGGAGTTTTGGAGCTTTGATTCCTCCGACTCCTTCACTAACCGTACTTTGTAAGTAAGGTAGTTTGGATTTCAGAAGGTACAGGAGTCTTCTCTGTTATCTATAGGTGTGTAGGAAATTACAGGCCTGCTTGGGTGTTCTTCCATCACTACTGAAGTCAGCTGTCTTAGTTACTATTCTACTGCTGTGAAGAGACTAAGACATGACCAAAGCAACTCTATAAAGGAAAGCTTTTAACTGGGAGCTTGCTTACAGTTTCAGAGGTTTAGTCCGTGATCATCATGGTAGGAAGCAGACAAGCATGGTGCTGGAACCGTAGCTAAGAGCTTTGTATACTGTCACAGGCAGCAGGCAGAGAGGAATACTGGGCCTGTGGCTGGGATGTGAAACCTCAAAGCCCACCCCCAGTGACACACCTCTTCCAACAAGGCCACACCTTTTAATTCTTCCCAAACAGTTCCACTAACTGGGGACTTAGCAGTCAAACCTATGAGCCTATGGGCGGGGCGGGGGAGGGGCATTCTCATTCAAACCATTACATTAGCTATGCACTGGGAAACTATGCCAGACTAGGGTGTGCTCATCAGGAATTATTTATTCAAGGTACTAGATAGCACCTCATAGAACAGAAGGCCAAAGAATAGGAGACCTCCTTGAGGAGTTAAAAATCCTTCCAAGGTTGTTCAAGTCACCTTGGGCAAAGCAATCAGTCACCTATTACATTCTGGGGAGTTTGGGGAAAGTAATCAATTGCCTATTACATACTGGGGAGGGGCTCTGAATTAAACCAGCTCCAGCTGACCTCCGAGCAGAGAACTTGTTAACATGACAACTGACCCAGCATCATTCCATCAGCCTTCACCGTATTTATAGGAGTCTAAATCCACCGTCTGCTTTTGTTGTCTCTGTCTACCTTAGGCTTCTGATGTAATAAAATTTTTAGTTAAAGCAGTATAGTTTTGTTTGATTAGTGAAAGGGGTCTCATGAAGCCCTGGCTGGTCTCCAATTCACCAGGTAACCAAGGATGACCTTGAACTTTTCTTAAGTCTTACTTTTTAAAATGTTTGTTTTCATTATATGTGTGCGCCTGTGTGTGTGCATGTTTATGCAGATGCCCTCAGAGGTCATCAGGTCCCTAGAGCTGGAGTTACAGGTAGTTCTAAGATACCCAAACCAGTGCTAGGAACCCAACTTGGATATTCAGCAAGAAGTCGACCACTGAGCCAGCTCTCTAGCCCCTGACCTTAAACTTCTGATCCTCCTGTCTCTATTTCCTGTAGTAGCATAGGCAGGTGCTACTACATCTGCCTTCATGCTAGGGATGTAACCCAGGATCTTATGCATACTAGGAAAGTTGTCTACTAACTGAGCTGCATTCCCCAGTCCTAGGTCATTCACTAATGCCTTGTATGCATCTTTACAAATTAATCCTTATTAAGATGTGAAGGAAAATATGCTAGTTTGTTGTTACACATTCTTCTAGAATGAGAGCAGCCCCTGAATGTTGAATCTTCAATGATAACAGAACCATCAGGAGCATCTGCCTAGCTGTTAATTTCTAATAGACCTCATGGGCAGCAATCTGTTCTCCACATACAGTGCTCAGCCACTCTTCATGTCCCTGAGAGGAGATGGCGTTGAGCCAACCACTGCTGGTTTGCTAACATTATTTTAAACTCATTTTACTTATTTATTTGCTGTAAATAGTCTGCCATTGAAGCATGTGACTTACTTAAACAAATCTCACTAAAATTCCATTTCTACCAAATAAAGACTAAATTAGGACTAAGATCTGAATCAGGAAGAGACATACACAGTAAAATTCAGAGAACGTCTATTTTGTGAAGTTTTGTGGTATTCTTTCCAGCTGAGATATTCCTGAAATGAGTCAGTCAGAGGCCCAGGAGACCATGGTAAAATCACCTTCCACAACCTGGCCGCAGACGTATACTCACAGGGCACTTCGTGGGACACCAATGCAAGGCAAGTCACTCACAAGCAACTGTGCACCTGGCTTCTGGATCTAACAACCCTCTTCTTTTCATCCTCCTCTCCCTTCCTTCCACCTCTCCACCCTCCTTGGTTACAGATGTTCACACAGGCTGGAAAATGGCTCAGGAGACCATTTGCCATGAGATGGCGGTCCACTTACTTACTCCGTCTGTACTTAGTTTCTTCATCTGTAAAAAAGGAATCTCTGATGCTCTTCATTGCACCTGATAATTCTGAGGGTAAAAACCAAAGAATTGTGGTAAGTGTAAGAATACCAGTTATATCAGATTAGAGCCCATCCTAGTGACCTCATTTTAAAAGTTGAAATGTTAGAACATGAGGCTCAGTGGTTAAGAACACTAGCTGCTCTTGCAGAGAACCCCGGGTTTGGTTGCTAGCACCCACACAGCTCTTAAAAACATCTATAGCTCTGGTTTCAGGAGATCCAATACATTCTTCTGGCTTCTGAGGGCTCTGTGCACACATGGTACACATAAATACATGCAGGCAAACACTCATACATAGAAAATAAAAATAAATAAAAGTTGAAATGCTGAACAAATGGTAAAGACACATGAAGAGGTTCATCTTTGCTTTTAAGCATCCTATTAGAGTGGAGAGGTGCCAGCGCTAAGAAGTAGCTTAGTGGGTCAAGCGGGCAAGTGTGAGGGTCTGAATTTGAATCCCCAGAACCTAAACAAAACCCATCCTTGTAGCATGATGTGCCTATAATTCCTATAAGGAGACGGAAGATAGAATCCAGAGAATCCCCAGGAGCCATCTGGCTAGCAACAAGAGATCCAGCCTCAAACACGGGTGGAAGATGATTGGCACTAGTGGCTGTCCCTGACCTTTACACACTCACTGTGGCACATCTCTACCCATGTGTGCATACACACACACACACACACACACACACACACACACACACACACACTTTTAAAAAGAAGAATGGAACTGGGGTGGTGGCGGTACACACCTTTAATCCTAGCACTCAGGAGGCAGAGACAGGCAGATTTCTGTGAGTTCGAGGCCAGCCTGGTCTACAAAGTGAGTTCCAGGAGAGCCAGAGCTGTTACATAGAGAAACCCTGTCTTGAAACCAAAAAAAAAAAAAAAAAGAGAGAAGAATGGAGACATGCCAGAGACAGCAGGATGTGGCTGTCTGGCTTTGTTTTCTGCCTAAGGAAAAACCACAGCCTGGGCAGTTTAAACAGCAGATTTCTATTTTCTTATAATTTGGAGGCGGGAAATTCAAGTTCGAGTTGAATTGTGAGCAGGGCATCTTCTCCTTGTGTCCTCATATGACCTGTCTCCTTCCTCTCCTCTCCTCTCCCCTACTCTCCTCTCCCCTCCTCTCCTCTCCCCTCCCTTCCCCTCCTCTTCTTCTTCTTCTTCTTCTTCTTCTTCTTCTTCTTCTTCTTCTTCTTCTTCTTCTTCTTCTTCTTCTCTCTCTCTCTCTCTCTCTCTCTCTCTCTCTCTCTCTCTCTCTCTGTTTCATAATCTCCTATTCTTGTAATGATACCAGTAATGTTGGATTAGAGCCCACCCTAGTGACCTCATTTTAACTGAATCACTTCTTTAAAGACTCTGCCTCCAAATATAGTCACACTCTGAAACCTAGGAATGAGGATTTCAAGCTAGCAACTGGCAGTATATAACTCAGCCCTATCAGTACCTTATCTGACTGTGCATCCTGAGTATTTGGCAGATTTTGCACAAACCTAGCATACCTCCTACATGGTCCAGCTCATACAGCTCCATGCAGTTGCTAGGGTTCTCTATCTTTTTCAACAGTAGGTGATTTCAGATGATTGACACCCACTATAGGCAACATTAGACTCAGACTTGACTCAAGTAGACAAAGAGGTTTTCACATATTTTTAAGGTCATGGAATATGGAAGAAACATGATATAGCAGTATAGAGAAACACTAGCCTTCCCTTCTCCGCCTGATCTCTCTGCAATGACCAGTGGTCAAGTCTGTGTATAGATTTCCATACTAAAACTTATGTATGTAGACTTCTTCTAAAACACATGTATACATGCTCCATGTGAAGCCTTCCCACACCTGCCATACTAGCCTAATTTTATCACCTAATTTCAGTTCAAAGGCAAACATAATCAACACATTTTATGAGCAAGTATGTAGTAAGAAGCATGCCTCCCATTTACTGGTAATAGCAGGAAGTCCCAGTGTATTCTGTCTCGCTGTCTCTCTGTCTCTGTGTCTTTCTTCCTTTTCAGATTTTATCATTCGGCCAATGTCTTGGCTAATTTCTTGTGTCAACATGACTAGGCTAAGGGTTGACCAGCTATCTAATAATACATTGTTTCTGAGTATGACTGAGAATGCTCTGAATCTGCAGATTCAGCCAACCCTTGAGGGTTAATTGAATTAATTGAGGTTGGAAGACCTCCCCCCACTCTGGGTGGTACCATCTGTCTGCAAAATTTGTCTTAGTTGCTTTTCTTATTGATGTAATAAAATCCTGACAAAAGCAACTTAAGAGAGAAGGAGTTTATTCTCGTGAGAAGTCAAGGTGGCATGAGCTTGATGGATTTGCTCATGTTGTACCCACAGTCTCAAAGCTGAGAGTGATGAATGTATGCTGCTGCTAAGGTTTCTAACTCCCAGCCAGGGAATGGCACCACCCACAGTGGGCAGGACTTTGTCTTAATGTAATCAAGACAGCTGCCTTCAGGCATGCTCAGAGGCCTGTCTGGGGTGATTCTGCACTCCGTCAAGTTGACAGTGAATTCTAACCATCACAGGCTTTGTACATGCTGATCTCAGTGCCTTCCTCACCTTGCTATTCTCCTGCCACAGAAGGCTGCATCCGACTCTGCTAAGGACAATGGGCTACTGAAGAAATGAGTGGGCTACTGAAGAGAGATGTGCATAGAACTGTGTTTTCTTTTGGTTTCCACATACAAGAGAGAACACGTGATACTTGTCTTTCTGAGTCTGACTTGTTTCACTTAACATGCTGATCTTCAATTCCAGCCATTTTCCAGCAAATGACATAATTTCTTCTTTACAGCTAAATAAAACTCCATTGTGTATATATGTCACAATTTCTTTTTCCATTCATCTGCTACTGTGCCCTAGGCTTGTCCTATTTCCTGACTATTGTGAATAAAGAAGCTATAATCAGCAATGTACAAGTGTCTTAGTCTATGTTCTGTTTCTGTGAAGAGATACCATGGCCGTGGCAACTCTATAAAGGGAAGCATTTAATTGGGGCTAGCTTACAGTTTCAGAGGTTTAGTCCATTATCAGCATGGTGGGAAGCATGACAACACACAGGCAGACATGGTGCTAGGGAAGAATCTGAGAGTTCTACATCTGCATCCACAGGCAGCAGGAAGAGAGCGAGCCTGGGACAGGCTTGTGCTTTGAAATCCCAAAGCCCACTCCCAGTGACACACTTCCTCCAACAAGGGCACACCTGCCCCAACAAGGCCATACCCCCTAATGCTACACTCCCTAAGCATTCAAATCTATGAGCCTATGGGAGCCATTCTTATTAAAACCACAACAATTCTCCATGGTTTGCTGACCTTGAGTCCTTCAAGTGTGCATTCAGGAGTGGTATATAGTTAGATGGTGTCATAGTTTTATTTTCAATGTTCCGAGGAACCTCTACTTTGATTTCTATGGTGGTTGTACCACTTTACTTTCACCAGCAATAGATAAGGGTTCCGAGTTCCCTACATCCTCACCAGCAACTGGTGTCATTTTTTATTGTTTTGTTTTGTTTTGTTTGAGACACGGTCTCATTACGTAGTTCTGGCTGTCCCTGGAACTTACTATTTAGACCAGGCTGGCCTCAAACTCATAGAGACCAGACTGCCTCTGCCTCCTGAGTGCTGGGATTAAAGGCATGTGCCACAATGCCTAGCCTTCTTTTTTGTTATTTTCTTTTAAAGACTTTAAAATTTTTTAATTATGAGTATATGTGTAGGTCTGTACACGTGAGTGCAGTGCCCACAGAGGGCAGAAAAGGGGTTGGACCCATTGAACTGGAATTATAAACAGTTTGAGTATTGCTGGGAAGCAAACTTGGGTCCACTGGAAGACCAGTATGAGCTCTTAAACTGAACCATCTCAGCCCCATCTTCCCTCCCCCACTCCAAGGAGGTCTCTTGTAGCCTAGGCTGACCTTCAACTTGCTATGTAGCTGAGGATGACTTTGAACTCATAATCATTCTGTCTCCACTTCTCAAGTTCAGGGATTACGTGTGTGTGTGTGTGTGTGTGTGTGTGTGTGTGTGTGTGTGTGTGTCTCCACATCCATTTTACACAGTGTTACAGAGCAAATCCAGAGCTTCATGGAATACTAGGCAAGCACCCTACCAATGGGGCCACATACTTAGACCCTGTTTCTTTGAAAAGAACTCACATATTACCACAAAAGTTGCACTCAAATCTTCTTGCTGGGACCTGTCCTCGCAGGGGCAGGAGAACTGGCTGACTATGCCATGACACGCACACAAATAATGAGCGCATCACCGTGTCCTCTCAGCCCGTGCTTCCCCAACAGCATGTACAGCGACACGGGCTGACCTGGTGTCTCTCTGATTCTGCAGCAGTGGTTTTGTAACTTCAGCTTTGACGGTCAGTAGTGAGTTACCATTCACACCGGTGACCTGCAGAGTTTGGCAATGGATAACCGGGCATGCGTAGCCCAAGCACAGAGCTTGCTTAGCACATCTTCACCCTCCTTCCTTCCTGATTCCTGTGGCTCTGACCCACAGCTGTGTCGAGCTGGGTACCAATGTGGACATCTCCTTTATGTCAAGTTTCTGAGCTCTTCAAGTTCCTGATTGGTTCGCTTCTTGAGTCCCACAACACGGATATGTCTGTGAACAAAGATGGAGCTCTCTCTCATGGCCATCTGACCTTGGCAGAGTGGGGCTGCTTGCTGCTTCTCACAACCTTCCTGTGCAGGAGCCTCTGCTCAGGCCACTCGGGAAAGGAAGAGTGTGGGGCCGTGTTGTTGGAAACCTAGAAGCAGCAGCTACTCCGTTATTATAGACACAGCAATCATGATAAAGAAAATGCTATTACTGTGACATGGTTCATGCTTTATTATTCTGCCTACTGATGATGAATGAGGTTTCTGACTGGCGTTTCTGCTTAACAATTCAGAGGAAATTAATCCAGAACGGCCCAAAGAGCTCCGGTTATTTGAAACAGCTTCTCATCCAACGTTACTCACTGTTTGCCCAGACAATTTTGGTTCTTGGGGCCCAGGGAAGGGTCAGACCAGCCAGTTCTGCTCACCAAACAATCTCAAGCACACATGCAAATATTTTCATGCCGCTCGTGCTGGGATATGCAAAGGACCAGAGGTGCTGCTTGGTAAAACGGAGGCGGCTTGTCCTATGCAAGCTGTTAGGGACAAAATACATCATCTAAACAGAACTTCAGGTGATCTTGTAAGTTACTGTAGAAACACTGGATGGGGCACATCTAAATGGTTTTTAAAATAGGTCATTTGATGTATGGGTTCTGTGTTTGGATGTGGGTTTGCACTTCTATGGTGATATTTTATTTGTATTAAAATGTTATTTGTATGTTAATAAATAAAGTTGCCCGGGGTCAGAGTTATTAGCAAGCCATAGGAAAGCAGGGCAGTGGCGGCGTACGCTTGTAATCCCAGCACTTGGTAGGCAGAGCTAGGTAAGTCTTTGTGTGTTCAGGGATACAGCCAGTATCAGATACACATGCCTTTAATCTCAATACTAATCATAGAAAACCTGGAGGTCTATACAGACAGGCCGTGATGAGGCGGTCATGTGGTTGGGTTTACAACCAATGAGAAGGCAGAACAGAAACTCTATATAAAGACTTTAACACAGAAAGTAGCTCTGGTTCGGAGAGGTAGGACCACTGCAGTTGGAAGGGTAAGGTTTTAGCTCTTAGCTCTGACCTCTTGGCTTTCTTCCTTGCGTTGGTTCTGTGTTTCTTATTTAATAAGAAGGTTGGTTACATCTACACACTTCTCCAGGGCTCTGTGTATTAAAATCTATTCCCCATTACAAGAAGTTATGAGGATGGAAGCTATCCCACCATGTGTTTACAAGAGGAACCTTGCAAGATAATACAGGGTCAGATAAGGTCATCAGGTAGAGCCTTGGGATTGAATCCAAGTGGCTTTATTAGAGGAAGACCAGAGCAAGTGTGTGTGTGTGTGTGTGTGTGTGTGTGTGTGTGTGTGTGTGTGTACCCACTCCCTAACTTTACTCATTTGACAAAATAAATCACTTTGGGTTTCAGCCAACAAGAAGGTGAGATTGAGCAAAATTTTGATGTTGCATCTCTAAGTTATTGAACTTAATTTTAATAAATTAATTTCTTTTTAAGGCAGGGACTCATATAGTCCAGGAGGGCCTGAAACTCACTTTCTAGCAGAAGCTAACCTCAAATGCCTGTTCCTCCTAAATCTACCTCCTGAGTGCTGGGCTGACAGGCATGTGTTCCACCATGCTTGGTTTATACAGTACAGGAAGCCAAAGTGGGGGGGTGGGGGGGTGGGGAGCTGTGTGCTAGGCAAACACTACACCAATTGAGCCTCATCCTAGCTTTCTCTTTTCTTCTGAATGTTGACTGTGTACTACTTTTTTTTTTTTTTTAAGAATATCCAAGAGTAGTCGGGCAGTGATGACACCTTTAATCTTAACACTCAGGAGGCAGAGACAGGAGGATCTCCTTGAGTTCAAGGCCAGCCTGGTCTACATAGTGAGTTCTAGGACAGCCAGGGCTACACAGAGAAAACCTGTCTCAAACAACTAAAAAAAACCAAACCAACAAAAACTTAAAAGTCAGTTGTCCAAGGTGACAGGCACTTGGTATCAGCTTCTGGGCAGCAGCCATTCAAACGTGCGACATGGGACAACTGTACAGGAAAGCCAGGGGGTCTTGTTGCTCACTGCTGCAGCTGGATGGGAGCTAACATCTAGAAGATGCTCCTTTCAGGTCTCCAGGCTTCAGCCTAATTTAATCAGCGTTCTAATTTACAGACAGCTCATCAAGTGACTTCAGGGGATGGCATATGCAGAACGTTTCTACAGCCAAATGACAGTAATGCTGCCGACTGAAAGAAGGTCTGACTTGTTTCCTGAATTATTGATAAACTCTGTTGCTTAGAATAAAACCACGAGTTGTAGACAAAACCCTGCACAGAATCTAGCAATCCCATAAAGGGACTTGCCGTCGGTGCTAAAGTGGAAAGTAAACATGTCCTATTGGCCTTAGTTCAAGATAGGAATGTTTGTACGCTCCAGTGTAGGCTGCTCAAATTAAATGATTAATTAATGAGTTGAAGGTCTTGTGGTTTGCATGAAAGAAACTTCATTTTGATTGGCAATGTCATCCTTGCCAGAAGCCAAAGGCCAACAGTGCTTAGGGGCTCTGATTCCTGACCTGCTTCCTAAATGATTTTAGGGCTGTCTTTCCAGAGGGGGTTGTATGTTAAAGTAGCAATAAAGGCCCACTAAGGAAAAACTCACGGTCAAGAGAATAGAATCTCTGGTCTGGGTGGAGCCCTAACATTCCAGTTGGGTATGATCAGTCACTCTGTAAAGGGACGACTCTTAGGAAGGTGGGCTCACCTTAGGCCATGCTAAAGAGATAGGTGGAATAATTCATCCTTTAATGAGATACCGAACTTCTCTGAATCCCTGCCTCTAGCACAGTTACTTCCTGGGCTGAAGCCGGGCAGCTTCGTAAGTCTGCCTGCTTTTCTGAATGAGTCGGAAGAGTGCATCTCCTCCTTTGCCCCTTCCATTCTTTTCTAAGCATGCTTCCCTCAGCACTTCAGGCTTCCTTGACACTTGGGGCTTAGTTTTTCTCGAAAGCTCCCTTCCCTGCCATGTGGCCGTTGGTCTGTTAATCTCAGCAGTCGAGAATAAGACCACTACCATAGTTTTAAGCCAAATTTGAAGCAAGCTTTCATTAAATACTGGCCAGGTGGATGGGCTCTGGCAAGATGGATAGGCTCCAGCCAGGTCTATACCTAGGTCCCTGGAAAATGGCCCAGAATCAAGTATGGCAAGAGCTTAAGCAGGAAAACCCACAATTCATTGCATTTCCCATCAGGTCCAATCAGGGACAAGCATAAATCCCAATATAGTTCTTACCTGTGTACTTTCTGCCCACATATGATCAAGCACATCTGGTGCAGATGGGTCAAACAAACTTGTTTAGGGGAGTGAAAACATGTGTCTTGTTATCTTCTATTATCAATAACCTCCAGCATTTCAGGAACTATCTGTCCTTGGGCAAGGGGCTTGAAGATCAGAGACATTTTTGTTTCATGGATCTCTTAGCCACAGAAAAAATTGTAAAAGATATAATTCCAAGAGCAGTATAGATACATGCTGTCCTAGTTAGCTTTAATTGTCAAACTGACACAGCTTCAACTGAGGAATTGTCTGGACCAGATCGGCCCATGGGCATAGCCATCTTGATTGTTCACTGATGCAGGAGGGCCCAGTCCACTGTGGGAGGCATCATTTCCTGGGCTGTGTAAGGAAGCCAGCGGAGCAAGAGCCTGTGAGCAAGCCAGAGAGTTAGTCAGCAAATAGCGTCCCACCATGGTTTCTGCTTCGGATTCCTGCTTCGGATTCCTGCCACAACGTCCCTTGATGGTAGACTGTGACCTGCGAGTGTTAGATGACATAAACCTTTCCTCCCCTAAGTTGCTTTTGGTCGGAGTGTTTTATTACAAAACAAGATGGAAACAAGAACACATAGGATGCGTGCGTGCGTGCGTGTGTGTGTGTGTGTGTGTGTGTGTGTGTAGCTATGTATATAATGTATATACAAGTAAAATCTATAGGTAGAGGAGAAATAGAAGCAGCAGCCCTGGTATATTTCCTTACCCCAATGTATATTGCATTGGAAGTTATTTCTTCATGCTAAAGCTGCTAGATCTTTAAAATAATAATGCGCCCACTCTCAGCACGGTGGCACATGCCTTTGACCCTGCAGCACTGGCAGGTAGAGGCAGGTCACCTACTGCTACTTGGAGTCTGTTTTTAATCCTGACTCTGCAATAGCGACCTTAGTTTTTCAATGTATCTTTAATTTTGTTTTCTTCACTTAAAAAAACATAAACAATAAAATTATAAAATACAAAAAAATATGAACAATAAATATGGTTTCTATTGCTGTGATGAAACAACACGACCAAAAGCAAGATAGGGAGGCAAGGGTTTATTTGGTTTACATTTCCACATCACTGTTCATCAGTGAAGGAAATCAGGACAGGAACCCAAACAGGGCAGGAACCTGGAGGCAGGAGCTGATGTAGAGGCCATGGGGAGGTGCTGCTTACTGGCTTGCTACTCATGGCTTGCTCAGCCTGCTTTCTTATAGAATCCAGGATGACCAGTCCAGGGATGGATCACCCAACATGGGTTAGGCCCTCACTCATCAATCACTAATTAAGAAAATGCCCTACAGACTTGCCTACAGCCCATTTTATGGAGGCATTTTCTCAATGGAGGCTCCTTCCTCTCTGATGACTGTAGCTTGTGTCAAGTTGGCATAAAACTAGCCAGAACAGCTGACCCCTTGCCAGTCTGACACACAACTATACCGCTGTTAAGCCACAACCTTTCCTTTCTTATTAATCCCCAAGACCACACATTAATAAAGATAACAGAATATAACACATTTTACAAACTTAAAAAGTCCCACAGCCTTACAAATTCAAACACTTTAAAAGTTTTAAAAGTATCATCTCTTGCCAGGTGGTGGTGGCGCATGCCTTTAATCCCAGCATTCAGGAGGCAGAGGCAGGCGGATCTCTGTGAGTTTGAGGCCAGCCTGGCCTACAGAGTGAGTTTCAGGACAGCCAGAGCTGATACACAGAGAAATTCTATCTTGAACAAAATAAAAAAATAAAAATAAATAAATAAATAAAAATATTGTCTATTAACTGGCCAGTGATGCAGCACACATTTGATCCCAGTACTTGGGAGGCAAAGGAAGGCAGATTTCTGAGTTCAAGGCCATCCTGGTCTACAAAGCGAGCTCCAGGACAACAGAGAAACCCTGTCTTGAAAAATAACACTAAAATTGAAAATATCATCTCTTTTAAATTCCAAATTTTCTGTAAAACCCCCAAATCTTTTTAAAAAAACGTACAGTCCCTCCTATAAAATAAAATATAAAGTACTTCCTTACTTCAAGAGGAACGGACCAGAGCAGCAGTCACAATCTGTACAAAGCAAAACCGAACTCCAACAGTATAAACAACATGATGTCCAATATCTGGGATCCACTCCTGGTTTTCTAGCCTCCTCCAAAGGGCTTGGGTCACTTTTCTAGCTCTGCTCTCTGCAGTAGACACAACTTGTCTTCTAGGCTCCAGCTGGCTCCACCCTACTGCTGCTGCTGTTCTTGGTGGTCATCCCATGGTGCTGGCATCTCCAAAATGCTGGGGTCCTCTGCTGACCCTGGGCTACACTTTCACCAAAAGCCTCTCATAGGCTCTCTTCATGGTGACCCCTTCAGTCCTGGGCCTTCAACTGCTACTGCAGGGGTCAGAGGAAAAAGTGTGGATGAATGCTGTATCTGGGAAATACGGGAGTGGGTGGAGTCTCAGAAAAGAGAGGTACAGAACTGGTGCTGCAGTGGTGATGGGAGGTCTGTCCAAATCCCTGACCAGCCTCTGGGCTCCATTCCTGCATGAAAGACTCAGGCGTGTAGTTAAGGCAAAAAGAACGCACAAGAGATTTCCAAACTGCCCACTGTGCTCATGAAGAAGATAACTCTCTGCCAAAGTAGCTGCTCAGGGAGATATGATTTATCCACAACACAGCACAGTGATGCCTGGAACGGGATCTAAAATTCTTTTTTTTATTATTTTATTTAATTTTATTTTACAATATAATTTAATTCTACATATCAACCACGGATTCCCTTGTTCTCCCCCCTCCTGCCCCCCTCACCTTCCCCCCAGCCAACCCCCCCATTCCCATCTCCTCCAGGGCAAAGACTCCCCCGAGGATTGAGATCAACCTGGTAGACTCAGTCTAGGCAGGTCCAGTCCCCTCCTCCCAGGCCGAGCCAAGCGACCCTGTATAAGCCCCAGATTTCAAACAGCCAGCTCATGCAATGAGCACAGGACCCGATCCCACTGCCTGGATGCCTCCCAAACAGATCAAGCCAATCAACTGTCTCACCTATTCAGAGGGCCTGATCCAGTTGGGGGCCCCTCAGCCATTGGTTCATAGTTCATGTATTTCCATTCATTTGGCTATTTGTCCCTGTGCTTTATCCAACCTTGGTCTCAATAATTCTTGCTCATATAAACCCTCCTCTTTCTCGCCAATTGGACTCCCGGAGCTCCACCCGGGGCCTGGCCATGGATCTCTGCATCCAGTTCCCTCAGTCATTGGATGGGGTTTCTAGCATGATAATTGGGGTGTTTGGCCATCCTATCACCAGAGTAGGTCAGTTTGGGCTGTCTCTCGACCATTTCTAGCAGTCTATTGTGGGGGCATCTTTGTGGATTTCTGTGGGCCTCTCTAGCACTTTGCTTCTTCCTATTCTCATGTGGTCTTCATTTACCATGGTCTCCTATTCCTTGTTCTCCCTCTCTATTCTTGATCCAGCTGGGATCTCCCGCTCCCCCAAGCTCTCTTTCCCTCGACCCTCGCCGTTCATTACCCCCACTCACGTCCAGGCTGTTCATGTAGATCTCATCCATTTCTCTATCATTGGGCGATTCCCATGTCTTTCTTGGGATCCTGTTTTCCAGGTAGCCTCCCTGGTGTTGTGAGTAGCAGTCCAGTCATCCTTGTTCCACATCTAGTATCCTCCTATGAGTGAGTACATACCATGTTTGTCTTTCTGAGTCTGGGTTATCTCACTCAGGATGATTTTTTCTAGATCCATCCGTTTGCCTGCAAACCTCATGATGTCATTGTTTTTCTCTGCTGAGTAGTATTCCATTGTGTATATGTACCACATTTTATTTATCCATTCTTCAGTTGAACAGCCTACAGAATGGGAAAAGGTCTTCACCAACCCCACATCTGACAGAGGACTGATATCCAGAATATATAAGGAACTCAAGAAATTAGACATCAAAATGCCCGACAGTCCAATTAAGAAATGGGCTATAGAACTAAACAGAGAATTCTCAACAGAGGAAACTCAAATGGCTGAAAGACATTTAAGGAATTGCTCAATATCCCTAATTATCAGGGAAATGCAAATCAAAACAACTCTGAGATACCACCTTACGCCTGTCAGAATGGCTAAGATCAAAAACACTGAAGACACCTTATGCTGGAGAGGATGTGGACCTAGGGGAACTCTCCTCCACTGCTGGTGGGAATGCAAGCTTGTACAACCACTTTGGAAATCAATATGGCGCTTTCTTAGAAAATTGGGAATCAATCTCCCCCAAGATCCAGCTATACCACTCTTGGGCATATACCCAAGGAATGCTCAACCACACCATAAGAGCACTTGTTCAGCTATGTTCATATCAGCATTGCTTGTAATAGCCAGAACCTGGGATCTAAAATTCTTAACTGGATGGCTGTCTCAATGTACATCTTTAATCCTTGCACTTGGGAGGCAGAGGCAGGTGGATCTCTGAATTCCAGGCTGGCCCATGAGCTTCTAGGTGATTCTGCCATCTCTACCTCCTATCATTAGGGTAGGCATGCTGGGATTGTAGGTGTGCAGCAACGAATCCCACTTCCTGTTTTAACACGGGTTCCAGGGATATAAATGGGGATCCCCAGGCTTGAGAACAAGTGTTTTACCTGCTGAGCCGTCTCCCTCGCCAAGCTTATTTAAGGCCGGTTGCAGTGTGGAATCTGAAATTAAAGTAATAGTCTCTTATATTTGATATTCAAGTCTATTAAGACCTATTGCTCTATATTGCATTTGCAGTGGATATTTATGTATGTTATTGTCAGGTCCAAAGGAAACTCCATTTCCCCAGATTCTAAAAGGCAGAAGGGAAAAATGGCTATCTGAGCCATTTATTCTATCAAAGAGCATGCTGGCCTCCAGGCTCCCTTAGTATCACAAGTACCTGGGACACATTTCAAAGTCCTTGCTAGCCTCCTAGCCCTTCTCACCTCCTCCCCTACGCTAAACTCTATCCAGCTCATGGGCTTCCCTCCCATAGCTACTCATTCTCCTCATACCCCTGCTGATTCTTTCCTGTCTTCTATCACCCTCTCTCCCTCTCTCAGCTCTCCAGCACTCTCCCTCTATCTCCTCACTCGCTCTATTCGCTCTACTCCTGCTTTGGTCGTGGTCAGGTCCCATCTGCTGTCGATATTCAGTCTACTACTATCTCCTTCTCTGAACTTTTGCAGATGCCTCTGGATGTTCTCTCTCACACATCTACAATCTATTGACCTAATTAACCTTCCCCTTAACGATACTATGGGATGGTCATGTCATCAGTTTATACAGTTAGCTCATGTTTCCCCCCCACCCCAGGGTTTCAAGTAACACAGGTTGATCTTCCTGTCTCCCCCTCCTGAGTGCTTAAAAGACAGGTGTGCACCATCACACTTGGTTTATGTGGTAGTAGAGATGTAGTAGAGATGAAGCCCAGGGCTTGATTCTCCAGTGCTCTGTGAACATCTAATTGAGCTAAGACATTCCCAGCCTTTGCACACTTTTATAACCTTAAGAGGTGAGCCCTTTTGCTAAGACATTCCCAGCCTTTGCATACTTTTATAACCTTAAGAGGTGAGCCCTTTTGCTAAGACATTCCCAGCCTTTGCACACTTTTATAACCTTAAGAGGTGAGCCCTTTTGTATCTCCGCATCACCAAATAATGTTTTAAAAGTATTCAGTCGCTCACATTGAGCTTTTCCTATCAAAAAGACCTGATTTCAGGCCAGGTGTGGTGGTGCATGCCTTTAATCCCAGCACTTGGGAGGCAGAGGCAGGAGGATCTCTGTGAGTTTGAGGTCAGCCTGATCTACAAAGTGAGTTCCAGGACAGCCAGAGTTGTGACACAGAGAAACCTTATCTCGAAAAACCAAAAAACAATCTAAAACAAAACTTGTGTATCATGGGTTCTTTCCCCGCTAGCTAGTCAGCTTGAGAAAGTTTTTTTTTTGTTTTTTTTTTTTTTGTTTTTTTTTTTGGTTTTTCGAGACAGGGTTTCTCTGTGTAGCTTTGCGCCTTTCCTGGGACTCACTTGGTAGCCCAGGCTGGCCTTGAACTCACAGAGATCCGCCTGGCTCTGCCTCCCGAGTGCTGGGATTAAAGGCGTGAGCCACCACCGCCCAGCTTGTTTTTGTTTTTTTTGAGACAGGGTTTCTCTGTGTAGCTTTGTGCCTTTCCTGGAACTCGCTTTGGAGACCAGGCTGGCCTCGAACTCACAGAGATCCGCCTGACTCTGCCTCCCGAGTGCTGGGATTAAAGGTGTGCGCCACCACAGCTTGAGAAAGTTTTTGTTTGTTGTTGTTTTTGTTTTTGAGTTAGGGTCTCACCAAGTAGCTCTGGCTAGCCTGTAACTCTCTGAGCACACCCATCTGGACATAAACTCAGAGATCTGCCTACCTTTTCCTCCAGAGTACTGAGATTAAAGTCATGGGCCACCACTCCTACAGCATGAGTGCTTTGAACAACAGGTTTGCATCCAGGTGTTATGAGTGCAGTAAAAATAACAAGAAGAAATGTGTTTGAGAACATTCAGTTCTCATAGACTTTACATAAATGAAAAATCAGCTTGTAACAGACTGGAGGCCTGGCTTCAGGCAGCTGGCCCCTCCCCTGCAGGAGGACCCTGGAATCTCCAGGCTTCATCCTGACCTTACTGCAACTCAGCCTTGCTGGGCAGTCCTGCACCATGATTTTTCTCGCTGTGATATTCGTGAACAAATGCTTTATTCAGAGAGACAATTATGGGCCTCACATGCCTGCTGTTCCATAAAAGAACAGCACTTCAAAGCCTTGAACTAGATTCTATCTGCTGCTTGGGGGGGGACTGATTTCTGGATAGTCACAAAGCAGAGAGGGGAGAGGGGAGAGGGGGGAGAGAGAGAGAGGGAGAGAGAGACTGAGCTGTCATCTGCTGCTCTATTATGAACCTTCTGAAAGCAGTGGCTTAGCTATTTGAGATGGGGTCTCTTGTAGCCCAGGGTGGACTCAAGCTCACTGTGAAGCTCAGGCCAGCCTTAAGCTCATTGTGTAGCCCAGGCTGGCCTGCACTTCTGGTCCTCCTGCTGAGTTCGCTTCGTGCTGGGATCACAGGTGTGCCATGCCTGATAATTGGGGTCTACTCTGCACGAGAGAAGCATTGCAGTACCAGCGTCTCCACTCTGAGGACACCATGCCTAACATGACGGAGACGGAACACCCATGTGCAGATGTCCTAGGGGAAAGAGAGGCAGCAGGGCGGGGGGGTGTCATGAAGGAACTTTGCCTGGATTTGCACTGGGCTCTGGCAGTCGGAGGGAGGGGGGAGGTCATGAAGAAACTTGCCTGGATTTGCACTGGGCTCTGGCAGTAGGAGGGAGGTGGGGGCTCGTGAAGGAACTTGCCTGGATTTGCACTGGGCTCTGGCAGTAGGAGGAAGGTGGGGAATCATGAAGGAACTTTGCCTGGATTTGCACTGGGCTCTGTAGCTTATTAACGATGTGACTGTTGACCAAATGCTTCTTATGGTTACCTGTGAGCATATGACACAGGGCACATGTGAGTCCCAGATGGTTCAGGCTGCTGGCATTGTCACTGCCTGAGGCATTGCTTTAGAACTGGGCTAGTCAGGGCAGGAATAGGTCAGCAGAGCTGGCTGCAGGGAACTGGAGGAGTCCATTCTCTGTTGTGTGGTCTCTGTTGGTGTACACCTTGGCAGGCTAAGAACAGCGAAGCTGGAGTTCTAGGCCAGCCTGGGCTGTCATAGACTTTACATAAATGAACAAATAAAATAATTTCTAATACTGAGCTATGACTCTCCCAAGTGCACGGAGTGAAATCCTCTGCCTTACTGTGTAAATATGAAGTAATTAAGGCTGGGAGGCTCATATGGGTGAAGCCTAACTGTATTGTTTGTGATTAAACTTGGAGGTTACAACCAGTGCCCCAAGTTAGGTCTAGCCACCTGTCCTCAGCAAGCCAATTAAATCAGTCCCATAAGAGTGGAAAGCAGGGAGCTGGGTGGTGGTGGTGTACACCTTTGATCCCAGCATTTGGGAAGCAGAGGCAGGCGGTTCTCTGTGAATTCGAAGCCAGCCTGGTCTACAGAGAGAGTTCCAGGACAGCCAAGGCTACACCAAGAAACCCTCTCTCAAAATACCAAAAATAAAAAAATAAAAAGAAAAGGAAAGCAGGAAAAGGAGGAGGTTCACAAAAGGAGGTGGCTACATTGGGAAGAGGAGCTAGCAGCAAAGAGAGCCCCAGAAGCCTCTAAAAGAATCTAGAGAGCCAAGGTCACGCATATCTAAGCAGTCCCGTGAAGGTGTGGTCCTGCCCACACTATTTGGGCCCCAGTCTCACCACTGTGTAAAGGGGTCTAAGGAGTTGTAGGGACTGAGAAATCTCTTTCTAGGAGTCAAGTCTCCTTTCTAGTGGGCACCTTTTCCTTCTCCCAGCATGAGACTATTTCTCAGGGGCCCATTGTTGCAAAGATCTCAAAGTCAGATGGAAAGACCTGAATGTCTCTTTTAGAATATCCTCATCTCTGCCAGGCCTGCTATAACAGGACTGCTGCCCCTCTAAGCAGAGGAAGCGACACCAGGGACAGGTGCATACAGTGGAGAAGTCAGGTGGGGACACAGTGAGAAGGTGACCATCTGCATTCCAAGGAGATAAGCCTCAGAAGAAACTGACCCTGCCAACACTTTGACCTTGGATTACAACCTCCTCATCTACGAGGAAGTGAAATCTGTTGTTTAAGTCACCTGGTCTGTGGTAGGCAGAGCTGACTAGACACCCTGTCCTGCCCCCTTGAAACCACAGGAGGACAAGGGAGTTAGAGGACAGAATACAGTTAGTGCTTAAGGCACAAGGACCAATGAATTCTGGGGCTATAGCAGGGCAGGGGTCAAACCCCAGATTTCTGGTTCTCTAGCAAGAGAGAAGAGACTATCTTTTAGGGGAAGCAGGAGAGTGTACTCACAGGCTTATTAAAGCAAGATGGGTAAAGAGCAATAGGGTTGGTTTCTAGACAGCTTTGTGGCCAATTCCCACCCTTCATTTTTTGGGTAAATGGAGGAGACGACTATATTGTTATCGAAGTGTCCAGGTACTCCTTGCCTTTCGGTGAACCCCATCTCAATAGACACATTGGAAGCTGAAAATATCTTCCTTCAAAACTTGCTTAATACTCCTCAAGTGCTAAATATTCCAGCTTAGCGATGTGGCACCCTGTCCAGTCTTGCTTGGGTTGTCATGATCCCAGGCTGAGCGTGTGTGTGTGTGTGTGTGTGTGTGTGTGTGTGTGTGTGTATGTGTGTGTGTGTGTGTGTAGATATGCTGCTGCCAGCCTTTGAAAAGACCCAAATTCAAAGTTGCTTGTTTGTTTGTGCATGTGTGTGAATGTCCAAGTATGTACACATGCATGTGTGCTGTGAATATCGATTGCTCTGTATGCTGTGAATGTGTTGCTCTGATTTGGTTGATAAATAAAATGCTGATTGGCCAGTAGCCAGGCAGGAAGTATAGTAAAGGCGGGATAAGAAGAGAGGAGAATGCTGGGAAGTGGAAGGCTGAGTTAGGAGACACTGCCAGCTGCTGCTGCCATGAGAAGTAAGATGTAAAGATACCGGTGAGCCATTAGCCACATGGCAAGGCATAGATTTATAGAAATGGTTTAATTTAAGAAATAAAAACTAGATAGCAAGAAGCCTGCCACGGCCATACAGTTTATAAGTAATATAAGTCTCTGTGTGTTTACTTGAGTCTGAGAGGCTGCAGGAGCCGGGTGGACACAGGAAAACTCCATCTACATATGTAGAGGTCAGAGGACCCCAGGTGTCGCACCCTACCCCATGGGAGGAAGCTTCTGGGTCTTAAGTGGTGTGCTACTTCACTTGACTGGTCATTTGTGCCCTTTGAAATGTTCTTTGTAATAACCTGAAATGGAAGTAAAATGCTTTCCTCAGTTCAGTGAGCTCTTCTGAGAGAAGACTGTTCCTGAGGAAAGGGTGGTGGGAACCAGTGCAGAGCTGGTTGGTCAGAAATAGGGGAGGCCTGTGGTCGCTGGTTGGAGGCCAACCTGGGCAGTGTAGGGTGACCTCATGTAAAAAGCCAGCTGACCAAATAAACACATGGTTGGGGGGTTGATTTCCCAGTGTGATGGAGTCTTGTAATTTTAGGTTGTCTCTGCATCTGTGCTAAAGATTAAGTTAATTCTTTTACCCCTGAGACAGGGCCCGGCCACCCTGATGCAGTTGGTTTCCAGTTCTGCGCCCCCCTCAGTTCTTAATTTGGTCCATTCAGACGCCTGTCTTACCTCCCTATGGGACGGCCCATGGCACTGTCCTCACCCTGTGTGGATTGCCAGGTATGCAGAGATGAACCCTCTGACCACAGCGGGACTCAAACAGGGGCTTGCTCTAAATCCACCAATTAGAAGCCACCATGTCAGCTGGCTCTCATCCTTAATCAATCTCTCCCTCTCCCTCCCCTCTCTCTCCCTCCCATTGGCTGGCCTCCCTTTCACTCCCACACCTCCTGTCTGCCTAGAGACTTCAAAACCAACTTGGAGAAACCATAAACCCTGACAATAACAATCTCAGCACTTAGCAAAAAGAACATTGCTATCAGAAAAGGATACAACCTAACTTTCAAGAACAACTTCCCAAATGGCGCTTGGCAGAAACTCACAGCAGAGGGTGTCCCAAGGTCATTATCATAGCAGAGGCAGACACTTGCAACAACACAGGCTCTTCTCCTTCTGGAGACAAGCCCGGCAGGTGGGAACATTGAGGGTGCCAAACATAATGTATTCTATCAGAATTTCTATGGCCAGAGTGTAATCTCCTGGTCTGGAAGGATTGGGAGTGCTCTAAAGAGACTTTCTATCTCTCCCTTTAGCTTTAGACTGTGAAATAAGGCTCCCAAAAGACTGAATCCGGGTATTTCTCACAGACAGTGCTGGTCAGGGATGGCAGGGACCACACACTAACCTGCCTGGCTACGCATGATTTTGTCTGTCTACTTTAACTGAAGAAGGACCTGATGCATCATTGGATCTCGGTGTCTCTCTTCCCAGTGTGGACAGATTTGAATCCATCTCCCATGTCTGCTTTGCACTATCAATTCAGTGATTTTAAATGATTTGTTTACTGGGACATGTGGTGGAGCCTGGCTTGTTAGGACTCTGAGGGGCACAAGTGCCAACTCTTCAACTCCAGCAACAGTGATACTTTTTGAAGACCCTATTTATTCCTCCACAGGCTTTCCCTGAGTGGAGAGCTAAGAAAAGCCAGGTACCGGGAAATTCTCAAACAAGGCACTCTAAGGAATAGCTTCACAGAACTGACCTGAGGTTTCGGGAGTAGCCCTAGGCTTGGAATTGCACCTGGGCCTGAGCTTTGGCTGGGTTTTCTTTGGGGTGGGCTCTTGTTGGGACACTGGCCTCCAGGAAGTCCCCAGAGGTGGGGAGGAGGACCCATTTCCCTATTTGCTGTTTTCCCCTTCACTTACCAGGTTTATCAGGCACATCTAATGACAAGCAGAGAGGTCCCATGCTGAGCTGCCTTCCTGTTCCACCAAACCTAAGGGAATGGAGCAATTTTGCTCACCTTAACATAATGACCTTGGGATGGGAGTCATTAGTATCAGAGCCTGAGGTCCTGGCAGCCCTGATAAACTAATTCAGCCACCTGTCTTTAATAGGCCAATTAGAGATAGTTCAATGTGTCCACATTGGGAAGAGGAACAAACGGGTCCTATGATGTTCTTGTACCCCAGCACATTTTCAAGGTCCTGGTACGAGGTTTAAACAGAGGGCAAGAGTATGTTTAGCTAGGTAGTCTTGGTCAAGACGAGGTCCCACCCATCACTGACAAATCATTATCTACAGTCTTTCCTGCAAGGTGGGCTGACAAATTGTCAGAACTGTGTGACACTTCTGTCTGGAGAGAAGTTCCTCCTCTGACTGGCCTCTAGGCTCCAAAGTGCCCATCTCCACATGGGATACCGGGAGGAAATTTCATTTCCTTTTTGATTTTTAACAGCCTGACATCCAAAGGGAGGGATTCAAAGGTGTGTCTTTGGAGTATCTTTGCTGCTGCAGGGATGGTCAGTCACAGCCCTAGACTGTGGTCCAAGGAGTGCAGGGAGGCAAATCCCTCTGGTACTTGAGAATGTGTCCCCTTAGCGTTTCCATAGCTTTAACGATGCCTCTTCTCTGCGGTGGCAAGAGACTAATGTCACACTGGCAGCTGCAGACCTGGACCTCAGAAACCACCAAGGCCCGGGTCGGGCCAGACGGCGAGGGGCGGGGCCAGAGCTCCAGACGCCCGTCGTGCGCGTGCGCGTCTCCAAGCGGGGGCGGAGCCTGGCCGCGGGCGCCCGCTGTAAACAGACAACATGGCGGCGGCGGCTCCGGGCGCTCTGGGCGCCTTGAGGGCCAGTCGCGTCCGCCTGGTGGCCGCGTGCTGTGCGCGGCTCGGCCCTGCAGCCTGGGCCGGGGGTCCCGCCCCGAGGAGGGGCTACAGCTCTGAGGTGAAGACCGAGGACGAGCTGCGCGTGCGGCACCTGGAGGAGGAGAACCGAGGTGAGCTGCGGGCAGGGCGGGCGAGGCCGCGGAGGTCGGCCCGGTTGCAACTGCGGCTGGAGGGTACGGTGGCCCACCCGGTTCAGCGCGCAAGGTGATGCTGCTCGCGCCTGGGGGTCTCTGCAGCCAAGGTCAATGCCGGGGGTTTAGTACTGGGCCCGGCTTGTTTCTTGCTGTGTAATAGCTCCCTGCCACCTCAGGCATCAGTGCGAGAGTTGTAGGAGCTGCAGCGGGGATGCCTTTTATTACCCGAGAGAATCTTAAATTAGACGCATCTTTTTCTTTTGCACATTTTAATCTCGGAGAGTTAGTTTTGGGGGACTGTTGCACTTCACTTAAAGAATTTTGGGCACTTCTAATTTTTTTTTTTTTTTGCCTTGCTGAGTTACGTGGGAGTAAATAAAGGATTTCATCTTGCCCTTGGGCCCCTGTTCTGGGAGGAGACAGATTAGTGCACGACAGAGGTTGGGGGCGTTGGAAAGGTAAGATGCAGAGGAATAGTGAGGAAGTTCCTTTTAGTTGCCATGTTGGCTTAACTATAGGGGTGGAAAAGGTGGGATAGGGGATTGCCCAGGAAGGAAGAGAGGACCACTCATTGCATTTTGACAAACATTTATAGAGTGCTGTAATCCTTTAAGTAGAAGTGGAAAATAAGTAAGTCAGGATGGCTGTCTTTTAAGAAGCTCTTCTGTCTATTGAAGGTCAGATGATGGCTTGCTCAAAGGCTTGTTGAGAACCCTGCAGTGTCTGCAGGGTTTATCTCTCACTGTGTAACTTAGGTTGCCTTGGAACTAAAGATCCTCAGACTCAAGAGTGCTGGCACCACAGGGTTGAGCCACCGTGCCAACTCCAAGGCATTCTGTAGGTATTGGAGACTTGAGGGTTCTGGATTTGATTTCCCTGCTCTCCAGCCATCGAATGTATCAAGCAGAATGATGAGATGAGATGGTTACTGTGCCCGATGAGTAGGTAACCTTTGTGAGGTGCTCAGGAGTATGGAGAGTAATTTTGTTTCTTGCTCATTCAAGCCATCTGAGACAGTGGAATGGTCAAAATGATGGAGATATGTATTTGGGAAACCGCAGATGACAAGGCTGGTATGACAGAGCAGGAAGCCCAGCTGGGAGCTTAGACAAGCAGGAATCATTAGAATCATTAGAATCATTAGAGCCTTGAATGCCAGTCTTCTGGGTAAGCTTAGTGGTGCTGGTGTTTCAGTTAAGTTGTGTGCTCCAGTGGTGCCTTACTTATGAAGAGGCTGGAAATATGGCTAGCTGTATGTACCAAGTTCCGTGTGCTTTTGTGAGTGCACGTTCTGTGCAAATCCACACAGAACATCTGGGAAGTCTTTACGTTCGGATGTGATTGGGCTGCAGGGGAAGATAGAGCACGTGGAAGATGCTTCGAGAAACGGGAATGTTTTCCGTTGATCAGAAATCTAACTATCGGTCGTTAGGACACCCTGGCCTTAGCATTGAGCCGGCCAGCATTCTTTGAGGATTGGCAGAAATGACCGTGCAGGCTTTGCTCTGTTTTTTACCACTGAGCCAACTGTAAGGAGTGCAAAGGGAAGCATGAGGGCCGGGGTACTGCCGGATGGAGTCTCCAAAAGGTTGGGGATGTAGGTTTAAGAGGGACACTGAGGCAGATTGTTGGTGTTTTAGTTGCTAGAGTTTTGTCATAACAGACAACAGACAGCATGGCAGGGACACAGGAGAGTTCAGGCCCTGCCATCAGAGACCGCAGCGTTGAGGGGGCTCAGAAGAGTGAATCGGGGCTCATGAGGCAGGAGTGGTGGTCTCTTATAGACCTTTGATGATGGCTGTGCTTTCTCAGCAGGATCTTGTACCCAGGCTAGATGATGCCCAGGCAGGAGGTAGGGGAAAGGGTGGGGATCAGACTGTGTGGCCACCACTGTCTCCTGTGATGTAAACTCACTTCTCCTGGTGAGAAATCCCAGTGTCCTCAGGAGGGTGCCTGGTGGGGAGAGGGAAGGGGCTGCGGCAGGTACTGTGGATTCTAATAGCACATTCTTTAGAGTCTCCTGGTGGTTTTGTCAGAGTCATGAGTCCAGAATTTGATCCTCTCAGCCTTTCAGAAACATGAGAACCCTCTGGGACCGAGAAGCACCAAGCTTCATTTGTAAGGTTAGGGCCCGCCGCAGAGGTGGGTGTGTGCAGAACACTTTAGGCTTGTCTGTCCAGGCTGCCGGCTGTCTCTGTCTACTCCTGCAGTTTTTTGGAATTTGCTTGCTTGCACTTCCTGTTTTCTCGGGTGACATTATTTTCCTTCTCAGATCTTTGATGGGGTTGAGGACTAGATAGTTACAGTTATAATCCTCTCGTATCTTAGCTAATAACACCTTGGGTACTAAAGTTAGATTCTTCAGGATAGGACAGCTAGTGGAGTAACATGCCGTTTACCTATGGTCTGGATATTTCTGGGTATTTAGTGTGTGTCTCTTGTTTGATGTTGTTCTTGCTGGTTATATTTCTATTTTATTTATGTTATTACCTTTCCCCTCTCGTGGACAATACTTGATAGTCATTCCTATTGTATATAGTTTTGTATTAGGTTAGAACTTTCTTGTTTAGACAAAAGGGGGAGATGTGGTGGATACCTGTTCTACCTACCTATGACCTTGAAGTACCAGTCCCTGGGGTGTAGCCTCAAGGCTACCCTTAAGACCTGAGACTAGGCCACTCTGTTCTCTCCCTGGTGGGCTTGGATGGTGGGGCTGACTCAGGCACCAGGAGCAGCATAGGACAGGACCTTAGTGGTCCAGAACCCTGCAACAATTCACCTGTCCTGTGTAGTGAGTTGTCCTTTCTGATTTATCTCAGGGCTCTGTGTTTGCAGTTTGCAGTGGGGCCTCAGAGAGCCTCCCTGCCACTTATTTCTCCTCCAGGTTTGTTCATCCTACTCAGTTTTAGAGTAGCCTGTGGGTCTTGTCTTGCAGAGGCCCCTCTTAGTTGTATCCCCGCCCCCTTCACATTGTGTGCTGGGGGATCTTCTGGTTGCAGGCCTTCTCCTTTGGGCCGCCTCAGCTCACCCCTGCAGCTGCCCTGACCTTGCTCTTCTGCAGCCCTTTCTGCTTAGGCTTCTGTACATGCTTCTGGGAATGGCTTCTCCCCGCCCCTAGGAACGTTCTTTTCTGCAGGGTGGTAAGCTTGGGCTATACAGTGACCCATTTTAAAGATGGCTTTCTGAAACTGTTGGGACAGTTTCTGGCCGACAGCACAAACAAGCAAGTGAACAGAGAAGTCATTCTTGAGGCACCCTCTCAATCCTTCACTCGAGATGCAAAGATCGGGTGAGAGATTTCTTTAAAACCTTCTATGGCCTTTATTTATGCCAGCTTTACCCATGGTAGGCTGGTAGATGCGGCAGAAGCCTGCTAGCACATCTTTCTTCATGTTCTAAAAGATATATTTCCATGTATTTGATGAATATGTGAATTATCTCAATAATAAAGTTAGAGTTTTGAATTACTGAGGTATGATTGATGGGCCATAATGTTCAACATGTACAGTGCATCTTCACAGTTGTGCTCTCTCAAAACAATCCCAATTTAGAACATTTTTCCTTTTGTTTTTTAAAAAGATTTCTTCATGTATATGTATGTGTGCATGTGTATGCATGTATGTGCATGTGAGCGCAGTGCTCATTGAAGCCAAAAGAGGGTGTTGGATCCCCGGGGACTAGAGTTACAGTGGTTTCGAACCACCTGATGTAGGTGCTGGGAACCGAACTCGGATCCTCTATAAGAGCACCAAAATGCTCTTGACCACCAAACCATCTCTCCAGCTTCAATTTTAGAACATTTGAAAAAATCAAACTCAAAATTAGCCCTCTCATCTTCAACAGGACACTCCATTTGCTTCCTTCCACCCCCCCCCCCCAAAAAAAACCCACAACATTTTATCTCTTTTTGTCTCCATAAATTTGTCTCCATTGACTAGCTCCATTTCTGCTTCTCTTGTCATGAGAGGAATAGTTTTGTTACGCTCATTTTCCAGCTGCTCATTGCTGATGTGTGGGAGTCCACTGGAGTGCTGCCCGTAGACACTGTATTGTGCGCTTTGATAACCTCTCTTATTTGTCCTCATACTTTCTGTATTTCCCATATATGGCATGTCGTTCGGAAACAGTGGCTTTGCTTCTTTCTGAATGGCTTTATTTCTTTTTCTCGCTAATTTATACAGCTGAATTTACCTCATCCTGCCCCTCTTGATCCATGGAGGAAAACATTCAAACTTTGCTCACTCAGTCTGAATCAGTTGAGGAAGCTTCTTCCATTTGGAGAGTGAACTTTTATTTTGTTGAATTTTGTCAAGTATGTTTTCTGGAATAATCTTGGTTTTTCTTGCTTAGCTTGCTGGTGTGATGAATCACTTTAAATGCTTTTCAGTAATGACCCATACCTCTACCCTGGAGTAAATCCCATGTGGTGGTAAGTGGTTCTTTTGTTGGATTTGATATGTGTGTATTTTATGTGCAACTATATTTATGAGAAATATTGGTCTTTAGTTTTCTGTTTCTATAATCTTTATCTGGTTTAATACTAACCTTGTAGACTGAGGTAGGACATGTCTTTTTGGTTCTATTTTTCACAGAGCTTGTTTGTTGAGAATTGCTCAAGTTTCTTTCTTTGATAGAGGCTTATCAAATCACTCATTTTAAAAACTACCCTCTGGGGACTAGGGGAATGGCCCAGGTGTTAAAGTGCTTACCATGTGTGTGTGAAGACTGGAGTTGGGACCTTCAGAGCACCCAGATGCCAGGCGGGGCTTGGTGGCCAGCTGGGGCTTGGTGGCCAGGCGGGCATGGTGCTGTCATTATTGTGATCTCAGCATGTGGAGGCAGAGAAGGAATTATGGAGCTGGAC
Organism: Peromyscus californicus insignis; assembly: GCF_007827085.1. Classification (NCBI taxonomy): domain Eukaryota; kingdom Metazoa; phylum Chordata; class Mammalia; order Rodentia; family Cricetidae; genus Peromyscus; species Peromyscus californicus. Next base: position 11,842,973 of record NW_026294606.1, read on the forward strand.
TAGATAAAGCTGGCTGGCCCTGGGTTCAGTTGAGAGACTCTGTCTGCCTCAGTGTAGAGGACATCTGATGTCAGCCAGTGCTCTTAACCGCTGAGCCATCTCTCCAGCCCCACATTCTTTTCCTTTAACATAGCTTTGCTGAATAGTCCATACTGGCCTAGAGTTGTGATCTTGCCTCAGCCTCCTGAGTGCTGGGATCACAGGAGCTCACTGCTGTGGGCTAAGATGTTTTCACCCTCAGTGTGGTCTGTCTCACTGATGTTCCCTTGAGCTTGAGAAGAGTGGAAACTCTGCTGTGGCTGGGTAAAGCTTCTGCATTCAGTGAGCACAGCTGCTGCTGGGCCGGTCTGCTGGTAGAAGTGAGTTACAGCCTGCAGTTGTATGGGGTGTGGGTTCATCTCTTCTCCCCAAAGCGCTGAGGTTCTTCTGCAGGTGCAAGCGCACTAAGGATTGTGATGTCTCAGAGGAGCAGGACCCCTGCATCATGGAATGCCCCTTTCTTTCGGGAGGCTATGCCTTGCTGGACATCAGCTCTCTGAAATTAATATACCTGCGTCAGCTTTCTTTGATTAGTGCCAGCGATGGACCTTAAAACACAACATGTCTTTAGAGCCAGCCGCCAGGTCCTGCTGGATGATTTGCCACTGATGATGATGGTATCCACTCTGATGATTTTGTTTGCTTGTTTGTTTGTTTGTTTTTAGGGCTGAGTTGATGGAGGGCAAGCAGTTCCACCAGCCGAGCCGTTCTCCAGCCCCTCGTGATCTCTATAGGTCCCTCCAGCCTAACGTTACTCCTGAGCTGGTTGGATTATTACGTATCACGCCTGTACTTCCCGTTGTCTTGTTCACTGGTGTCTTCACCCTCAGGGTCTTGCATACTTAGGTTTAAGTGTGTGTCTTTTTTGGCCTCAAATAAAACCCAAACGAATTAAATCTAACAATACATAGTAAGAACTATTTACCACAACCACGTGGGATTTACTCTGGGGGTGCAGGTGTGGATCATTATTGAAAAGCATTTAAAGTGACTGATCACACCAGCAAGCTAAACAGGAAAAACTGCACTTACCCCAACACACTCAGACAAAGCATTTGACAAAATTCATCGTGATAAAAGCTCACTGTTCAAACTGAAGGATGCTTCTGCAACCTCTAAAGGGCAAAGCCTGGCACCAGCAGCAGCAGACGGAGAGAATGGGGCCGTAGAAAGCCACACTTAGGGGTCGTCAGTCCTTCAGCCGCACCCCCTCGCTCTTCCGTATTTAGGTGTACATGTGTGTCCTTTGCTTTTCCTGTGAGCACCCAACCATCCGAGCATGTCTGTTGGCCTCCGCCCGCTGACTTACGCTGTCGATCCAGAGGAGATCCCTGGGAATTCTGCTTGCCTGGCCCTGTGGACGCTGCACTGCGATACTGCTTTGTGACAAATGTGGGTTTGTCTGTGCAGTGGCATCCAGGCCAGTGCCTCACACACAGCAGGAAGCCCTCCGCCCACCCCGACTCCTGCGTCCCTGTCTGAGGCTTGGCTCCGTCCTTCGCAGCCCTGCTCGCTTTTTAGTATTCTCTTGGTTCTTGCTGCATTGCTACTTTTCAGCTGGATTTAACACCATTTTGTTCAGAATCAGTGTTGTGTTGAATAGATGTGAGAGAACTGTTTACACGTTATGGCTTACTGTGTAAAGACATGTTTAATTTGTTTAATTTGACTTTCCTGGTGTTCAGAGTTGTAGGAAGTGTCTGCCAGTGGGATTTGCCCAAATCTTGCTAAGAGTGTCACTTGGTCATCCTTCCAGCCTCTCCTTTCTGGCTGTTTCTAAAAATGTGATGTCTTCCCCCAGACAGCTTTAGGAGGGCCTCCTCTCCACTCCCTTCCTACTAGGTTGTTTCTTATGACTATGTTGATTCTGTCTTTTAAAGAATGCTTTTTATGGTAGTAATGTTTTTCATGTGTGTGTTTTTTGTTTTTAATTGTTTCTCTGTTAATGGCTTGTTAAGTTCTCTCTAAGTTGCCTGTTACAAAAGTTGATACAGGGCTGGAGAGATGGCTCAGGGGTTGAGAGCCTTGCTGCTCTTGCAAAGAACAGGTTCTAGTCCCAGCCCCCTACATGGTGGCTCACAGCCTTCAGTAACTCCAGTTCCAGGGGCTCTGATGTCCTTGTCATGACATCCAGGCACACATGTGCACAAACATACACGAAGGCACAACATCCATACCCCTAAAGTGAGTCCAATTCCAGATCGTTGCCTTGCTCCTGCACGTCTCACCGTGTGGTTCAGAAGCGCGGGAGCGTGTGTGTTGTACTTGTGGATTGTGACTTCCTTTGGAGCATTTGCCAAGCTGTTGATTTTATTATGGGTGTCAAACAGGTTCTAGCAGTGGTTTTCAGTGGTTGGTTGATACAATTTTTTAGTAATAATGATTAACTTTAAGTTGGAAAATTTTTTTAAGTAAAAATATACATCTTCATGGTGAAAGAAAAAAAGCATTATAGAAGGATGCCACATTTTCAGGCACTTTCATCAAAATGTCTTTAAACCTGTCCTGAGTTCTCGCTGTGATTCACAGCCTTTCTGGTTACGTTTTCTGCATTATTATTGTTCTTTATTATTTTGAGACAAAATGGAACAGCAAGCCCCCTTTTGTTTCACATCAAAAGAAGTCCAACACTGTCTATAAAAATATTAATGTGGGGCTGGGGTGTAGCTCAGCTGGTGGAGTGTTTGCCTGGCGTGCGGGAGGCCCTGGGTTCAGTCCCCACTGGTGCATTAGCAGGGAGTGGTGATGTTCGTGTTACCCCCATGTACTACGTAGTGAGGTCAAGGCCAGTCTGAGCTACATGGGAGCCAAGTTGTTTAGTTATGGCGAGCTGTATAGTTAGCTAATTCCATCACCGTCAGCTTCGTGGTGTATGATAAACCTGTATAAAACTTTCTGATGGTGTAGTTTACAATGGTAGAGTTTACTGATGGTGTGGCATCCTGCCGTCTTCTCCCATGAGTTAATCCTTTCTAGAGTCGAACCCACAGACACCCGCAGGTGGATTTTGCTAATCTCTTAGGCGAGCCTCAGTCCAGCTGACAGTCAAGATTAACCATCACACGTGGCCTACACTGAGTTCCTGGTTGGTTGTGCAAATGAAACCCGTTTGCCAGTTGTAGTTTGGTGTGTTCTGTCCCCGCACTGGCTCCTCTGGAGGGTATGCTGGGGGTTTCTGCTGAGATGCCCTCTTGTCAGGCCTCCGCTCGCTGATAGATTAGAGACTGCTTGTCTTTCAGTTTCTTTAGTTCTTGCTAGGACTGAGTGATGATTTCCAGTGCTGGACTGCAAAGTGGAATTCCTGTTCTGTGTCTTGATGTTACCAATGGAGTTCTTTGCTAAATTTATCTTTAGATTATTTACCGTTAATGTATAAAACACAAGCATTGCTGAATTCATTAATTGGCTCTGTAGTTTTTTTGGTGGGTTCTGTGGGATTTCCTTCATAGATAATCATGTCCCCTATAAGTGGTCAAAGCTTTACTTTTTTCTTTCCCATCTTGATGCCACTCTGTGTGCGTGCTCTCTCTCTCTCTCTCTCTCTCTCTCTCTCTCTCTCTCTCTCTCTCTCTCACACACACACACGCTCTCTCTCTTGCTTTCTTGCTCTCTCGCTCTCGCCAAGTTGCTTTGAGCTGAAGACAGGACTTTGATCTTGGCCCGCAAGGACATTCTCTGACCTGTGCTGACTTATTTACTGTGGTTGACTTCTCTTCTTTCCCTGACCATGTGCTCGCTCTCTCTCTCTCTCTCTCTCTCTCTCTCTTCTTCTTTTTTTTTTTTTTTTTTTTTTGGTTTTTTGAGACAGGGTTTCTCTGTGTAGCTTTGCGCCTTTCCTGGGACTCACTTGGTAGCCCAGGCTGGCCTCGAACTCACAGCGATCCGCCTGGCTCTGCCTCCCGAGTGCTGGGATTAAAGGCGTGCGCCACCACCGCCCGGCTTTTTTTTTTTTTTTTTTTTTTTTTGGACTCTCTCTCTCTTCTTTGACCTTTCTCCTGGTCATCCTCTGCTCTCAATTCAGTCCTTGTGTCTCTTTTCCTGTATGACAAAGTATCTTACAGTAATAGTGTAAATGAGGAAGGAGTTATTTTGGGCTGGTAGTTTCAGAAGGTTCATTCCTTGGTGGTAAGGGCCCATCATGCATTTGGGCAGAACATCATGGTGGTAGAAATCTATATGGTGGAGGAAGCTGTTCACTTCATGGAGGACGATAAGCAGAGGGAGGGAGGGAAGATAGGAAGGGACCAGGGCAAGATACAGCTCCCAAAGACGCCATACTCAGTGACCCATTTCCTCCAGCCAGGCCTGCCTCCTTCCTTCTGCTGCTTTCCTGTAATGCCACACACTGAGACTCCATCACGGGATGGTTACTTCATTCATTAGGTTGCAGCTGGTAGGGGTGGTCACAGCCACCCCTAGAGGTGTGTGCTTTACTAGTTCTCGGCATGTCTCAATCCAGTCAAGCCTTCTTCCCGATGATTTCCACTTGCCTTCCTGAGCATCCAGCTTCTGGCTCATCTCAGTAGTCTGGGGGAGCCTTTCCTTGGCTTTCTTTTGGCCCAGGCCATGCCAGTTTGGTCAGAGTCACCATGCACCATTCATCTTGGTGTGTATTTAATGAGACGACTGAGTATTATAATATGTACTCAGTACATCTGGCTTAAGCTGCTAAATTATCTTCACATGGAAACTGAAGTTTGCATATATGTAGTGCAGTCATTTAGGTGTGGAGCTATATAGCTGCCTCCCCGCTAATGGCACATACTTAAACTGGGGCAGAATGGTGGCTGCCTGTTGGGTTGCTGTGGGATTAATGAGCTAGTATACCCAACACTGTGCAGTCAGTGCAGGTAGGTGTAGGCCTCTGGCCTGTCACAGCCTCAGTCCCCTGCAAGCTGTTCTCCTCCCTGACGGTGTTTGGATGTGTGTATTTTGCCTTGATTTAAGTCAGGAACGGATAAGGCCCACTTAGCTGGAGAAGGCATTTCTGATCCACAGTGAAAGTTTGTGCTTAGGGGAGAAGGTTGAGTGCAGGTTGTATAGGACTTAAGATCTACAGTTACAGCCACTGAACTCGACGTTTTGTGGTAAATAAAGGATTTTGCATAAGTGGTGAATTCTGTGCATGGAACTGGTTTTGGAAAGTTAGTCTGACAGCTGCAGCTGGAGCGGAGAGCCTGCGTTCAGATGAAAGCTTGATAAATAAAACAGGGAGTGAGCAGGGAGAGCTTGGGCTTTAGGGGAAGGATAATGAACTTTGTTTTATTAGGGTTGAGTCCGAATTGCTTGTAGATCTGAATGGAAGTGTTGTTGGGTTAAGTGTGCAGGGCAGAGGTCAGGAGGAAGCCTGGCATAGAAGTACTAAGACTGTTAGAGCAGCAAGGAGCAGTGAGCTGCCTGAGGCTGGAGCAGCAGCAGAAAGCAGGGCTGAGGCCTGCATGCAGCAAGGCTGTTCCCTGTGTGTGCCATTTACTGGGCGATGGTGAATGAGGTGGTGATTGCCAGTCTCTACTGTGTGCCCTCCCTAGTCAGTCTTATTAGTAATTCAAGCCTGTAAGACACTGCAGATTCCTGTTGTGTTGCTTTCAAAGAGAAAAGTTGAAGGGCCCGTGAAACTGGACACTGAAATTCTCCCCTTAAAGTGAACTGAATATATTAAGTACCAATTGCTTTGATATGTTTTTAACTGCCATATTAAGAAAAAAAGTACTTGACTTTGAGGAGAAAGCTATAACTGTAAAAATAAAGGCCCAGTTTTGCAACAAGTCTTGGTTAAGATGGCAGATTGATCATATGCCAGGTTAGTCAGCTATATGCTACATTCTGTTCTCTGAGTACCTCACTAACCCAAGTGTGTGTACTTTTCCCCCTCCTTAACTAGGCATTGTGGTGCTTGGAATAAACAGAGCTTATGGGAAAAATTCACTCAGTAAAAACCTTCTCAAAATGGTGAGTGTAAGATTAAGCTGTTTGCTTCTAATATTAAATACATTGTTGACATGATTTTGAAAATGATTTTTTTCCTCTTTCTTCTTTCCCCTCCCTACTTTGGTTTAGTTATCAAAAGCTGTGGATGCATTAAAATCAGATAAGAAAGTTCGGACCGTTATAATCAGGAGTGAAGTCCCTGGGATATTCTGTGCTGGTAGGTAAAATAATCTTTTGTTGTTAAGATTTATTTTCTTCATGTGTATGTGTGGATCCATATGCCATGTGTGTGGGCACCCGTGGAGGCTAGGAGAGAAGGCAGGATCCCTTAGGGCTGGAGCTACAGACACTTGATAGAAACTATACTCCCTTGAAAGAACAGCAGGAGAGCTTAACCACTGAACCATCTTCCCAGCCTCCTGTGAGGGATCTTACTGTCACACTGTGGGCTGGTTGCATACTTCCTTTGCAGTGGTCCATTCTCCCTTCAGATGTTCTGTGGTTTGAACTATTACAAAGATTCCTCTTTGTCTCCTTTTTACAGTTTCTTAAGAAAAGAATATTCTTAGTCTGTTAGCATTGGAAAGACACTTTCGCAACATGTGGATTGTTTTAGAAGCAGAAAAAAAATTCTTGGAGCCATTGAGATAATTATTTGTGGTAAATGAACAATCCTTGTGAAACTTCAGTGGGAGAAACTAGGTCTCAGGTCACAGGGTTCTGCTCTGTGCATTTGATTGCTCAGAGACACTTGAATATCTGCCTCATCATGGATTCTTAGGGGCAGGCCTGAGCTCTGAAGGTTGGTGTGCACAGTGTCTCCCACCCCTGTGAGTGTGCCCACGGGTCACAGTGTTGTACTTTCTGTTAGTGCCATGTTTCCCCAGAATTAAAGATTGTTATCTTGCAGTTTACTTTGTTACTACTTCTGAGCCACGGTGCGGAATGAATCTGTTTCCACTAGTAAACAACCTAGGTGATCATGACCAATAAGCAAGTGATAGAACTAATGTTTTCAGTAAAATATGAACGGGGTAATTCCCCTAACCATTCAAGGGAACCACCTGTAGTGTTTCATTCATCGCACAAGTGTTTATTTAATAAGAAGTGACTGCTGTGGCTGGGCCATCTCTGAGAACAGGGGATATTAACCGTTCTTCTGGAGGTGTGGTGACTGCGGCTCATGCCCGTCAGGGTGCTCATCTTTACAAGCCTGGCTTCACCCCAAACTGCTGTAGAATTTTATGGGATTTGGGCACATCCAGTGCAGATGAGTTATATTTTGGCTTTAGTAAAGTTTTACTGCTTCCTTAAAATGCAGCATACCTAAAAAGGTAACGTTCTACTGAGTGTGTAATTCAAGAAGGTGGTTACTGCCTTTACGTGTGGGGAATAGTGTTCCCAGGCTGCTTGCTGTTCTCTGTCAGCCTGCGAAGGTCAACGGGATGACTGAGTCTCGGATCTTTCCCTGTGATTCCCTCCTCTCCCAGAACTCCAGTCTCTGGCTGCTGACTGTTCTCATAGACAACTGCGTTGTGTTTACGTGCAGCACCGTCCCCCGCCCTCACCCATCTTTCCTTGTACTTTAAGTCATCTCTGGATCACTTGCAATGCCTGCTGACGATGTAAGAGCTGTGAAGATAGTGGCACCGTGTCATTTAGGGAATGCACACAGTGAATTCAGGTGACACTTTCCCCACAAATATTTCTGTCTTCTGGCTTCGTGAACTGAGGTTGTGAAATTCATGGATGCAGGAGGCTTGCAGTTCACAGGACGCGCCTGGTTCCTAGGAATGTAGACCTAGAGTGTTAGGAGTCTTAGTCTGTGACTTTCAGGACCAGCTCCAGTCTGGGCTGGAGGGCTATCAGGGACTGGCCCTGAGGCTTTCGGGGGCTGCATGGTTGGGAGTGTGGAGTGCTCCGGGGCTTTTAAGGCTCACTGTCATGAATTCTAGATTAAAGGTGGTGACATTCCAAAGGCAGAGCGCTTCAGGTAAGCGTGCCATCCACTGGTACTGTCTGCTGGTCCCGACAGGCCTCCTGATTGCCCCACAGTCAGAGTCTAGCCATCCTTGGCTTCCGCTTTGTCCTGTCCTGTCTCTGTAAGTGATGCTGTCTGGAAGAAACTGGGGTGTTCTGGTACAGTCTGCTGTTGTCCATTGCAGGCTGTGCAAACACAATATCACACACTATTTGTCATGTTAAGTCAGCCTGCTCACTTTATCCGAAGTTAATCTAGAATCTGTTTATGTATGTTCAACTTTTGCACAGTCAGGGTGTTTGTTCACATTTTAATTCCTAAGTGGTCTATGTTTTGTTTTTCCTTCTATATTCTATTAGATACTCAGTGTTTGTGCTATAGACAGTTTGGGGCAGTTTGTTTATTGTCCTAATCCACAGCTTTTCTCTAAAGGGCGTCCTTTTCATAAATGTATTTGAGATCGTCCAGAAGCTCTGTTTGTGTGAAATACAGTTCTAGGTCACAAAAGAAACCTAATTAAGAGAATATGTGAGCTATTATAATTGTAAAGTCTTAATGTTGGTCGGCTGTGTTTGTTAGTTATTCAACATGCATCTTGAACCCACTGAATCCTTAGTTACCTATTCTAGAGTACTAGAGACTACAAAACCTGGGAGCTCTGCCCATTTGCACCCCCTTTGAGAGCTCTGCATGCCCGGGACTCATCTTCCCTTCTTGTCCACCCATGTGCTGCTGTGTGCTGTGTGCTGCTGTGTGCTGCTGTGTGCTGCTGTGTGCTGCTGTGTGCTGCTGTGTGCTGCTGTGTGCTGCTGGTGCTGTTGTGTGCTGCTGTGTGCTGTGTGCTGCTCTGTGCTGCTGTGTGCTGCTGTGTGCTGCTCTGTGCTGTGTGCTGCTCTGTGCTGCTGGTGCTGCTGTGTGCTGCTGTGTGCTGTCTGCTGTGTGCTGCTGTATGCTGTTGTGTGCTGTGTGCTGCTGTGTGCTGTGTGCTGCTGTGTGCTGTGTGCTGCTGTGTGCTGCTGTGTGCTGTGTGCTGCTGGTGCTGCTGTGTGCTGTGTGCTGCTGTGTGCTGTGTGCTGCTGGTGCTGCTGTGTGCTGCTGTGTGCTGTGTGCTGCTGCGTGCTGCGTGCTGTGTGCTGTGTGCTGCTGTGTGCTGCTGGTGCTGCTGTGTACTGCTGGTGCCTTCTTCATTTCTGAAGACCTAAAGCATCTGGAGTGGTCTTGCTTCAGGTTTCTGGAGCACAGGAAGCTGTCTTTGAAAATCCTGTTTTGTGGTCTCAGGACAGAATTTGAAATGGGACTCCGCATGTATTTGCCCCAGCTCACCCCTTTGACTGTGCATTCATTCACAGTGTGTTTTTAGGGGCTGTTGGCTTGTGTTTCAGGCCATGCTCCTGTTCACTGACAATGTTTCTAGTTATAGATGTTTATCTTTCTGTCCTTTTCTCCTAAAATGCTGTGAAAACAGGTAGTTATTACATGTATTATGAAAAAGTTTCCTACATAATACTAGTGCTGGGACTGGGTGGTCTTGGCTTCCATTTAAATCTCTGCTGTAGAGTTGAAACTATTTTACTTACATTTCAAATCAAAATTTAAAAAGAGGATTCTAGATCAAAATATATGAAAAATACACAAAGAGAGGTCTTGCTCCTTCCTCTAATAGACATTTTACCATTTTTACTTCTTCGGTTGTGTTGTTCGGATCTTAGACAGCTGGAAGATCAGAGAAGCAGAACAGCCAGCCACTAGTTCTTACCTCTGCGAAATCCTCAGCCTAAAGAGACTGAGTTCCTGTTCCCTCACGCCTCATATACTTTTCTCTGCCCTGCCATATTGCTTCCCAAGCAAAGGCATGAGATCTCGAGTGCTGGCATTAAAGGTGTGTGCCACCACTACCTGACCTCTGTCTAATCTATTGGCTGGTTCTGTCCTCTGATCCTCAGGAGAGCTTTATTAGGGTACACAGTATATCACCACACTGTTGTGTTACTGTACTAATGCACACAAATGTCCAAGTGTATCACCGTGCCGATTAGAATGTTAAGCAAGTGCTTGGAGTGAAGGCTATGCCGCAGTGTGGGGTGCTGACAGCAGAGAGAGGGTGCATGCAGATGTCCCCAGTGTTTCTCCAGCTGTGTGGACTGTTACAAGGCAGACCTTGGGTGGGGGAGATACTTTATCTTGAAACTTCCTGAAATGACAAGTTCATTTCATGGTATTAAGAGTATCTTTGAAGTAAGTTACTCTAAAGAAAATACAAGTGTATTAGTATACTTTCCTAGTTTGATAACTAAGGTCCTGAATGATTGTTAAAGCTGTTGAAAGCAAAGGTAGGGACTGAAACAAGGCTTTCCAGAAAGTCAGATCGGCTGTATGAGGCAAAGGGCTGCCTAAGAGTGGTGATGGTGAGTTCTCTTGACAATTCTGTGCTGCGGATGGAATTCAGGACTTTTCCCATGCTCAGGAGGTGCCGTACCCCAGTGCTGTCCCGTCTCAGACCTTGGTGGTTTTCTTTACCTTGACTTCTAAGACCTCAAGGGAGCAAAGCACCCCTAAGTTCTCTGGAGTCCCTGTGCTTACCATCTTCATGGCTCTGCAGACCAGGAGGCACAGTGCATGTTTCCTTGTAGGTTAGAGCTAAGCTTCTGGGCTCATGGCTAGCCTCTTTGGAGCATCACAGGGAGGGGTGTGTGTGTGTGTGTGTGTGTGTGTGTGTGTGTGTGTGTGTGTGTGTATGTGTGTGTGGCGAATCAGCCAGCGTGGCCTTGTCATCTACCTGTGCTTTATAGGAATTGTGTATTTGATTTTAAAGTTCATATCCTTCCCCCATTGCACATGCATACATGCTCTAAAGTCTGTTATTTCTAGATGTTTAAGATCTGCTCAGTTTTTAGTAATATCACCTTCAATGAAATTATGGAAAAGTCCTTTAGGCCAGGCTGCATAAACACATGGAAGCTTCCAGAAGCTGGTTCCTGTGGTCAGCTGTTTGTCTTTGTGTCTCTCTTCTAACACCAAGTAGTAAATATCCGGAGCTGTTTTTACCACACTGTTCTAAAATGAAGACTTAGCCAGCTTCACTTTTGCCCCATTGCAGTTTCTGAACAGACGACACTCAGTTCTTGGTAGCGATTCCTCTGTGCAGCAGTCTAAATTGAGTGTTTCACTGAATTATACCAGTGTGGGTATTTTCCCCCAAAAGTAAAGGTCGTTTTGCTTCTGCTTTTGAATTCTAGTAAATTGTGTTATGACTAGGACTCCTCACTAAAACCGTCAGCACACGTTGTTAAATGCTGTGTGTTCAGATGTCATGACGGGAATAGAATGTGGGAGTCTCTGCCTGATGAAGAAATCTGTTTCAACGGTTGCCTCAGTCTTAGGCTGTTGCTCTGGTGTGGTACATAGTCAGTTCTGTAGGAGGGAAGGGGCAGGGGGTTAGTGTGCTGTTTTCTGTTGCATGCCATTTTTTACATAAAACGTTGCTAAATATTTCATTGAGGATATGAATTCCTTGTAATGACATTTCCCACTTTTAAGTGTATAGTTGATGTTTTAACAGATGTTTAGGCCATCATGTTGCGAATGATGTACTGAGTGTGTTCATTTGCATAGCTGTGTTTTCCTTACAGTGACCCCCTTAAAAGGCTACTTTGTCTCCTCAGACAAAGGTGTTTGGAGCTTTGCAGGGAAAGTGTAGGTCATTTGTCTGGCCTGTTTGCCTGTGTGTGTTTCCCTGCTGAGCATTGCTTCCTGAGCTGCGGGTTCTCTGCTCATGATAGTTGCCTGAGGTTTTCACTCTTTAGTTTTATGTGGACCACATTTTCATCAGTCACTGGAATGAATAACTGAGATGATAAACTCTGAAAGAGGAAAGGTCATTTTGGTTCAGAGTTTTGGAGGTTTCAGTTCCGTGCTTGGGGGCCCTTGGTTGGGCCTGTGGCGGCTCAGCACATCATGGCTGGGATGATGTGGAACATCTTGGAGGGACATTCACATTTAAACTACAGTGGTTTCTGGGACATTCACAGCCAAGGCTCTGTCAGTGTGTGGTTTTAGTCTGTTGGGTAAGTACTCAGGAGAGGAGTTACCAGGTCTTAGATAACTGTGCCAACCAGGTACAAGGTTCTGAGTTAAATGCCAGGTAACAAACAAAACAGGACCCTCAGACTGAGAAGCTGCGTGTGTGTGTGCGTGTGCGCGTGCGTGTGCGTCTGTGTGTGTGTGTGTGTGTGAGAGAGAGAGAGAGAGAGAGAGAGAGAGAGAGAGGAGGAGGGAGAGTGTCTCTGATCTTCTCTTGCCTGGTTCTCCTGTGCGTCCTGCAGCATGCGCTGTTACTGGCGGATGGCCGCAGTCTGCATTTCTCTAGAGTCTGAGCATCTTGTCTTGTGCTCCTTTGTCACAGGGTGTTTTTTTTGGTACAATGTCAGTTCAGATACTTTGTCTGTCCCTCCCTTCTCCCTCAGCACTTCCTCCTCCTTCTCATCACTGTCTCCGTCTGCCCTGCCCCTCCCCACATTTACCTTTATGAAGGTGCAGTCTCCTTGTGTAGCTCAGGCTAGCCTTGAACTCATGATTTTCCTGCCTCAGCTTTCTGAGTGTTTGGATTGCAGGTGTGTGCCACCATCCTTGGCCTTCACATTTTTATAGAATGCATCCTTACTGAGTTGAAGTTCCTTCTTTATATTGAAACAACTATCTGTTCTTAGCTAGCATGCTTTACGAGTGTTTTTCCCACTCAGTGGCTTGCCTTTTCTTTTTTTTACAGTTTGTTTCCGCTGAGGGTTGACATCAAGCATCGTTTTCCGATTTGCACCTTTCTAGTGGCTGCTTCAGAGTCCCAGCTCCTTCCTTCTGATTCTAGTGCTTTTCCTTTGGGCCTAGGGTGTATTCTGAGTTAGGTTTGTGTGTGTGCGTGAAGTAGGGGTTGAGTGTTAGGGTACACGAAAATCATATGTAGTTTAGCTTTGGTTCTCAGCATAGAGCTCCTTGAGACCATGGACACTGTGGAGTGATGAAAATGCCTGTGTTTGGTCAACAGGTGGGCTCGGCAGGGTCTCTAAATGAATTAGAGGGCTCAATTGGTAGGTACCCTTGCCTTCGTCTTCTAGCAAGTGGGTAGGGGCTGGGGGTTGAGTTTATCTTTGTGGGAACTTATGAAAGGGGCCTGCCTCAAGAGACTCCTCCCCTGGGGTTCATTCATGCCGTGAGGGCCCAGCAGTGATGGATCTGCCCCCTCTACCCCCACATGGCCTATATTGTCTGTGAAGTGCACCTTGATTGTAATAGAGTTGGACGTTGCTTGAGTTCTTGAGTTGTTTTAGTGGATGAGTTTGGGCAGGGCTTTGAGGGAAACCCCACATGTATATCCTGGTTGGTCAGAAGTATGAATTACCCTTAGGATTTGTCCTGGGATTGGTATTTGAAGAGAAGACAGTCTTGAGTAGACACTTGTGTGTACTAACTTTGGGAGCTTGTGCCAGAGTTTAATTGAATTGTTGGATACTGGCTTGGCCAGAGGACTGGAGAATTGTTGTGGATCCCTCCCTTTGAGATGGCTAGTGTAGACTGTCTACTTAATAGGATTTAGAGCCACCGGAAGGACTAGTCCTGCAGGCATGCCTGTGAAGGATTATCTTAAGGAGGTTAGTTGAGGTGGGAAGGCCCACCCTAAAGGAGGCTCCTGCATTCATTCTCGTTCTTCGCTTCCAGCTGCCTCAAGCTGCCCCCAGTACTTCCCTGGTCTTAGAGATTATTCCCTCAGACTGAGCCACGTAAACCTTTTCTCCCTTAAATTAATTTGTTGAGATAGTTTATTACAGCCACAGGAAAAAAGGGCAAGATGCCCCTTCTGCATCTGGAGTCAGGAGTTAGTCTCGCTCACAGAAGCCAGAGTGTCACTTACCAAGGAAGGTCAAATTGCTCAGGGCGGGGCAGGTGGGAATGGGGTGAGGCTGTAGAGCCTCCACAACTTCTTTGGGCCTATCACTCTTCTGAGAGCACCAGGTGTGCTTACTAGGAAGTCATGGTAGTGTTAGTGGAGATCTCTCACATAGGTGTTGGGGCCTCAGTTCTCGCCATTGATGACTGAGCCTCATTTTCAGTCCATCATCCCTGCCCATCCAGTGGAGGCGGGTGGGGCTGAAAGTTCTTTCCTTCGAATCATAGCTTTAGTTTTGTGGTGACCAGTCCAATGCTGAAGCTGTGCCCTGACCCAGGAGAGTCACGTGATCAACATAACCACCAACTTGGTTAGGAAGGACGGCTTTGAATAACAAAGGGCACCATTACTCCAGAGTTCAAAGTTTGGGGCTCTGTACCAGAAATCTGAAATTGGGAATGGACCCAACTTTTTTCATTCCACAGGCTGTTACTTATTTATCTTTATTTGACTTAATTATTGCATATGCATGTCCAATTCTTCTAGCAGCCATTTGTTGCGACGACTTTTTCTCCCCTTGAATTATTGAGAGACTTTACTAAAAATGTCAGATGCTATGTATTTGAGTCATGTCCAGGTTCTCTGTGCTGCTGCATTAATGAACATGGGCTTATACAGCAGTATACTGTCTCCGTTACTGTGTTAGGTTTTGCACATTGTATTAGTTTATTTTCCGTTGCTGTGACAAAACACCTGAGAGTATATCATTTGTAAGAAAAAAAAAGTTTCTTTAGTTTCAAAAGTTAAAGTTCTGGCAGCACCATCAGGTGTGATCCCTGGTGTGGGTTCCCATGCTGTATCACCTCCTGGTGGACGGTATTAGGGTGATCAGGTGTGATCTCTGGTGAGGGTTCCCTTGCTGTATCACCTCCTGGTGGACGGTATTAGGGTGGTCAGGTGTGATCCCTGGTGAGGGTTCCCTTGCTGTATCACCTCCTGGTGGACGGTATTAGGGTGGTCAGGTGTGATCTCTGGTGAGGGTTCCCGTGCTGTATCACCTCCTGGTGGACGGTATTAGAGTGATCAGGTGTGATCTCTGGTGAGGGTTCCCGTGCTGTATCACCTCCTGGTGGACGGTATTAGGGTGGTCAGGTGTGATCCCTGGTGTAGGTTCCTGTGCTGTATCACCTCCTGGTGGACGGTATTAGAGTGATCAGGTGTGATCTCTGGTGAGGGTTCCCGTGCTGTATCACCTCCTGGTGGACAGTATTAGGGTGGTCAGGTGTGATCCCTGGTGTAGGTTCCCTTGCTGTATCACTTCCTGGTGGACGGTATTAGGGTGGCTCAAGCACATATGAGTGACAGGAAACCGGAGAGCTAGTGGGAGCCACAAGCTTGCTGTTGTATATATACCAACTACTTTCTCAGGAACTAACTGGTTCTATGAGAACTGTTTGTCCTTTGGAGGTGGCACTCCTGTATCCCCAGTGACCTGTACCTTCTAGGCTCCTCTCACAAATGCCCATCACTTCTAAGCACCACCACATGGGGACCCAGCTCCCCAGATATGAGCCTTGGGAAGGGTCAACACTCCAAATCAGAGCAGCTATTTGCTTGAATTTATTTTCATGCATTTTGTGTTTGATGCTATCGTAGGTGGTATTTCTTTTTAATTTCACTTCTAATTTTTTATTCCTAGCACATGGCTGTCCACACAGCTGGCTCCCTTGATATCCTTGTGATACTCATGTTTTAGATTTAGGAGCCTTTAGTTGGAGAAAGCTCGTTCGTCCGTTCATTGTAGATAGTCACAGTATCTTAGAGTAAGCTGTTTTCCAGTGTCTTTGCCTTTCATCCTTCTTTCTTGGGGTGGATTTTGGAACAGGTTGAGTCAACATGGTGAGGCCTGTCCTGGTCCTGTACTTTACTTCTGTGGAAGGCATTGGGTCAGCACCAGCCAGCTTGCCGCCTAAGATGTAAAAAGATTTTTCTTGACCTCTTTTTCCTAGAGATCAAAGACAAAAACAAAACCAAAAACACCTCATGAGCATGAATTGAATTTTGCCAGACTCTTTAAGACCGTTGTGTTTTTGTTCATTCTGCCGGTTGATGTTACAGTAGTGATTGTCAAATATTAAACAACCTGGTATCCCTGGACAAGCCTCTTAGTTACAGTATATTCTTCTTGCATTGGGCAGCAGCACACAGTCTCTGGTTTGCTGAGGTGTAGCGAGGAAGTCTGCAGTCAGCTTCGTCAGGACAGCCTCTCCCGTGAATGTCAGGGTCATGCTGTGCTCCTAAGAATGCCGACTTCCGGCTTTCTAGAGCTGTACAAATACAATCTGTAGTACTTCTTAGCTGAGTGGTAAATTTACCAAGGAAGCCGCTTGGCCTCAGGTTTCCATAGTGGGAAGGTTTTAACTGTGAATTTAATGTTATTAGCAGACAAAGTGCTATTCTAGTTACCTGTTTCTTTTCGGAGAACTTTGTTGGTGTGTGTGTGTGTGTGTGTGTGTGTGTGTGTGTGTGTGTGTGTGTGTGTGTGTGTGTGTGTTTAGGACATTGTTTTGTCAAAGTTTTCAGATTTATTAGTATCAAGCTGCTCCCAGCCCTCCCTATGCTTTTAAGGTCTTCGGAGTCTGTGGTTATTCACTGTTTGTATTTAATTTAGCGTGAGACAGGACCTGTAGTGCAAGCTGGCCTCAGCCTCACAGCCATCCCTGGTTCCTTCAAGGCTGGAGGGCTGTAGGCATCACCACTGCGTTCTGCCCTTTTCTCTTTGTGCTTGTTGGATGGTTTGTTTGTTTGTTTGGTTTTTTTTTAAAGACAGCATCTTAACCTGTAAACTGTCTGGCCTTTGATTTTCTGTTCTGCTTCAGCCTCTCAGGTGCGGAGACTACAGACATATGCTACATGCTTAGCTTTTTTTTTTCCATCTTGATAAATTTTGTCCTTCCTTAAAATATCAACAAAATAATCATTTTGCCTATCCTTTTTTAAAAAAATTATGTATTTTTTTAAATGTGCATGGGTGTTTTGCCTGTATGAGGGTGTGGGATCCCTTGGAACTGGAGTTACAGACAGGCTTGAGCTGCCATGTGGATGCTGGGCGTTGAACCTGAGTCCTCTGGAAGAGCAGCCAATGCTCTTAACTGTTGAGCCAACTCTCCAGCGCCTACCTATCTTTTTAAAAGCTAGTTCGCTTTGTTTTTTCTTTTCTGTTCTATTGGCTTATTTCTCTGTGTGCTTTGGACTTAATCTTTCATTTCTCTTAAGGTAGAAGGTCAGCTCTTGCATTTGAGGCCTTCTTTTATCATGTGACCTTTCACTGTTAATGTGCCTTTCCTTTCTTCCTTTGAACATGCCAGGATTCCATTAGCTCAGGACTCCTGTTGGTTCCAAGGAAGTAATTGATTGGCTGTCATTAACTTGTAACTCTGTTTCCATTTTCAGCAAACCTACTGAAATACTGTCCTAGATTTTGTACATACCGTTTCCTTAGCACATAGGAAAAATCCATTCGTAATGACGTTGTTGGCTTAATCTTGCCTTCCACACCTGTCCACTCAGCGCTTTCCCCACACAGCCCAAGTGATCTAAGAACACTGTTCCTGCCCAGTAGCACTGTCTGGGTGCAGGCTGAGGCCCTGACCTGTCCATGCCATGATCTCTGCCCTTATATGGCCGCTGCTCTTACATGCAAAGGGGACATGGCAGATGTAAATTGATGATCTTGTGATGGGAAATTTTCCTGCTTCATCCCCTGGGGCCACTTAAGATACAGAGTCCGCAAAAAAATGGAGGCAGGGGAACTTCACCAACAAGAAATGATGCTGGGGGCCAGAAGTCAGAATCATCCAAGGAGGGGTTCACAGACAGAGCCAGACCCGAGAAACTGAGAGGGCCATGGACGCTTAGCTTACCTACCGTGGTGCCTCCAGAGTCGCAGGCCTGCCAGCCCACTTAGAGATCCTGGGGGATGCCTCACCTAGCGATAATGGTGGATGCATCTTGTCTGTGGTCCTTTCCTAGCAACAGCAGGGCAACTGACACCAAGAGTTTTAGGTTTCATCTGCTCTTGCCTTTCTCCTTCTCCGTCACCACCGCCCCACGACTCCTTTTCTCTGTCAGGCAAAGCTCAATTTCTCACTGGACTCGGTGCACACGGTGCTTGAAAATGCTTGCCTCAGATTTTATGTCCTACTCACCTACCCGCCCATTTTCCTTCTTTAAAAGTTTACTGGGGCTGTAGAATTGGCTCAGAAGGTAAGAGCGCTCACTGCAGTTGTAGAGGACCTGAGTTTGGTTCCCAGCACCCACGTCAGCCTGTAGCTCCTGTGGCATGCACTTACCTCACATGAATACACACACACACACACATACACGCACACGCACACGCACACCCCTGAAGATAATCAAAGTAAGTCCATCTTGCTATTGGAGTCGGGCTCTCACTGAAGCTGGAGCTTGTTCATTCGGCTGAGCTGGTTGGGTACTGAGCTTCAGGGATCCTCAGCTTCTGGTGCCCTCCCCATTATGGAAGTGTGCTTCCAACTCAGATCCCGGTGCTTGAGAGACAGCAACCTTCCCACTCCACACCTTTCTGTTTGACAGATGATTAGTAGCTTGTTTGTTTCATGTTGAGCGTAGTGCAGGGTTTACAACATTGAAACACAGTCCTAAACTGCTGTTTTGAAAGGTGTGTAGGTCATTTTCCCTCCAGTGCGGTTGTGTTGCGGTTCAGATTTAGGTTTCCTGTTTCATTTTATTTTGAATGTATAAATATTAACATGGTTTCACAAGTTAGAACTGCAAAGGTAGCATCTTAGAAATGTCTGTAGTCCAACTGCGGCACCTTTACGTTTTCGTTTTTTGAGACAGGGTTTCTCTGTGTAGCCCTGCCTGTCCTGGAACTCACCCTGTAGACCTGGCTGGCCTTGAACTCATATCCTCCTGCCTCTGCCTCCCAAGTGTTGGGATTAAAGGCAAGAGCCACCACCACCAGGCTTGCATGTTTACTTTTGTCAGTTAATAGTACATTCTAGAAATCATTCCATGTTTAGTTCCCAAAACTGTGACGATGACCTCTGTGAAAAGGAGGGGAGTGGGGCTCCTTCCGGAGGAGCCTAGTCGGTGTCCCTGTGAGTGGTGTCACTCATCCTGAAGTAGGACAGTAAGGCTTGGGTGCCTAGCAGAAGCAGAAATCGAGAACAAGGCCACTTTGAGGAAAACTGAAGTGCTGTTCATCAGAGCCTTGACTTCTGGTGGAATCCTGCACCACAACTGCCCTTTGCTTCAGCAGGGGCCCGCCTCAAGATTTTGTTAGGCAATTTTGTTTTGTTTTCTTTTTTTTTTTTTTTTTTTAAGACAGGGTTTCTCTGTGTAGTTTTTGGTGCCTGTCCTGGATCTCGCTCTGTAGACCAGGCTGGTCTCGAACTCACAGAGATCCACATGGCTCTGCCTCCTAAGTGCTGGGATTAAAGGCGTGCACCACCGATGCCCGGCTGTTAGGCAATTTTTCTAAAGATGGAAACTTTCTTTATGTTTAATTAGAGTCCAAGGAGTGTATGTCCTGGAAGAGATTCAGGCAGCTCGTTCACAACAAGTGTTGCTGGGGACTTGGGAGGCATCAGGCCCTGCACCAGACGGTCCTTGAGAGCCTTGCTCCTTAGCCTCCTTAGCTTCACCCACTCACTCTCTGTCTCACTTCATACTGTCTAGACATTTCCTATAATAACTAGCCTAGTGCAGCAGGCTTTCTTGGACCGTGAGCCCCCAAATCATGACACAGAGACTTCTTCTCATTATCATGAATGCTTGGCCTTAGCTTAGCCTTGTTTCTAGCTAGCTTTTTTTTTTTTTTTTTAACTTAACCCATTTCTGTTAATCTGTGTGCTGTCCCGAGCGAGGCTCGTTTACTTCATCCATGTACTGTTCATCCTGCTTTCCTACTTCTTCTTGCTCCCCTTTTCTCTCTGCTCCCCCAGCCCTGCTTATCCTTCCGCTGCCTAGTTATTGGCCATTCAGCTTTTTATTAGACCAGTCAGGTGCCTTAGGCAGGCCAGGTAAAAAGCAACACATCTTTACATAGTTAAACAAATGGAGCACATCTTTACATAGTTAAACAAATGCAGCACATCTTTACATAGTTAAACAAATGCAGCATATCTTAACATAGTTAAACAAATGCAGCACATCTTAACATAGTTAAACAAATGCAGCAGAAACAAATGCAACACGTCTTTACTTAGTTAAACAAATATTCTATTTCATAGCAGCCTATTCCTTAGGGCCCCCACTGATCAAGGTCACCCCCCCTTTCTTTTTTAGATATTACAAGCGTTTATGTAGCAAAAAGTTTCATAGAAAATGTATGTGACCTACTGTGTCATAGTACAAAAGGCCCTTTGGGTTGCAGACCTGGAGCTCTCTGCTGAAAAGCCAGTCACTCCCAGGCTTCTAACACGTGCTGTCGCCTCCTGTGGCCACTGTCCCAGTGTTTCCTGTGGCCCACTAGTGCCATCTCCACACACCTACTGTTTATAATTCTGTTTATAATTACTGTTTATAAATGGAGGGATCAAAGCTCCTCAGTGTTCTTGGACATGGCATACCAACATTTCATTTCAATGATAACTTCTTTTCTATAACTCTCTTCAGCTTGGGAGGGTGGACCTTGTTCATGGCAGCTCCTGGGCAGGCTTGGGCATGACTGTGAAGGAGGAGGCAGCCGTGAGCACAGGCGCTGTGGCTTAAGGTCACATCCACAGAGTAGAGATAGAATTTCAGTAGAACCAGGTTGTCACTGTTTAACTGACAGCTGGTAAGTGATGAGCTTGCAACATCCTGTGACAGAAAAAAACTCTCAAGTGACCCAGAAATGTGGCCATCGGATGGCCAGAAGATAGTGACTCTGAGTTTGTCTGAAATGCTTTCATGGCCTCCAGATGCTTCAGCAGCTCCAGGCCGCACCCATGTGTGGCTTTGTTGATAGAATATTTTTGCCTTAATAGAGGCCAGAGCCTTCGGGCTACTGGCTTAGCTAACCAGGGCCTACCCAGAGGGGCCTGGGGGTTGAGGGTTCATGTTCAGACAAGTGGTCAGGAGCTAGTAAAGGACAGAAGCTAGCATCCGGGAGGGGAGGTGGGAGGAGATGGGAGTAGGTGGTAGTAAGTTCCTACCCTAAACTGTCTGCTGAGGGCCCAGTTTGAGGGCCGGGGCATGGGGGCTAGCTGGAGTGCTCGATTGCCGTGCACAAAGCGTTGCTTTCTCTTCTGTAGTGCTTTCTGTGAGCCCAGCACTTGGTGGAGACGGGAGGTCAGAAGTTCAAGGTCATCCTTGGGGCTCAGCAAGTTTGAGGTCAGCCTGTGCTTCTTGAGACACTGTCTCAAAACCTCAAAGGGAAGCCTGGGCTGGGGGTGAAGCTCACGGAACTTTGGGAAGGGGCCTGGTGATTCTTGTAGTTTCTACTTTCTCAGTCTTGTAAGTTTTGTTTACTTCCTGAGTTTGAATAGCTTCCCTTCTCCCTCCAGAAGAGGACGCTTCAATTCTGTTGCCAAGCAACAGGAATGCATGGCTTCTGTGCATTCTTCCCTAAAACTTCCCAGACTTCTCAGTAGGTTACAGGGTTGAGCATGCTCTTTCTGAGTTGCCCCTCATGTACAAAGGAAGTCAGTCTGGATCTGCGCTTTATTGCTCCAGGGAGAGGGAAAAGCCTGTGAGTTACAGAGGAAGGCATATAGAAGAATGATATTGGGCACTTCATTGGGATCCTTATTCTGGTGATTTCCAATCCCCCACTTTCAGCATCAACTTTTATAGGTTGTTCAGTATTGACATGGACTGTAAGATATTTCTTGATGGCTGTGATTATTTTTCCCAGCAGTCAGTTGAATGATCCTGCTGTAATAAAACTCCTTCCTGCTTACTATGGAATATTTTTCTCAGCATGAGTAAACCCTGCCCCATTCTAGCAAGAAATGCTTTCCATACAAGGCTTTATGAAATGGTGAGATGATGGGAAGATGAAATAATGGGAAGATGGCAGATGGTCCTGAACAAGATACATTTTAAACTACAATGTTACATTTAGTTTTTTTATAGTTACTAGGTTTGTAGTTTATATATAATGTGGTCAGCTGTATTAATAGTTTTGCTAATGAAATTCAATCGGAAAGAAATCTCATTTAAGGCTACAGGGAACTTAATAACACTTTAGTACATGTTTATTGGTAAAAACTGTGGTGGGTTATGAGTAAAGGTTTCCAAGCTCGGAGCTCGGTTTTGTCAGCTCAGTTTGAAGCTGCAGTGGTGACTGTGGGGAGCTCAGGCTGCTGTGGATGCCACTGTGCTGGCGGTGGGGCCTTTCCAGATGGTCGTGTCTTGGCAGGGGGAGTGCCTCTCTTCCATAGCGGCTTCATTCCGTAGTGCTGAGGGCACTGCTCTCCAGTCCGGGCGAGCTGCCTGGGAGTGAGGGCAGGCTCTGAGCAGAGGGCTGTGCCTCTCCTTTGCACGTGCTGTGGAGACAGTGGGCGCCGCACTGCAGCACGACTCCACTGTCTGTTGCTCTTCTTCCCCTGCCCTCTGTTTCTTGACGCAGGTGGTTGATTATTATATCAGTTATTGAGAACGGGCTTGTAAAAGTCAGCTATGATGGGACTCTGTCACTGTCTTCTGACATGTTTCCCTCATACTATGTGAATCAACAACTTAGAGTTCTTTGGATGTCTTAAAATGTGTGTGTGTGTGTGTGTGTGTGTGTGTGTGTGTGTGTGTATGTGTGTGTCAAAACCAACATGCATGAACCACAGCATGCTTGTAGAGGTCAGAGGTCAGTTCTCTCCTTCCACTTGGGATCTAGGATTGAACTTGGGTTGTCAGGCTTGCCCAGCAAGTGCTTTTACCCACAAACTAGTAGGTTATCTTACTTGTCACAGAACAGTGGCCTCTGGCTTTGTGTGCTTTCACCCTTTGCTTTAGCCGTTCTTTGTCCTATATGTTTTAAGGTGCCACCTTAAAAGCAATATAAAATAAGATGGGGCATACGTGGAAGCTGGACGTGAAGCTTTCTGTTGATTGATGAAGACACTGTGACATTCTGGTGAGACAACACAAGCTTCCAGATTAGTTGTGAAGGCAGTAGCAAGGTTTGAAAAGATGAGCCCTTTGGGAACCCTCCCTGCTGTGGGTAAATGCTGTAAAGGGAACCCTGCAGGCAGGCCTCAGTGAAGGAGGGAAACTCCCTTCACTGTGCCTTTAAGAAAGGAAGCAGAATCGAGGTATCACTGCAAGCTAGAGGCCAGCCTGGTCTACACAGTGAGCTACACTCTAAGACCCTGTCCCAAAAAAACTGTGACCATGAGCAGCTGCCACTTTGATGAGTTCACACCCTAGGTATCAGCAAGGTCCCAGGTGGGGGAGTCCACCTTGCTGAAGGTTCCGGTGGTTATGAGTAGTCATCACCTAAGATAGGCGTAGTGGGATGCCCTGGGGTCCTAGAACCCTGGCTGGGGCAGCAGTAGAATAGGAAAGGACAGACACACCACGGTAAAGCTAATGTCAGCTGGGGTCACAGGAGGAGGCCTAGCTGTGTAGGCAGGAGGTCTCTGAAGAGGAGCAGTCTCAGGCGTGAGCACCCGGGAGGAAGAAGCTGCAGTTGTTAGACTTTGCTGCATCGCTCAGTTGTTGCCATTCCTCATGAGCCTTGTCCTTATGGGTAACAGAATGGCCAATTTCCCATGAGTCCAAGGCCTTGGAGTCCAACAATGCCCGCTCACACAGACCTTCACTTACTCAGGGCTTCCTCCGCTCTCTACAGTGAGACGTGATGTCCTTGCTTCCTCAGTAGACCTTTGCAGAGTTGAATGCAGCTTTTATATACACCGGGAAATTAAAAACATCCATGTAGTTTGCTTTGCGTGTCAGTCAGTCCTCTACAGTGGTCTGGCAAAGACCCCACAGTGCTGTTGAGGTAGAGTGGTGGTTGTTGTCTTAGCCAGCTTCTGTCACTGACAAACCTTGGAGATAGTCATTTGTGAAGAGAGATGGTTGTTCTGGCCCAGAACTGTGGAAGTTTTCGATCCATGACTGGTTGGCTCCCTTGGGTTGAGTGGATGGGCAGGCAGCAGGAGCATGTGGGCAGAGCGGTTACTTCTCAGTCAGGAAGGAGAAGGGTTCCCTCACGGGCGTCGTCCCAATGACTTAAACACTTCCTGGGAGATCCCCATAACACCATCCTGGGGATGAAACCTTGTCAGTGTATATCTTTGGAAAACTCCACAAGAGTGAGTGGATGTTAATTTTCTTAACCCCCTAAACCACAGCTGTTAGGTAATGTCCATGTTAGTGAACTCGATTTAATAACCCATGCTAAAGTGTTGATGTACTTCAGAACATCATGCCATGCATGATAAATATGTACAATTTTACCAGCTTAAGGTACATTAGTTAAAGCTACAAATAAAAATGCACTTTAGGGCTATAAAGCATGCATCGTGGGTATGTGGGGTTGGTGGCTTCATCTGTAACAGTGTACCGTTAGGATGGGTGTGTGCTTCGGTCATGTGGGGTTGGCGGGTTCATCTGTAACAGTGTACTGTTAGGATGGATGTGTGCTCCGGTTATGTGGGGTTGGTGGCTTCATCTGTAACAGTGTACCGTTAGGATGGGTGTGTGCTTTGGTCATGTGGGGTTGGCGGGTTCATCTGTAACAATGTACTGTTAGGATGGGTGTGTGCTTCTGGCAGGACTACCTGTACTATCGTAGTGCTTAGGGTTGGGCAGCATGTGCTCAGAGTTGGTCTTGAACCATTTTTGGATGCTTGAGACATTTTCATAGTTAATTTTTCCATGAAGAATTACAAAGTAATGAGGAAGATGTTACCGAGGTCTAAAGACGGTTAAAGTGATTCATACATTTCCCAAAGGCAGAGTGGGTGCCCCAGTTCAAATGGAAGGTGTTCCTGGCTCTTTCTGCCGGTTTGTGAGTTTTCGGTTGCTGGAGCTGCTCGTCTCAGGTCTTGGTTCTGCAGCTTCCTCAGCCTTCCCAGAACTGAAGAGAGTAGGGCCTGGCTGTGGTTTGTGACTTGGCCAGAGGGAATGCTGTGGCTGCTTTGGTCTTTTGTCCAGACCACTAGAACTTTCTCTGTTATGTGCAGTAAGACCTTTTGCTGTTTGGAGTCTCTAGTAACTTCTCCTTTGCACTGGCAGCTTGGGCTAACTGATGTGGAGGCCAGCTCTCCATCTGTCTGGCGTACACTGTAGCTTTCCCACTAACCTTAATCATTGCTGGTCTTCTGAAAGTATTCATTTTTGCTTTATGAGTGTTTTACCTGCATGTGTGTGAGTGTGTACTGTAAGCATGCCTGCTGCCCACAGAGGCCGGAGTATGGCATTGAATTCCCTGGAACTGGAGTTACAGGTGGTTGTTAGCCAGCATGTAAGTACCAAGTCTGGGTCCTCTGAAGGGCAGTCAGTGCCCTCAACTGCTGAGCCATCTCTCCAGCCTGGCTTTTGTTTTGAAATTGAGAGGTTTGTGCCTCATCTCTTCACTAGGACATTTAGAGGCTCCCTGTAGAGCTATTAATTAGCCTCTTTTCAAAATTGTATCTAGATGAGTTCTCTATCTTACCTGAGCATGATTCATGGTGGAAACATCAAAGCTCACTTTTAAATTTAATTTAATGTATGTGCTCCACAAGGGTAAGGACTTAAGTTTGGAACCTTAGTGCTCTTGAAAAAAATCTTAAGTGTGAAGTTGTGTGTGCAGTTAGGACTGGGTACTGGGGATGTGGAGACAGGAGGATCCCAAGAGCTTGTCTGCACTTATACTCGTAATTGTTTTATTTAAGTCCCTTTTATAAGAGTGTGTCCTAGGTCTGTTAACCGTCTGTTCGGGGCCTTCCTTGTGCTGCACTGCATAGTATTGCCTGTGCTTTCCATTGTCTGTCCTGAGATTTCAGTGACATGTGCGCTGAGAACTGGTGGATTGTGAGGCCTGTACTGAAGTGATTCCAATTCTCCTCCCATGGGAAGGTGCGTGTGTGTGCAGCTCCCCCGGGTACTATGCATAGTTGTAGTCTACAGTGAATTAAGGAGAGAGTGATCAGCCACGTCAGTGCTGGGTACTTAGTTTGTTCAGTGGGAAAGCTTTTGGTGAAAGCCTGTTTGTTGAGTTCAGAATGAATGACCCTCTGAGGAACTCCTGAGGTTTGTTTTTATCTGTTCCAGATTTAGGATTGTTCGATAAAGCCATAATTATGAAATCATCACTTGACTTTAAGCTAGCATTTCTCAGGTTGCGTTTACAGTCACCATGGTGACTCATTGTACTTTGCCATTTTCACTGCTTTGGCCGTGAGTCCAGAGCGGAGGTGGGTAAACCTCCAGCATCTCTTCAAGATGCAGGTGACAGCATCAATCTGAAGTCATTTGTGACAGTGTCATTGTGTTTGTGACGTTAGTGAATAAACGAGTGCTTGAGTTCTTGTAGAGCAGCAGCAGTGGGTGTAACAGGGTCTTCCTCTGAGCATGAGGGGTGCCGAGAGCAGAAAGCGCAGGACACTGCGGTGGACCACCTGATCAGCATGGACAAACAGGCCTTCTTTCCTTCTAGCATCATCATTGGGAAGGGCGTGCAACATGTAAATTCAGTGGGCCTTCCTGTGGCATTAGTCCTGAGTAAATGTCTCATTTTTTGCTTTACAATTGTCTTATGTCACCATCTCACTTGTAAATACAATGTCTTGCAGGTGCTGACCTTAAGGAAAGAGCCAAAATGCATTCCAGTGAAGTTGGTCCCTTTGTCTCCAAGATACGAGCAGTAATCAATGACATTGGTAAGTGCGGTCACATCTTCTCCGCATGCTTAGGATGGGCTTTATGTCACAATTGTCTTCCTGTGCTGCGGTCAAATACATAGATAATCAGGAGCTGTGGCTGCTTAAGCACTTTATGTATTGTATTTGAAAAGATACGTGAGATATGAGGACTTGTGTTTGATCCCCAGAACACATGTGAAAAACTGGGTGCAGTGGTGTATGCCTGTGATCCCAGCACCGGGGAGGCAGAACCAGCCAGCCAGTCTAACCTAATTGGCAAAGCTCCAGGCTCCGACAGAGACTGACTCAGAAAGTAGGTGGAGAGTGATTAAGGAAGACACTTTGCCTTGACCTCTGACCTCCACACACATGTACACACACGTGCACTTTAACAAATGTGTACACACAAACACACACACACAAACACACACACACACACACATTTCCTCTTTTTTTCTCCTTTTTAAATTTTTGATTCGTAGATTATTGACCAAGAGTTAGGCAAGGTGATGCAGAGTCTGGATGAGGCAGGAGGATAGGATTACAGGTGAGGCCAGCTGAGATTACAGTGAATTTGAGGCCAGCTCACCAAACCTCTTTTTCAGAAAAACGAAAGAAAAAAACTAATAACTGAAAGATAAAGAAGATTGCTAGTTATTGCTCTTAAAGCTACTGTCTCAATATAAATAAAATTATACACATCGATAAATCTGTCAGTATTAGTAAAATTAGCCTTGCTGGCATTCCATCACTTTGTTGTGAATCCAAAAGGACAAAAACTGGTAAATAACTTAAAAAAAAGGGGAGGGGGACCTGAACAGCAGGACTGTCAGGTTTGATTTAATAGACTCAACTGTAAACCAGAGAGCATGTATCATTCTTTCAGAATCTTTGTAAAATGTGCTGAGCCAGAATCTAAAGTCAGTTAAATTTTCAGAAAATGGACACATAGAGACATTGTTCTTGGTTCACAGGACAGTAAGTTAGAAACAGATAGTTTTAAGAATCATGTGCTTACCTGTTTAAGAGGAGCCTGGGCTGAGTTAGGAGTCAGAGGAGAAGCTGTGAGTGATAACTCAAAGACTGAATGGTTACACTACTGTATGTCCAGATTGGGAGACTTGGGGTAAACACTTGAGGGACATTCTCAACCTTAAGTTCATGTCAGCGAGAGCAAGCCCACTGATCATAGATAGCAAGGCATCAGCAAAGGTTAAAAGCTAAGGAAGTGTCGGGAAAGCATCAATGAAAGGACCAGAAGTCAGTGACACACAAGAGTGACAGCCTAGGTCAGGCCACTCCTGAGAGCGTGGTGCATACTAACACACTGCAGATGGACCAGGCTTGGTGCAGAAACCGCAGAGAAGGTGAAGGGAATGAGAAAATACCATGGCGAAACTCAATGCCAATAGATGTGAAAGACGAAACTGAACCAGCTGTTAAAACTGTGACCCCTTTCCTCAACTTCTCCTCTATCCCCTGCCATGCCAGACCCACAGCAGGCTCAACTTAAATGTCAGGGACTTAGATCTCAGGTGTCATGGGAGCTGCTGGGAGGAGTCTTTACACCCTGTACCAGCCTTTCCACAGGACAGTACCACGGGAGTCAGCTAATGAACGTACAACAGTTTTTATGCCCAAACCCAACAGAAATAGTGGAAACAAGCTGATGTCTGGGAGTTTGGGTAAGACCTGCAGACTGAGGAAAAGACAAAGTTGGGTGTTTCTAGGAATGTAAGGGTGGTTTCCATTGGAAAAAGTTAAAGTTAATTCATGACATTAGGCAATTAAAATAAAATCATATGTTCACCTTATATAGTGAGAAAAGCACTTGAAAAATGTTAGTCTGTATTCATGGAAAAGCTTAGTGAATGGGAATGGACTTCTTCAGCCTGAGCCAATACCTGTTTCTTCATGGTATTCAGAGCTGTCCCCTGAGCTCAGAAGCAAGCTGGGAGAGACTGTGGCGGCCTCTGAAGTCTTGCCTCTGGAGAAAAGAGGGAAACAACCAAAATAAAGACTGAAAAAGAAAAATCAACACACCAAAAGATCGAGTCATTAAAAAGTAGAATAGTGTGGCAAGATGGTAGGGCAGGGACCCGTGTGAAAAGTCATCAGTTGTTTCCCTACGTCAGCAATAGGCAGAAGCTGTCATTGTCAATGTCCAAGAAGACGGCATCGGCTCAGAAGTCACAGTGGGTCTAGGAGCACAGGAAACATGTGCAGTGACAGAGCTGTCTTGTGAGATAGGGGTGTGTAGTCAGGTGTACTGACTTTAGTTCTGGCTCCGATCTCTGAGGGACTTGAGTAGAGCTAGGGCCCCAAGTCCCCAAACAGAAAGGACAAGGAGCCTCGCTGAAGTGATGCTGCAGACTATTCAGTAGACACAAGTCAAGGTGCTGGGCTGCTTGCTGTGGGTGCACGGGTGGCCAGACCCCTCCAGGGGAGGCAGCAGACGGACCTTATTGGGGAACGGCAGAATATGGCAACTGTTAATATGCCCAAAGAGGAAACTAGAATTTAAGATGGAGTGAGTGAGTTTCTTTAAAAAGGGAAGAAAAGATGAATCAATTCTGTCAACATTAAATGTAAGAAAGTCAGTTTATTAAAATGTCCTGGGAGAAGTACTTGAAACAGCTGTCAGACGATCTGTGTATATGTGAACACACACACAAGATTGATAGACAGCCTGGAAGCCTGTGAGAGGATACTCTGGGAGAGTGGATGCAAAGCCCCACCCCTAACTAAGAAATTGTTTGCAGTTTATACCTGCTGGGAAAGGGAAAACCAGTTTTCTATAGTGGAGAGGTACTGGCTGTATCAACCACCCTCCAGGGCAGGCCCCATGCCCAGGAATAGTTGGACAACACAAAGTGAGCTCCATGGTCTGTCTGTCTATTATTTTTTGTGTGAACATTTTGTTTTGGCATTTTTCTTTGTCTTGCTGGGTTTTTGTTTTTTGGGGGGAGGTGAAAGGGGGAGGGAGTAGGAGAGAGTGTGAGCATGAAATTGTGTAGGGAGGGAGGTGGGGAGGATCAAGGACTTGAGGGAGGGGAAAACATAATCAAAATATATTGTGTGAAAAAAGAATTTACATAAAAAAATGTCCCTCACGCTCTAGGACAGTGGTTCTCAACCTTCTTCCTAATGCTTTGACCCTTTTAGTACAGTTCCTCATTGTTGTATGATATTTTGTGTTCTGCCAAATAAAGCTTGCCTGGAGAACAGAGGGCAGAGCTAGCCACTAGTTAACCATAGAGGCCAGGCAGTAGTGGCACACACTTTTAATGCCAGCGCTAGGGAGGCTCATGCCTTTGATGAGCACTAGGGAGGCTCATGCCTTTGATGAGCGCTAGGGAAGTGGAGACAGGAATATAAGGCAGTTGGAGATAGGAGCTGCCCCATTCAGTCTGAGGATTTGTAGAGACAGGCGGACCCCATTTGGTCTGAGATTTCATAGAGGTAAGAAGTTTCTGGTGGCTGCTCTGCTCTGCTCTTCAGCTTTCACCCTCAGTGTCTGACTCCAAGTTTTTATTGTTAAGACTAATTAGGATCAAGCTTGCTTCACCTCATGTTGTGGTGACCCAACCATAAAATTTATTTTTGTTGCTACTTTATAACTGTAATTTTGCTACTGTTATGAATCATAATGTAAATATTGTGTTTTCTGATTGTCCTAGGAGACCCTGTGAAAGGGTTAAGACCCACAGGTTGAGAACAACTGCTCTAGGGCTTTACTAACTGGGTTCAGCCTCATTAGTGGTCACAGATTTGTAAACTGCTCGATCTCAGTAGGGCTTGTTGTGTACCTCAGATCACCCAGGCGTTGATGCCTGGGGTGCGTTATAAAATTACAGCTCTCCCCGACAAGATGGCTCTGTGGGTGAAGGTCTGCAGTTCAATATCTCAAACCCACATAGTGGAAGAAGAGAATTGACTCTAGCAAGTTGTTTTCTGACCTCCACACATGCACAGTCCTTGCACGCATGCGCATGCGCATTCGCAAACTGTACACAAAGTAAAATGTAAGTTAAAACCCATCGTGTGACTCTGTGTTTTGTGGATGAACTATCAGAGAGATTACTTGGAAAGTTTCCTCTCACAGATACTCTGTGGAGTGTAGCACTGACTTACCATCATTTTGTTATAGTCTCTGCCATGAGGGTCAGAGTCTCTGGTGTGACATCCTAAGGCACGAGTAATGTGTCTGAGTTGGAAGTGCTGTTCGTCTTTTATCCACTTAACCACTGTGTTCATTTTAACTGCATACAGTGTTAAACTAAGGACACAGATACAGCCTACAGGAGCTCTGCCTGTTGGATCAGTACCCACTGAGTAACTTCGGTTCTTATTGCCACTAAGTACCACTCAGCCCTTGGAGGTGTCTGACTGTTGTCCCACTTTATCAAGAACCTCTGTTGGATAGTTCCATAGTGGTGCTGGCATGCACACTGAGGCTGAGTGCTCCCCATGTGTCCACATTCTTCGCCATGTGATAACTTAGCTTTTGTTTACACTGCACTGTGCTAAGAGTTACTTGGTGAAGAATAGTTTTGAGTTTGCACAGTTAGTCTTTATGCTCACTGTGTCTTCTGCCTGTGTCTGAGGGCCAAGGAAGACCCATGGGAAGGAAGAGCAAGCTTTCATGGGTTACATAGCTTCTTCATGAGTTGCTAGCACCCCTGTCCTGTTGAGGGTGCTTGCATCCCTGTCCTGTTGAGGTCCTGTACTGGGTGCTATGCACATTGTGGCTCTTGGCTATGAACACTTTGCTTTTTACTTTTATTGTTGTGTGATATTTTGTTTGTGTTCTGACAAATAAAGCTTACCTGCAGATCAGAGGGTGGAGCTAGCTACTAGTTAAATATAGAGGCCAGGTGGTGGCTCACACCTTTAATCCCAGCACTTGGGAGGCTCACACCTTCAATCCCAGCACAATCAGAAGGTGGAGACAGGATCTCACCCCCATTCTGTCTGAGGTTTTATAGAGGTAAGAAGTCTCTAGTGGCTGCTGCTCTGCTTCTCTGATCTTTCAGCTTATTACCCTGATATCTGACTCCTGGTTTTAATTCATAAGACTAATTAGGATCATGCTACATTTTATTTTCATTTAGTCAGTCAGTCAGTCTGTCTGTCTATATATCTATCCATCTACATGGTTTCTCTGTGTAGTCCTGGCTGTCCTGGAACTCACTCTGTAGACCAGGATGGCTTCAAACTCAAGAGATCCTCCTGCCTCTGCCTCCCGAGCGCTGGGATTAAAAACATGCGCCATCACCGCCTGACCACTGTGTTGTTTAAGCTTGAGCCATGTGTTTAACTGTTAACTTCTGCCACCTAGAATTTGTTCAGATCAAAAGGGAATTCTCTTCAGTTCTCATTGGTTTTCCTATACTTTTAATCCCATAAACAACACCTGAGGCTGTGTTGACTGTAGGCTTTGGTAGTTTCTCAGCAGCTGCTATCCTTTCCTGTGTGGGTGTGGTCATCGGGGATGTGTTGATTTATTGTACACATCTTTAGCTCTTTCTTTGACTCTTACACAAAACACTTATCTGTACATGAGGGATCGTTGCTTCGTCCACACTGCCTTGTTAAGGTTCTGGAGGTTTTCCTCAGGGCTTGGTTGCAGTACCATGCATGTGTTATGCTCTCTACCCTGTCTCCTCCTGTGCCCCGTCCCTTCTGGCTCAGATTTCTCTGTGTCTTGTCTATACTTTCTGGGTTTGGTGACTACGTTTTTAAAGACATACTTTTATTTTAAAATTGTGTGTGTATGCACGCGTGCGTGCGTGCGTGCATGTGTGTGTGTGTGTGTGTATGTATGTATGTGTGTATGTGTATGTGTGTGCGTGCATGTGTGTGTGTGTGTATGTGTGTGTGTGTGTGTGTGTGTGTGTGTGTGTGTGTGTGTGTGTGTGTATGTGTGTATGTGTATGTGTGTGCGTGTTTGTGTAGGTACCCTGAGTCCAGAAGAGGGTGCCAGGAGTTGCAGGCAGTTGAGCTCTAACCAGCTTGAGTTCTGAGGACTGACCTGGGGGTGCTATGCAAGAGCAGTGTGTGCTCTTAACTGCTGAGCACCTCTCCAGCCTCGTGACTTGACTTTCCGAAAATACGTATGCCTGTCTTAAGCACTCTTCTGGTTTGTCCCATGCTGTGGTCCCACGCGTGGCCAGGACTCCCTGTGCCTGCCCATCTTTCCCTTTCATCCTGCAGTGGCATCAGTCTCTTTCTCTTTGTCCTTTGGCTTATTTTGTCACATTGTTACAAGGGTTTTTCCTCCATCTTTCCTGGCTAAAACATCAGTTTACCCTCTCATTTTCATGTATAGATACAGCCTGGAAACTGGGATGTGTGGAGGGAGAGCTGGGTCCCAGGAGGTGGCTGTTACTAGAAAGACTCCCCCATGAGGAACACTGCTGCTGTCCTTCTCCACCACAGCCTTCCAGAGCTCTCACTTGATTTGGATTTTAACCTAGGGTTAGTGTTTAGGCATCGTAGGAGTTTGCCTGTGTCTCTAGGGCTAAGGTGGCTGAGATTTCCAGTCTTGGATCTGGCATCTCCCACCTGAGGGTGGTGGTGCTCCCCTCTGCGGTGCCTGCTGGCATCCAGCAGCACCCTGTGTGGCAGTTCTGGACCAGCCTCCAGCCCAGTCCAGCCTGCCGGCCTCCCACAGAGCTTACCCAGCCCGTCAGCTTTGCTCAGGAACTGCTTTGTTCTGTTCTTGTGGTTTCTTCAGAATTGAGAGAGAAAGGAGAAAGCACCTTAAGTCAAAAGTAAAGTTTTAACTGGATCTAGGAATAATTAGGAATTTATTGTGATTTTGTTAATAGAGATTTTATTTCTATTCTTGATTTTGGCATTCAGACTTTTCATCATACTGTATATGGACCTTTCTGTTAAAGTAACGACTTTTCTGTTTTGTATAACAGTGCTAGATTTCTAGGTGTTTAAAATTACATTTTTTAAAAAAATTTGGGTGAAAGTCAGGGTGTGTGTTCTCTACTTCTACCACATGGGTCCTGGGAGTGGACCTTCGATTGTCAGTGCTGGTCACAAACGCTGAGCCAGTGAGCCGTCTTGCTGACACCAGAATACTAGTCCTTCAGCAGAACCACGTTTGAAAGTCACATAGCCAACCCTGACCTTCCCCTTATAATCGGATCGTTTGTTTTTCTAGAGGCTTCAATTAAGCTGTGCCTGAGAAGCAGGGAGTAGACACACCACCTCCAGTCCTGTGCTCACTCCAGCCTCCCTGGGCCTGGATGTGCTGCGGGCTCTGAGGTGCACCGGAGGCCTGCCATGCTTTCCCTTCTCAAAATAGATCAACTCTTTAATTATTGCCTTAATTATATTTTTAGGAGCATTTCAAAGGATTATTATCTTCCTTGTCATACCTGGCTCACTTCCTGGAATGAAACACTCAAAATAGTATCTGATCCCACTGTTGCGTAACTCACTGAGTCATGGTTTCTCGCTGGAGCTGTGGCCCTGGCATTTCATTTCCTGCCTCAAGTCCTTTGTAGGCATGCACAGCTGCCCTTTGGTATTCCCTCAGGCCTCTGTGCTGATAGTCTGCCTTTCCAAGGGTGTATAGCTTTAAACTTTATAGTATTGTAAAGTATTGAATGGATTAAGCTGTTCTAATTAAATAATTTTTAAGTAGGAAACATAACCAGCCTTCTACCACACCAGTTTGGTACTGTTTGAAAATTTCAGAAGTGATGTGGGCACAGTTACTCTTTTCCATGTTCTTTTTGGATTCCAATTTGTTGTCATTCTGTGTTCTATTTCTTAAAAGTTGCAGTGTTAAATTTGTTGTATTCCCTTTGGAAAATTTATTTCTCAAATTTTAAATGTCAGATTTAAAAATATTTTGTATTGATTCTACAATGCATGATCACAATAGGAACGTGTTAATACTTGTACCACCTGACTTCAGGTCCTGGTCTGAGGCCAGCCTCTTCACTCTGCCTCCCAGCCAGACTCCAGGTCAGACTCACTGTGTTTCTTATATTGTGTGATTGGGGGCTGTACTCACTAAGCAATGGCATGTCACATCTGTCTGTTACTGTGTAAGATGGTCCAGCTGTACAGACAGGTTACCTTAGCCTGAGATCAGCGTCAGCACCACATCACCTGTAACTCCAGCTTCAGGGGCTCAGATACCTCTGGCCTCTGCAGGCAACTGTACTCATGTGCCCATACCTACACACACAATAAAAATCAAGTTAAAAACATTATATGCATGTATGAATGTCTCTGCTAAAAAAGAGAAAGAAAAGAAGGTGTTCACTAATGAAAGGTTTATAAATTATAGTAGGACAGATTTCATTGTTAGTTTCTTGCAAAAAATGATTCCTTCCTAGAAATTGTATGAAAGAGAATGTTTTCTGCAGACTGGGAGAGACAAGTAAGACTGGCTCCTTCACACCAAACACAATGGACTTGTAAAGGCCCTTTCGTCACCCCCTACTCCCCAACACAGGCTCATTTCTTGGCCTCTTCTAAAGTCTACACAGCTCTTGAAGGTGAAATCTGCCACACTTGCTCTGCTGTCAGTCTGAAAGGGCTTGGGAGGAAGGCTTGTCACACAGGCCATGCTTCCTGTGTATGAGAGCTGAGTGAGGGGAGGTTTGTCCTTCAAGGACAGGACAGATTCAGACTTTGCGTCCACTTTGTGGGGAATATCAGACAGACCTGTCACTGTCTTCAGCAAGGAATGGGTTAGTAGTACAAGTGTACCTAATGAATTAACCTGAAAAAAGAAAACCGTGATGACAAGGGCAGGTCAAACTGAGCAGTTCTCAAGGTCACCTCCAGCTCTTGCAAATGAAGTAGGTGGTTATAAGGCACCCAGTGAGGGTGCAGGGACTCAAACTCAGGTCCTCAGCCACCATATAATGATCAAATTCACCCCCATCCCCTTCCTCCCAGCTCCTCCCCTAGTCCCCTCCCTTTCCCTCTCAACTTCATGTGCACTCCCCCGCCCCCTCTTAGTGCTACCCAAATGTGCACCTACTGGAACAGGCCTTTCAGTGACTACTCAGTAGCTATATCCCTAAAGAAAACTGACCCTCCCTCCCCCGGCAGCCGTCAGTTGGTAGAGGTGGGACTTCATGAGTTCTTCCCCATCAGTGCTGGGATTTTGGGTAGATCTTGTGCAGTTCATGTGTGCAGTAGCCCTGTTATGTCCAGCAAATGTTTGCTGCAGACGTCTGTGACCCCTGACTTTTACAGTCTTTCTTTCACAATGATTCCTGAGCTTTAGGGGTATGATATAGATGTTCTGTTTTGAGCCTTATTCTCTACACATTGACCAGTTGTGGGTCTCTCTGTTAATCTTCATCTACTGCAAAAAGAAGCTCCTCTGATGAAGATGTACTGAGAGATGTACTAACTTTTGGGTATAAAGTTAAGAATGCAGGGGCAATTTGTCATTATGTCCATTTAGCAAAATAACAGTATTAGCTTCTTCCCTATGGCCTATGACCTAGCCAGCCATAAGTTTTGGACCCGGTTAGCAGTACCTGGCATGCATTCTCTCTGGTGGAGCAGCTTTATCCAATCAGGGAGTAGTCATTTACTGAAATGACATTCATGCCACTATTTTAACGGTGGGCATGTCTTACTAGGCCAGTTATTACTGGAGCTCACAGATTCAGTCCTGGGGAAGGTTGTTGAGATGTGTGTTTACATTAGAAAACCCACAGCCGTCAGTACACCGGGGAAAGACTTTGGCTGTGGGTTTCAAGAGAAGGGGGATAGAAAAGGTGGTAGGGGGACAGGGGGAGTAATGGAACTGGAAGAGTTAAGTGGCGGGGGGAGTAGGGGAGGGATGACACAAGTACTTTTGAAAATGCCATGTGGAAACCTGCTACTGTAGAAGCTTCCAGAAATACTCTCTTGTAGGTTCTGTGAGTCCTGCTGCTTCCCTCGTCTCTGGGTCAGGATCCCAGAGCCAGAGAGGACTGTGGATGCAGCCCTTGTACCACCCTTCCTTGGCGGTGGTACCTGGCCTATACCCTCTGTGGCCTTTTGCACTGTGTGTTTTTTTTTGAGCAGATGCCATGTCTCAAGATTGCATTCTGAGCACCAAGTCCATAAAGGGTCAAGAGTTCCAAAATGCTCCATAAAGTATCCCAACTTGAATTTGTGTGAACTAAACACCTTGTAAAAGACTTTACGTTCTCAGATTTTGAAGTTACAGAATTCAGTAAAATAGTCCTGAGGGGAATTCAGGACATGGTTCAGATGTGTTCCCCTTTCATAGGTGCGCTGTCTACAGTCATTACATAAGGATTTATAAAGAGCACTGGGAATGCTTGTGTTTTATTGAAGATTAGAGGCATAAAGTCTGCATATGACACCCTGCTTAAGAATATGTTCTGAAATTAACTGTCTGGAAAGCTGTGGCTTTGAGTGAAGGATAAACTCTGTCATTTCAGCTAACCTCCCTGTGCCCACGATCGCAGCCATAGATGGACTTGCCCTAGGAGGTGGTCTGGAACTGGCTTTAGCGTGTGATATTCGAGTAGCAGGTGAGAATTTATCCTGTTAACATAAATTTTAAAAGGAGCTTGGGTTAAAGAATTATAAAACGATGTTATTTGCATGAAAATCAATGAATTTGGAAATTCACATGCTTGTTGAAGTAAGCCTGACTTAGAAAGACATTCCATTTTCTCTTATATGTAGACTCTAGACAAAAACAAAGACATGAAAAGGAGATTTGGGATGAGGAATGGAAGTGTGGGGGACGAAGAGGAGCAAATATCCAAATACATCATGGGCACTATGAAAGTCTGAGAATGAAATCTATTGTTTTGTGCGATGAATATGCTGATGAAGAAGCCTGGGGTCTGGGAGGATAAGCCCTGCGTTTGACCCCTAGTGCACACACACACGTGGTGGTGGTGGTGGTGGTGGTGGTGGTGGTGGTGGTGGTGGTGGTGGTGGTGAAGGGTGCATTCCCCTCAGGCCCAAATAGTTTTGCTCTGCTTCCTGTTCAGTAGCACATTAAAAAATGGCCTGTGGAGCCTGATGTTTGCAACTCCTACTTAGGAAAGCTGCCTTTTTTTGAGCCTAGCATTTAAAAGTCCTATTAGGAAGCTCTTTAGCCATCCTCTGTTCAGACATCTGATTTGGGACCCTAGGGCTTCTCTTTCAAAGACTAATTTCCTTCCATTTAAAATAGAGCTTGTGACTGTAGCTCTGTGCATCTGACCCATGGAGTCAGTTCAGTTAGTGGACGTGTTTGGTCCAGCACTTAGCGACTTTATTCCCTTGAAGTTCCGTCTTTTGGGGTGATTGTGAGCATGTGTTGAGAGGATTGTGAAAAGAGTTGGTACTAGCCACTTGCTGGGTGCTGAAACAGGGGCCCTTGACATGGTTCACTCCCTCTCCTCTTCCTCTTCAGATGCTGTGGAGGAAGCAGGAGCAGAGAGGAGGAATTCAGGGAGCTGGGATCTGAGCCCAGCTGAGGTGTCACAGCCCAGGCTTCTGTCCTGCCCGGAGTTTTGTGCTGGGCAGCAGAGGGTCAGCACAGTTGGGCCCTGCTTCATGCCGTCACTGCTGTTTTAGTTTAGTTTGCCTTGTGCTGACCTCATGTGCTCACGCACATCTTGGGGCGTGAGGTTGCCGTGTTGGGGGCTTCCCCTTTCCCCATGTTATTCTGGGTCCTCACGTTCTTGTGTTGGTCTTCACCTGATTCTTTCCTGGTACTGGGGTCAGGTGGGTTTTCAGTTGAGAAGCCAAGGCACGTGCAGCCCATTCAGAAAAGCGGCAGACTGTGGGAGCAAGGCCGTGAGAGAGAGCCAGCTCAGTGCAGGAGGCTGTGGGGCCTCTTGTCAGAAAGTGCCTTGGTTTTGAGCCTTTACCTTATCTGATAGCAGATAGAGTTGTTTGGTCTGGGGACTGCCCAGGCAGACAAGGAATCTGTGCTTGTCAAGAGGTTTCTCCTTGTTCCTGAATCATTAGCAGGATTCAGGCCTTCATGAGCTGGCAACATTGGATCCAAAGATGAAATTTCCACTCTGGTCTTCGACCACTGGGACCTAGCTGATTGCCAAGCAATTTTGAACAGAAAATGTCATGTGTTCACCTGGGGATAGGGTTGGGGGTGGAGGGTCATTTTGAATGATTATGTGTTTTCATAAGAAAAAAACTTTTGAAGTAATTTCTTAAAAATTGGAGGTGGTGGCACACTCCTTTAATACCAGCACTCCGGAGGCAGAGGCAGGCGGATCTCTGAGTTCGAGGCTAGCCTGGTCTACAGAGTGAGTTCCAGGACAGACTCCAAAGCTACACAGAGAAACCCTGTCTTTAAAAAAAAAAAAATTGTGGCATTAATTTAACCAGTGAACAGTGTTTTCAGAGAATCTTACTTTACTTTTCAAGTTGTCGTATTGCAAAGTGATGACATGCCTGTCACTTAATTCTCTTTATTTCTTTTCAGCTTCCTCTGCAAAAATGGGCCTGGTTGAAACAAAGCTGGCAATTATTCCTGGTGGAGGTATGAGTTCTTCACGCCTGCCCCGTCTCTCAGCATCCTTGGTTTGTTCCCAGATGCAGGGCGCAGTGGGAAGGCCGCATTTGGGTAAAAAGGCAGATGCTGTGCAGCTGTGATCCAGCAGTGTTCCCTCTTCCCGCTCAACATCTCTGTTGGGCCTGTGTGGACTGTGGTCTGGGGAATGGCCTGCACACGCTTGCTTTCTCTGTCATCGTGTGGTCTGTATGGCTATCACTGCTTGGTGCGCTCCTCACAGACTCACAGCTGGTTTGAAACTCGTGTGTGTGTTTATGCACCCTCACCCCAGAGCACCATGTCCACAGCCAAACCCTGAGTATAGGAGGAAGTGACCTTTCTTCTCCTCA
This sequence comes from Peromyscus californicus insignis, assembly GCF_007827085.1. Taxonomy (NCBI): domain Eukaryota; kingdom Metazoa; phylum Chordata; class Mammalia; order Rodentia; family Cricetidae; genus Peromyscus; species Peromyscus californicus. Next base: position 11,882,493 of record NW_026294606.1, read on the forward strand.
GCTTTGTGTTGCTGTGACCACACCAGAGGTGAACAGTTTGTTGGGAGGAAAGGTTGGTTTGGGCCCACAGTCTCAGGGGAGTCAGTCGCTTTCCTGGTTCTGCTGTTCTGGCCTGTGTTGGAGCTAAGCATTGTAGTCCTGAGGGCATGGCCACCAAAACTCAGCTCATGGAGAGGGAGAGAAAAAGGGACCCTGGTCCCTTCAGTACCCAGTGACCTAACATTCTCGGTGTCCCCTCCTCCTACCTCCTCCTTGTAGTGCCCCGCTGGGGGCCAGGCTTCCTTGGGTGTTTTGGGACATTTGGGGTTTAGACGACCCTAGTTTCTTGGGCTCTCTCTGTGCGCACAGCAGGACAACAGCTAGGTTGGAGGAAGCTGCACTGCAGAGCTGTGTGTGTCTGTTCTCTGGGTGCATGGGGTGGGGGCCTCCTCTTTAAAGTGATTTAAGAACGTACTTTGCCAACATTGACATCGAAACACTGTATCTGCCCCCCCCCCCCCATCTGAATGTTATGCTGTTGTGATTCAGAGAATTTGTAGACATTTCCATTTTATGATGTCATTCTTCAAGGAAGGTGTCATGTAAGGGTGGGTGCAATATACTAGAGTACTCCTTTGGTAGTTTTCACATAAGGACAGTTTATTAGCATATGAATGAAGTGACTAGCATTCAGCTGTGTTTATATCAGCAGGTCCTCTGCCTGCTTAAGCCTACTTGCAGAGTCTCCATCAGAGTGAGGTCTGGGGATAGGGAGGTTGAAGTCTGCCCAGGTCAGTGCACCGGAGCCTGCTCATCCCTGAGAGCAGTGTTCCTGCAGCCAGCGTGACCTCCTTCCTGCTCACATGTGCCTGTTTTGCGTGCTTGCCTTCCTTACAGTGAACAGCAGGAAAAGGAGTCCTAAGAGAGGGGGTCTGTCTATAAAGAGCTGTCAGATAATACATGAAATAAAACTGTGTTAGAGTGAGATCTGATGTTTCTGACTTGTCTTTTCATGGTGCTGGAGACAAACTTAGGGTCTGGAGCATGCCTGCAAGAGCTCTGCCGCCGAGCTGTATCTAAGCCTTGAACTTCTTGAGTCAGGATTGACTGGAAATTAGAATATAACTAATCCTAGGAGACTAGTGTGTGACTGCTGTTGTTCCCCCACCCCCCAATGTGTCAACTTGAACCTGTAAATGTGGCCTCATTTGGAAAAGGGACCATCACATGGAAATAAAAGGTCTTGAGATGAAATCACAAATATCTGAGTGAGCTCTGAATCCAGTGACACAGTCCTTGCAAGAAGAGACTCAGACAGAAGGAAGTCCCCTGAAGACAGGAGTTAGAATCTGTGAGCAGAGGGTGGCAGGCTCCAGAAGCTGAGGGCCAGAGCAGGCAATTGATTGTCCCCAACATTGAGCAACAGTGTCTACTGCAGGGTCAGAAGTTTCTCACTCCCTTCCCCTTGCGCTCCTCCCCCTCCCTCCCTCCTTCCCCCTCCCCTCTCTCCTCCCTTTGCTTGTTGTGGGTCTTGTTGTGTGTCTTGACTTAGGTTGTGTCTTTCAGTGAGCTCTCATTCTGTATACCTGATGGGCTGGCCTCAAACCCGTGACAGCTTGCCTGCCTCAGCCTCCCAAGTGCTGGTTACAGGTGTGAGCCACCATGCCCAGCTGAACTTGGTGCACATTTCATAGTTCTATTTCAGAACTGTGAGAGAACACCTTTTGTTGTTTAGCACTAAGTTGCTGGTAATTTATCACAGCGGTCTTAGGAGACTGGCAGAGGTCACTGGTGGTGGGGGATGCTGATTTGGGTGCTGACTATGTCTTGAACATGAAGCGCATTGTGAGCACAGTAGGAGATGGAGTGGTTGTGTAAGAAAACTGCTTGTTAACTGTGGCCAGACTGACAGTTCAGAGCCAGGGAGACAGCAAACGATGCCTGTCGTCTCCTTACACACCGTTGCACGTAGCTGGAGACTGAGACTTGAGACTCTCTCTGATACAGTAAGTTCTTTGAGGGTCTGTCACAGTAGACCTGTTGATCAGAATCTGCTTTTATAGATTTCATTGAATTTGGACTATGCTTTCTCATAAATAGAAGTAGTTTTCTAATTTTTTTTTTATTGGTTTTTTTGAGACAGGGTAGCCCTGGCTATCCTCTGTAGCCCTGGCTGTCCTGGAACTCACTTTGTAGGCCAGGCTGGCCTCAAACTCACAGAGATAGATCCACCTGCCTCTGCCTCTCAAGTGCTGGCATTAAAGGTGTGCGCCACCCTTAACCCCTGCCCCCAGTTAGTTTTCTAACTTTTATTACATACATTCATAATAAAAATTGGAGTACACTGGCATTTTCCTAATCTCCTGTGATAGATGACAGTCTGTTACGCTATTTTGTAATTGAGTCTGAGGATTGTATTTCAGCTGCTCCTTCAACCTGAGAAGGCTTCAGTTCATGACTTAACTCACAGCATGCTAGAAGGGTGCAGTTTCATGTTGAACAGGGTTTTGTTTCTTCTCGACTCACCAGGACCTGTGTGCGGCGTGTGCGCATTACTGTTTTGGTTCTTAAAATAAGCACTTTCTGTTTTAAGTCGAAGACCAGTTCATTTCAAATACAATTTTCTCGTACTTAAAGGGGCACGTCTGCAAGCTTGTGAGGGAATTGCCTTGTGCTGCTCTACCAGTCACTGTTTCTCTGTTTCCCTTTCATTTCTCATGGAGAGCAGCACCTGAAAAGATTGATTGAAAACCATCTGTGGTCTGTGAGATGGCTCAACCTATAAAAGCCCTTGCCATGCAAGACTGACTCCTGAATTGGATCCCCGGATCCCACGGTAGACGGAGAGAGCCAGCCTCTATGCCCCAGATGCTGGCATGCACACACGCACTGATAGATAAAGTACATTTTAGAAGTTCTGCTTCTAAATTGGTGAATTTTGCTACATTTCAGAGGTCCCGAGATATCTGCTTTTTGTGGCCATTCTGTTAGCTGTTAAAACTATATCTGCATTTACTTTTTTCTTACTTCTTAGTGGCCAAAAGGTTTCTGTGGCTTCCACAACTTGCTCTGTTGACCAGGCTACCCTTGAACTCAGAGGTCCCCTGCTTCTGAGTGCTGGGATCAAAGACATGCACCACCACCACTACCACAACTCTATCTTATGTTGATGTAAAACTCACCAGCACACTCACCAGGCCTTTCTTTTGTGAGATTGTCACTTTGCCTTAAAAACTGCACTTATTTATTGGCTATAACATGGGTGTTTTGATGTCTGCATGCATGTTGTAAGACTAAGTCAAGCTTACAACATTTACACCACCTCGCTGCTCCCCTTTCCCCTTGTCTTTGTCCCCCATCTCTCTCTCCTCCCCCCACACTCTCCTCCCCGTGACAACACTGAAGTCTATCCCCCTGTCCATTTCTAAGGGTTCTGTGTGTTATTAATAGCTTTTATTGCCAGTGCCTACAACAGGTCTCTAGTATCTTGATGACCCAGAACTTACTGTGTAGCCTGTGCTTGTGGTGATATATTGTGTCTCCCAATATGTTGTGCATCCTAATAAACTTACTTGGGGTCAGAGAACAGAACAGCCACTAGATACAGAGGCCAGAAAATGGTGGCACATGCCTTTAATCCCAGGAAGTGATGGTAGGAAGCAGAAAGGTATCTAAGGCCTGAGGACCAGGAACTAGAGCCTGGTTAAGCGTTTAGGCTTTTAGCAGCAGTTCAGCTGAGATTCATTCTGGATGAGGACTCAGAAGTTTCCAGTCTGTGGAAACAGGATCAGCTGAGGAATTGGCAAGGTGAGGAAGCTGTGGCCTCTTCTGTCTCTGATCTTTCAGTGTTCACCCCAATACCTGGCCCTGGGTTTGTTTTCATTAATAAGACCTTTTAAGATTCATGTTACATCTGGCACCCCACGTTGGGTGCCAATTGTAGACAAATTTCTAAACAGTCTTATTAAATAAGAAACACAGAGCAAAATACAGAGGTGCAAGCCGTAGAGATCAGAGCAATAGCCGCCAACTAACCTTAGCTCACCACTTCACCATAGCTTCTCAAGAGAGCCTCTTCCTGTCTAGCCTGTGCCTTTATTGCCTTCCTGTTCTGCCTTCTCATTGGCTCTAAGCCCCGACACATCACTTCCTTGTCACTGCCTGTCTATACAGACCTCCGGGTCTCTATGGTTGGTACTGGGATTAAAGGCTTGTGTCACTATGCTTGACTGTGTCCTTGAACACACAGAGACCCTGCCTGCCATGTGATCGGGATTAAGGGTGTGTACCACCTGTTTATGGCTATGACCTCTGATCTCCAGGCAAACTTTATTTATTAACATACAAATAAACTATCACATTTCAGCACAGTGCCGGCCTCAAATTCCTGATCCACGCCCCCCTACCCTTAGCCTCCCCAGTGCTGAGGCTGAAGGGCGAGCTGCCCCAGCTGACTCAGCTCACACGCTGGTTTCAGTTAGCGTTTCCGCATGCTTGGGTTTAGGTTGAAAAGCCTGGCTACAAGCACTGAAAGGCAATGCCGTGTGTTGTGTTTGGTGCTTCGTCACATGTTTGACTAGTCTACCTTTGGAGAGAGTTGTCACCTGGTTAAAGTAGCGACTAACTGGGTGTTACTTGGCCTTTTCTTAGCAAACTGATGGGGGTGAGGCTATACTGTAGTTCTCAGAGGCTATACTGTAGTTCTCGGATTCCACAGCCAGAAAGAGCCACTCCCAGGATGAGTGCCGAGGCCTCTAGCCGTGTGCTTGGCACATTTTCCAGGAACTCTATGTTAAGGCGTGTCTATGAGGTAATGACTGACATTTAAATCCTGGGAGTGTGTTTTGTTGCTAACACAGTACTGATTTTGGAAGCTCTGTTTATAACCTTTGTTGAAATTCCCCTAGAATTTACATCAGAATCTGAGCTTATCTTAGAGCATCCTCAGCCATGAGTCATCTTCATTCTGGGAGGCTGAGCTTGATTTTCATAAATAGCAAGAGGTCTGTCTGTGCCAAAGCCAATGGATAAGGTCATTCAGGAAGGAGAGCCGTGTAGCAGCAAAGAAAGATCTGAGAGGCTTAGTAACAGCAGGTCTTTCCTGCTGCTAAGAGTGCACAGCCTTGCAGGCTTTCCCCATGCTGTGAAGGGTGGGCAACTGTCTCAGTTAGGGTTTTTATTGCTTTGAAGAGATACCATGACCACAACTATTCTTATAAGGAAAACATTTAATTGATGGAGCTCCCTTACGGTTTCAGAGGTTTGGTCCTTTATCATCATGGTTGGGAGCATGGTGGCATGCAGGCAGACATGGTACTGGAGGAATAGCTGAGAGTCCTACATCTTGCAGGTAACAGGAAGTCGACTGGATCACTGGGCGGTATCCTGAGCATAGGAAACCTCAAAGCCCACCCCCACCGTGACACACTTCCTCCATCAAGGCCATACCCGCTCCAATAAAGCCATGCCTCCTATTAGTGCCACTCCCTATGAGATTAGGGGGCCAATTCCATTCACACTGGCACAGCGGCCTCGCAGGCCTTTCCCTTGTGAAGGGGGGCAGTGTTGCAGGCCTAGTGCTAGTGTGGTGTGTGCACGCGCCTTTCTGAAGACTAATGGAGGGCTGTCAGTGGGCTTTCTGGAGTTCCCTCCAGGGTCGCTCCCACAGTTCATGTACTGAGGCTGGGGTGAGGTGGGAGCTGTGAGGGGGCTGTGTCCTGACTTCCTGCTGGGTTCAGGGCTGCTGTGAGGATGCATCTCTTCTGTGGGACTCCTCTTGCTGTTTTGGAATGCCCGTTCTGAGATCAGATAGGAGAGAGGACACATGTGCCCACGTGTCTATCTACCTTATTGTGATAAAATTTGCAGCCAAACGGAAACAGTGATCTAAAGCCAGTAGTCCTGAATCCAGTGAAAGTAGTGAGGTCCCTCCCATGAGGCTTCCTGAAGAGTCAGTGACAGCAGCTGACAAGGCCCATGTGGCTCCCTGGCCTCTTCACCTCACTTCACTCCTGCTCTGCTCCCCACATGCTAGGCATATTGGTTCACTCACAGCTCTTGGGTCCTGCACTGTTGTAGGCAGTGGCTCTCGCTGTGAAGGAACAAGCTACAGCCATCATAAACCTTTCGTTCCAGCCCGGGAACTGGTGGCACAGCTGAGTGGGAGCCTGTCCCCGGTGGAAAAGTACTGGGGGGACAGGGTCTGGGGAGGGTGGGGCTTTGCAAAGAGGAGGCCAGCAGCGTCCTCACTGAGAGGGTCCCACAGGAGTTAGGCTTAAGCCTTAAAAGATTTGAAGAAGAATGTTCTAGACAAAGACAGCACCCATGACGAAGGGCTGAGGTGGGGAGTCCTTGCAGCCACAGCAGGAAACACCAAAGGGTGAGGTCACCAAGGGATTGTCATGCCATAAGGACTTGAGTTTTCACCCCAGTGGGAAGGGGACCACAGCAGGTAAATCAGCAGTTTTATAGGTTTCTTGTCAGTGTACTGAAAGTGGAGAACAGTAGGCCAAGGCTAGAAGCAATAATCCGGAGCTGGTGCCTTAGTTAGGTGTGGCATGGCCTTGGACTGGGGTGCTTCTGCTGAACTAGGACTGTGGTCAGATTCTGGGTGGATTTTAAAGACAAGTCTAGGAAAATCGCCTGGCAGGTGGGACGGGAATATAATCAAGAGAGATGAGTAGGGAACAAGCCAGGGGTCTGGAAAAAGGAATTGCCTTCTCCTGAGAAGGAATACCAGCAAAAGATGCTGCTCTGGGTATTACCGTTTGTTTAAAAATGACTACTAAATATGTAAATACTGTCTTAATCAAGTGTCGGGTTAGTTGCACAAACGCTAAGGATATGGGCACAGTCTGGTCAGGAATAAAATTATGGTGTTTGTTGTTTTCCCCACCTACTAAAGGGTCCTGAGCCCAGAAATAGATGCTTTCCTTCCCCAGGGTGGTGAACATGGTAGCAGCTTGTCAGAGTCACACACCATATGGGACACCACGGACATGCAGGCTGTGGCAGGAGGCTGTAGAGGGTCAAGAGGTTTGGGACCCTGGGTTCCCCCAGGATTGTTGGGGTAACTCATGGGGTTGTTCCCAGTGGCTAAGTGAGGACTACCCTGGCCTCCTAGAGGAAGAGAACATGTTTGTCTCAGGCCTTGTCATAGGAGAGAATGGGCAGGACTTAGAGTTGGCTCTGTGGTCCTCGGCTTCCTCAGCTGCTGAGGCAACTATCACATGAGACCTTAAGTTTGAGTCTTTTAGTGCATTTTGAACACAGTTAAAACTCCCTGGGATGTAGAAAAGTTTCAGAAAATAAATGAAAGATGCAAAGTATCAGTTGAGTATCTCTTACCCACAATAGTGGGGTCGGGATAGTGTTTACACGGACTCATCTGAAAATCTGAAATCCGAGATGCCCCCAAATCTCAAAGTCTGATGTTTGTTCACCAGAGAGTAGTGTTTAGAGTAGCTTCAGCTGGTACCAGCAAACAGAGACATTAGGACTGAGAATACTGCAGCCAGCCTGCTGTGTAGACGAGATGCTGAACGTGGCTGAAGGAAGAGAGTGCGTCTGAGGTGTAAATGGGTAGACAGGTCTGCAGAAATGTATTAAGTCTGAACAGCACAGCAAAATAAAGAAGATAGAATCAAGAAAGTCAATCAAGGCGGTACGGAGAGGGTTAATGTGTATGCTTCCAAAAGTTCTAGAAGGAGAAAGAAAAAGCATAAGACATCATAACTGAACACTGAGAACTTGAGTGAGCAGGCAAAGCTCAGAGCTGCGATAAAGCAGGTCTGTAGTTGGAGAGCCCCAGGGCATAGGCTCCAGTAAGGTACACCACAGGAGTGCGCACAGACACATCAGCCTTACTGCTTGAAGTGGGAACAAACTTTTCCTGTAAGGAGGAGGCATTGGGACATGCTTATAAGGAAGCAGGAATTAGAATGGACGGTTCCTCGTTAGAAATTAGTCCAGACACCAATGGAGGTACTGTGAAGTGAAAGAGGAGCCCTCATCCAGGGGTACCGCACCCAGAGATGATGTTGGGCCAGGGCCCTCATCCAAGGGTACTTCACCCAGAGAGGATGGCTGGGCCAGAGCCCTCATCCAGGGGTACCACACCCAGAGAGGATGCTGGGCCAGAGTCCTCATCCAGGGGTACTTCACCCAGAGAGGATGGCTGGGCCAGAGTCCTCATCCAGGGGTATCTCACCCAGAGAGGATGCTGGGCCAGAGTCCTCATCCAGGGGTACCTCACCTAGAGAGGATTGCTGGGCCAGAGTCCTCATCCAGGGTACCTCATCCAGGGTAACCTAGAGAGGATGCTGTCCCAGACCTAGTAGGTCAAACCCGTTGTCTGAGCACTCAGGATTCTGAGGCAGGAAAATTGCTGTAAGTTCCAGGCTAGGTCTCAGCACCTCCCCACCCCCTCCACACAGAAAGAATGATGATGAAATGAGGTAATTATCAGATCAGGAAAAATGAACAGAATTTCTGTCTCAGACTCAGTGCTGTTACTAAAAGTCTCTGATGGCTGACAAAGCTGTGGGGGAGCCTTCATGGGCATAGTTTCGTTTTGGTAAAACTGACAGCTATGTTAAAAAAACAATAATAACTTAGATTTCATCTTGAAAATCTATGCAAAAGTGAACTCAAAATAGAACATAACTGTACAACTACATGGCATTTTGAAATCCCCAGAAGTCACACACTTGTTCCCCAGTGTTGGCGACTGAAGGGCTTGGCCTCAGGAGCTCATAGGAATTCTTGAGTGTGAACTGCACCCCAGTAAGGCACGGTGCTGTTAGTGTCTCTCATCGTTATTTTTTTTCTTCTTGTTTTCAGCACTGAGTAACTTGCTGCTTTAAAAGTAAGTGATTTGGGCCAGCAAGATGGCTCAGAGGGTAAAAGCACTTGCAGCAGAAGCCTGACTACCTGAGTTCAATCCCAGGAACCCATGTAAAGGTAGAAGAAGAGAATCAGCCCCGCCAAGTTATCCTCTGGCCCACACCCACTGTGGTGCACATGTGTGTCTGCATTGATGTATCATGCACCCAATAAGAACAAACATTCCGGAAGCAGCCTGTTCCATTCCTCTTGTCCAGCTGTGATCACAGCAGCTTTATTTGCATATCTGCACAGCACAGTGTCTATGTATCAGGTTAATAAATGAAGTACAGTAGAAAGCAGATGTTTGAAAACCAAGCTCGTTACAGTAGTCAGATAAAACACTTTCATTAGAGAGGGTTAGTAAAATATGGTACATCAGTCCTGCCTGCATCTGCCCCGTCCCAGTGCCCCCTGTGTTAGGCAGTTCTGTCAGTGAGCTCATCACCCAGCCTTTGGTAACTGGTCTTCTGTAGCGCCTCTAATGTGAAAATGGTGTGAGCCGAGCAGGCTTAGCTCAGAGCGATGTTTTGGTGTGTCCATGAGTATTTCATCTGAGAATTGATGGTGAGTGCTCTGATTTGGAATAGCGGGAATGGGAGTCATTGCTTTCATTTATAAAATCAACACATACACAGCAGCTCAGCTGTCACATGATTTATTGTCTGATGACTAGCCTGTCTACCTGCTGCTAACATCCAGCCTACAGGGTGATGAGAAGTAAGAGCCTCACTGCCTGGTATTGCCTGCCTAATTGTTGGTTGCTGCAATTTTTCTTCTTTATAAAAACCTTTAACAGCTTTACCAAATTATAATTAAGGTTCAGTAAAGCACACGTTTTAACACACCGTTTGGTAAGTGTTGATACATACACAGCCATGAAACCATCACCATGGAGGTAGTGAGCATGTCCGTCACCTCTCAGTTTTCTCAAGCAGCCACTGGAGTACTCAAGGATCCTATAAAGTAGTGCTCCTCTTCTCTGTCTTTTGTTGGTGCTAAGGATTGAGCTGAGCCTTGAGTGCTGGATGAGCACTCGATCAGTGAGTCGTGTCCACAGCCTAGGTTACTTTTCATTTTCTAGATCATCGTGTGACATCATGTAATGTGCACGTAATCTTTATTTGGCTTCATTCACTTACGTAATTATTTTTAAGTTCATCCATATTATGAATTTTGGTATAAATTTCTTTTCTATTGCCAAATGGTGATGTATTCTTTGAATGTACCACTATCTTCCTGTACGGACAGACATCTGCTTACTTTTAGTTTTGCCTGTTGTGAGTAGAGCCACTGTGAGTGATTGTGTCCATGTGGTGCAATGTTTTCAGTTGTCTGAGGTGGACACTTGACATTGATGTTTCATGTGGCCGGTGTGTGCTTGGTTTCAGTGAGCTGGTTCCAGCAGCATGAGTTCTACCATGCTGACTTCTCACAGGTACACAGGTATGTCATATCCTCGTGTGGCTGTGCTTTTTTTTTTTTTTTTCTCTCCAGACAGTCTCACTATATGGTCCTGGCTAGTCTGGAACTTTCTGTGTAGATCACAATGGCCTTAAACTTACTGAGATTACCTTTCTCTGTGTCCTGAGTGCTGAGATTAAAGGTGTGATCACCATACCCCACTATATTTCCAAGGGTCCAGTGATGTGACACTGACCACCTTTATGTCCTTATGTTCTGCATCTTTTCTCTGAGGACATTCATTCAACTGTTTTACCTGTGTGTGCGTGCGTGCGTGTGTGTGTTCGTGGGTCGATCCCTCCCTCCCTCCCTCCCTCCTGCCCTCCTTCCATGCCTGCCTTCCTTCTTTCCTTCTTTCCTTCTTTCCTTCCCTCCCTCCCTCCTTTCTCTTTCTTTCTTTCTTTCTTTCTTTCTTTCTTTCTTTCTTTCTTTCTTTCTTTCTTTCTTTCTTTCTTTCTTTCCTCTCTTTTCTTGCCTGCCTTCTTTCATTTTTTAAAATCAGTTTACTTTGCTTTAGAGTTCTTTTGTTTTTCAGATTTATTTTTATTTGTGTGTATGTGCATGTGTGGTGGAGGACAGACAGTGTTGGATTCTCTGGAGCTGGGATTATGGGCAGTTGTGAGCTGATGGGTATGGGTGGTGGGTACCAGACTGGGGTCATTTGGAAGAGCAACTGGTGCTCTTAACAGCCGAGCATCTCTGCAGACCTGCTCTTGAGTTAGTACTGAATTTTCTTATCATTGACTGTCATGGGTACAAGTTCTTTTTATAAATTGTTTTATTTATGTGCACATGTGCCACAGTGCACAAGTGGAGGTCAGAGAGTGGGCTCTCTCCTTGCACTGCCACCATCGTGTAGACCTAGGTACAGGTTCTTTTATGCAGTGTGTGCCTTGCAGATGTTTTCTCCACTTTGCGGTGACTTACATTCTTAACATCGTGGTTCACAGACTGGAAGGTGTTACTTTGGCAAAGCCCATGTGTCTGCTCTTCAGTGGGTTGTGCTTGAACTCCTGTCTCCAGCCGACTGAGGCCATGGCCAGTTTCCTGTGTTTTGTTTAGGGTGTTGATAGATCTGGTTTACATTTAGTCATCAGTCGGTTTTTATACGTGGTGTAAGTGCATATGTGCTTGTCCCCACGTCCCACATTGGAAAGACCCTCTCTTCTGTCTTTACGTCTCCATGGTGTCCATGTCTCCATGAGCTAGGTCAGACTGGTATTCTGTCTTAGCAGTGTTTCTGTCTAGCTTGCTGCCAGTGCCACATGCTGAATCTTGAAATCACCTAAATTGGCTTTTCTACCTTTTTTTCTGCCAGTTGTTTTGTTGAATCTTGGTTCTTTGTGTTTCCACATGAATTTTAGAATCAGTGTCAGTTTCTACAAATTCATGTAGCTGAGATTTCTTTCTTTTCTTTTCTTTTTTTTTCTTTTGAAAGGTGGAGCTCATTCCTTTTGAGGCCACTCGGCAGTGCTGGGGATTAAACTGATTACTTGTTACATGCCGGAGTCACCAGGCTACATTCCCCTATCAAAGGACATAGCACGTCACTGGACCGGCTGTTTAATGTATGCTCAGCCTTGCCAAAGTGCTCTCAGGATTTGCTGCCCTCAAAAGTGAGGTTAAACTGTGGTGGTGACCTCTAGGGTACCTGACGGTGGTCAGGGACTGCCTTTCCTTTGAAGTGGACGTGCTGGCATCAACAGTTGTCACTCAGAAGTGAGCACTGTCTGTCAGGACTGTGGAAGACATGAACAGGAACCCTCAGTGCTTGCACTCTGCATAATGCCGTTCCTAAAGGGAACTTTGCTGTGCTGCTCGGAAGAGCCAGCTGTGGAACTAGACCAGCCTTTTATACCCACATGCCTCACTTTCCCTTCAGTCCATTTTGTTCTCTTTCACAAGAGAGTGACCTGGAATGTATTTCTGGGCCCTGTGGGTAACTAGACTTGTCAGCCTGTAGCAGCACAGCTGTGTCTGTCTGTCTGTCTGTGCTGTCCCCCGTCCCCACCCACTTTTATCAGTCAGCACTGCTGCCTCCCAAGCTGGGTGACCTTGAGTTCAGGTGGAGACTCCCATGCCAGGACCATAACCTCAGCTAAAAAGGAAATGGTTGTGATAAACTCTGGTTTGAGAAACCTTTATAAAGGGAAACATGGAAGGATGAGCCGACACATGATTAGTAATACAAAACAGTAGAGGGGGGCATTCTGCAGAATTTAAAATTCTTACTTGTCTTGAGTAAGGGAAGTTTTTTTTTTAATTAAAAATATATTGTTTCTCTTCATCCCCCTTCCTAGTAAAGGATTTCTTAAAAGTATTCGCCCGTGTTGGCTGATGTCACTTGATTTTGATTCAGATAATAGGGAAATGTTAGTTGCAATAAGTAAAGATTGTTAATAGTTTTATACTTGGATTTCAGAGTTTCAAGATGCAGGCCCTACTCTGTTACCACACAAGCCTATCTCGTCTTACATGTAACTCAAATACGGAGATGTGTTTTACCATAAAAACCTTCCTGTGGTTTTCAGCCCGAGACACTCCTCTTAACGGTGATAAGGAAATGACATGACATTAACCTTAAGAAATTTGATACTTGAATTACGTAGATTGGTTTTCTGTGGCAGACAGCTCTGCTTTCCTGGGTGGACCCTACTGGATGACCCTGGAGTGTCGCTCTCTGGAGACAAACTCTAACTCTGAATTTTCTGTGTTCACAGTGGAATCGGTTTTTATAGATGAAATGAGTGATTTGTTTTTCATGCTAACTTGACGCCATCTTAAAAAGTATTTGGAAGAATTGTTGTCTGTTCTCTAGAGTACTTGAAGTAACACTGGAGTCACTAGTTCTTGTAGTTTTGTACAAGTTTTACTTGTGTCTTACACTTTGAGATTTCCTTTTCACAGTTGGTGCCTCTTGGAAAGCAGTTTGCCCAGGTTTTCAGGTGTGTATGCACATTGACACGTGCGTAGTGCGTCCTGATGTTCCTAGGTCCCCTCTGGTGTCCCTTCACCATTCCTTGTTTTCCCCGAGCTCCAGCGTTCACAGAGCAACGTTATTTGTGCTGTCCTTGCAGCCCTCTCCTCCTCTTTACAGCTCCATTACGTCTTCCTTTCCTTGCTGCTTTCATGCCTTAAACTCACAGTTTACATATTTAATTTGCTCATGTTAATTTTTATTTTTATTTTCTAATGAGATCACTTTATTTTGATGGACACACAGATGAAAAAAATCACACTAGATTAAGGTAGTTACTCACACAGACACTTGCGCAGTCCTCAACTCTTTCCATCACTGTGACCCCCATACAGTTAGAAGCTGCACTTGGAAGCTGTTCACTGTGACCCCCATACAGCTGTTCACTGTGACCCCTGTACAGTTAGAAGCTGCACGTGGAGGCTGTGGTGCTTGGCCAGGCTTTTACATCTCCATCAATTGCATTTCTATGCATAATTCCCCCCACAGAAGGAAAAGGCTATGACAGAGCTGAAACTGGGAAAACAATTTTATTTTCTCTCACCGCTCACATGCCCCTTTACTTGAATATTCATCTTTAGTGATGAAAAGTTTACATTTTAAGCTGACTGACTACTTGCCACTCAACATAACATTATTATTTTCAAATTATGTTTTAAAAATTCAATTTGTAGTCCCTTGTTTAACATAGTTTATTTAAGTGTTCAGATTACTTAGGGTGGTTTCTAGTCACCATCACCTGCAGCATCATAAGCTGTCAGAGCTGTCCCAGATGCTGCCCTTAGCTCCTGGCTGTGGCTTCAGCTTTGTGTGATCAATGCTTTAATGCATTGGCTCTTCACTCTGACTGCATTTTAGGGGCCTTGAAAAGAAGCTAGCTGTCGTTGGTGATCCTTAGGTTCACTTTAGGTTCGCTTTCTCTCTCTCTCTCTCTCTCTCTCTCTCTCTCTCTCTCTCTCTCTCTCTCTCTCTCTCTCTCTCTCTCAGTTTTTCGAGGCAGGATTTCTCTATGTAACAGTCTTGGCTGTCCTGGAACTCACTTTGCAGACCAGGCTGGCCTCGAACTCACTGAGATCTGACTGCCTCTACCTCCTGAGTGCTGGATTAAAGGTGTGCACCACCATTGCCCGGCTCATACATCTTATATTTGTTTTTTGTCTTTGTGATCTGTCCAGTTAGGAGAGGTATGTTGAGTTGCTCATTATGTGAATCCTTGTTTCTTATGAAGATCCATGAGCCATCTCACTGAAGTGCTTTTGTGCCTGCTGAGGTCTGGTCTTCTGCCATCACTGTCTTCAGCATTGATGAACCCTTGGGTCCCCATGAAATGTTTTGCCCTGTGTTCTCCCTCCTGACAAATGTCGTGATCTCTAAGTCCATCTAATTGTGATGCAGCTTTACTTAGCCTTTTCTTTATTTTGTGGGCCTCATTGAGACAGAATCTTGACTTGTAGCCCAGGTTGGCTCCCAATGCTGTCTTCCTGCCTCAGCCTCTTGAGTGCTGGCCACCATGTGCAGCTGCCTAGCTAGTCTTTTCTACCTCTGAGCTGCGGAGGTGCGTGTCGCATGATGTGTTCAGAGTTTGCCTATGCTGTGTAGTGCGTTTCGTCCAGGTGGCCGCTTTACCCTCTGCTCACAGTCCTTACTTGAGCAGAGAACTGTGTAGTAAAGATGCTTTGAGTCCTGGTTGCATCTGGCTTGTTTCTCACCTCTTGTCTTCTGACACCATCGTGGTAAAGGCTCTTACAACTAATTTTATTTCGTATTCCTTATTTTCTGTGTGTGGTCGGGTTGGACTCTCGTCAGGCCTGCATGGCAAGCACTGTGATCTTCTGAACGCCCCTGCCCTGCCTTGCCCTGGAGTCTTGAGTGTGCATTGCCTGGTTATATTCTGTTACCGGGAGGGAGTTCCGTACCTTGTCCTTTGTTAAGGTCACATTGTCAGATCACGCTGATAACATAATGTTGCACACATTCGCCTGCATTCCATAGTAGACGTTTCTGAAACTACAAGAGGCAGTGAGATCCTGAAAATACTTTCTTTCTTAGGAATTTGGGAGATGCCAGGTTGGTAGAGTGCTTGCCGTGAAAGCATGGAGACCTGAATTTTCACCCCACACCCAGGTGAGAAGTTGGATGTGGAAGCACCCACCTGAAATCCCAATCACTGTGGGGCACGAGTAGCAGAGTTATTGGGGTTCGTTTGCTGGCAGGCAAGTCCAACGAGCTCCAGGGTTAGTGAGGTCCCTGTGGTTGCTCCACAAAATAAGGTGGAGAACAATCAGGTGAGCAGCCAGTGTCAACGGCTACCCTGTGAGGGTGCATGCGTGCACACACCGCTACCACCACCTCCTCCACCACCTCCACCACACCACCACACCACCACCACCACTTTCACCACCACACCACCACCTCCACCACCACCACCTCCACCACCACCACCTCCACCACCACCACCTCCACCACCACCACCACCACCACCACCACCACCACCACCTCCACCACCACCACCACCACCACTTTCACCACCACACCACCACACCACCACCTCCACCTCCACCTCCACCACCACCACCTCCACCTCCACCACCTCCACCTCCACCACCACCACCACCACCACTTCCACCACCACACCACCACACCACCACCTCCACCTCCACCACCTCCACCACCACCACACCACCACCTCCACCACCACCACACCACCACCACCACACCACACACCCCCAAACACCACCACCACATCCACCACCACCTCCACCACCACCCCCACCACCACCACACCACACCCCCCCAAACACCACCACCACCACCACCCCAACTACCACCACCTCTACCATCTCCTCCACTACCACCACCCCAACCACCACCACCACACCACCACCACCACCACAGCACTGTAGCTAGAGTTTTCCTGCCTGGCCCACAGTCAGGACAAATCTCTCTTACCTGCCAGTCCCACAGCTGCTCAGACCCAACCAAGTAAACACAGAGACTTATATTGGTTACAAACTGTATGGCCATGGCAGGCTTCTTGCTAACTGTTCTTACAGCTTAAATTAATCCATTTCCATTAATCTATACTCGTGGCTTACCGGCATCTTCACATGCTGTTTGTCATCATGGCGGCTGACAGTGTCTCTCTGACTCAGCCTTCCACTTCCCAGCTTTATTCTCCTCCTTGTCCCGCCTATACTTCCTGCCTGGCCAATGGCCAATCAGTGTTTTATTTATTGACCAATCAGCAACACATTTGCCATACAGAACATCCCACAGCACACCACCACACACCCCCAAACACCACCACCACCACCACCTCTACCATCTCCTCCACCACCACCACCCCAACCACTACCACCATACCACCACCACCACCATACCACCACATCCCCCCAACCACCACCACCATATCACCACCACCACCACCACCACCACCACCACCACCACCACCACCACCACCTCCTCCTCCTTCACCTCACCACACCACACACCCCCAACCACCACCACCACACCAACACTGCCACCTCCTTCATCATACCACACCACCACCACACACCACCACCTCCTTCTTCACCTCACCACACCACACCACCACCACACACCTCCACCTCCTTCACCTCACCACCACACACCACCACCTCCTCCTCCCCCTTCACCACACCCCCTCAACCACCACCACCACCACCTCCTTCACCTCACCACACCACACCACCACCTCCTTCGCCACCACAAGCCAGGTGTAGTGCTTCACCCAGGCCATCTCAGCACACAGGAGGCTGAGGCAGGAGGATTGTAGCAAGTTTGAGACCAGCCTGGGCTACACAGTAGAACCATGTCTCAAAGAAAGAAAAGTTTAAAAATGCATTTGAATCTACCAATCCTCATTTTTAATTAAAAAAAAATACAAATAACACTTGAGTTAGCCTTAATTTGTGGACTACAAAAAGGAAAGCCATTTTTGATATCCCCTCCAGCTGTAGCCTGTATGGCTGTTTCAGAAGCTGTCTTAGTGCTGTCTCAAAAGATACATTTTATTCCTTTCCCAGCCCAGTGAACCTCAGTGCTGGTGTTTGGGCATCATCACACTGTGGGACTTGCTGTTGAGTGTGCTGTCTGGAAACATGATGTGACATCAGCAGGCCACTGTCCTTTCACAGACAGAATCCCAGGGCCTTGGAGTTAATTATTACAATATATTCCTAATATTTACATGGTCACTAGCATCCCAGAGGCAGAGGAAGTCTTGAGATTGATGTGGGGTTCCTGTTGAGCAGGGAGTATGATGTGATGGAATGTGGCCTGGCTGGGGGTATGGCCTGGTAGAGTGGCTGGCATTTTGTGGAGCCTTTGGAACAAGCTTCTCCTTGGGATATGACTCACTCCCCCAGCAACTGAATGTATGTATGAAGAAGCCGAGTACTCTTTGGGTTACATTCGCCTTGGCCGGCTTTTGGTAGGCACAGGGCCATTTGCTGTTAGGTTTAGCAGCCTGAAACAAGTGCCCAAAAGTGTGCCATAACTGCAGGTCTCCTCTGAGTTAATTATCTGTGGGATGTATAGTAAATACTGCTTTGAGATCAGTCGTCTGCCAGTTTACTGTTTCAAAAGATGGCAAAACGGAGCTACTTCAGAACCATTGACCTGGCTTGTTGGTGGCAGTTAGGGCCTGGAACAGACCGCCTGGCTTCATTTGCTTGTCCTGAGGCTTTGGGAATGTGACGTGACCTTTGGAGTCTGCCCCATCATGGATATATGTATCCAGATATGTTTTCTATGGCCCTGTGAGGGTTGTGGGAGTGAATGTGTGGGCAAATGCTGAGTGTTCGGTCACCGAGTGCTGCCAGGTACAAGTAGAGGTAGTTAGTTGAGCATGTTCTGTTAGTGTCCTCTGTCCTCTCTGACCTTGTCTAATAAACTGTTACCCCTGAGAAGGCATCAGGGGGTGTGGTTCTTGTAGGATGGCCCACATAGCTCACCTTATCCTGGTAGTGGGAGCTTTTCCAAACCTGCCTTGGTGGGTTAGCAGAGCAGGCAGCAGCAGATGTGGATCTTTTCTGTATCTGCACTTATTTCTTAGTGCTTTTCTTCCTTGAGTCCTCTCTGTCTCTATCTCTCTCTCTGTCTCTCTCTCTCTCTGTCTCTCTCTGTCTCTCTCTGTCTCTCTCTCTCTCTGTCTCTCTCTCTGTCTCTCTCTCTCTCTCTCTCTCTCTCTCTCTCTCTCTCTCTCTCTCTCTCTCTCTCTCTCTCTCTCTCTCTCTCTCTCTGTATGTGTGTGTAAGCCATAGGAAGGTATCAGGGGTCTTCCTCAATTGCTCTCCGCCTTGTTTTGGTGAGTCTCTCACTGAACCTGGAGCTCACTGATCGGCCAGTCAGCTCCAGGGATCTGCCTTGTCTCGGCATCCCCTAGTGCAGGTTACAGCTACACGCCACCATGGCTAGCTCTCAGGTGGGTGCTGGGGACCTGAACTCAGGTCCTCTTGCTTACATGGCAAGCACTTTACCTGCTGAGCCATCTTCCCAGCCCTTCTAAACCTTTCTTTTTATTTTACCACCGTTTTAAGGCTACATCAAGTTTACTATAGTGTGGGTTCAGAATAAGTTTCAATGCTGGGTTTTACTTCATTCTCCAATTTTATAAACTCGATGTGGAAGTGTTGCTAGTTCTTCTTCCTGGCTTCGCAGCAGCAGTGCGGCATCCAGTGGAAAGTCAGTATTGAACGATTCAGGAGGGCTTGGGTTCTGTCAGTGTACAGTGAACTTAGAGCATGGCCTTTGACACTGGAGAGCGAGCTCCGACATCCTGCTCCCCTAGAGAAGGTGTCACATCTCTGCTGCTCTGAGAGGTCTGAGGAGTGTTCTCAAGACACAGAGAAACCGGGTTGGTGGGGTGGTTGGTTCCTATAGCAGTAGTACTTTAGTGCTTGGTAAGTGTGAGTGCTTAGTACTGCTTGAAAGGAATCGAACGATCTCTCTGGATTTTGTAGTATCTAGGGCCTTTAAGGCATATTCCTAGGAATTCCCTCTGTGTTGTTGGGAGTTGTATTGGAGATGTGTGCCCTGTGCAGTTACGCTGTCTGTCCACTGTTTGCTTGTGAGCAGGTATGGCTTCCTGCCCTGCAGGACCCTGTGATTCCTGTTCTGGGAACCTGAAGCACCTTTTCCCCTGCTGTGAGGAACATAGATTCATAGGCTGTTTCCTTCCTGCCTCAGTTGGCCCTTGCTGGCCAAGGGAGAAAGAATTATGATTGTCAAGCTCAGCTGTACCTAGCCATCCTTTAGCACCTCTGAGGTGAGAGCAAAGAAAACATGAATATCTGGGCTGGAGAGATGGCTGAGCACTTCTGAGCACGGCTGCTCTTCCAGAGGAGGCAGATTGGTTTCCAGCTCCCTCACAGGGCAGCTCACAACCGTCTTAACTCCAGCAGGGCACCATCCCATCTTCCGGTTTTTGAGGGCACCTGCACATGTGTGTTATACATGCACATACACACAGACACATACAACTTCTTTTTTTTTTATGAGTATTCAGGAGCTATTTATGTATTTGTGCCTGCCTAAATTTCAAGGGGGGTAAAAAGCATTAGTCAAAAGCAGCAAAGACTGTTTTAAAAAGCTGGCCGCTGAATTTTTATAAGTTGGTGATTGCTCTGAATCAGAGCCGCCACCTCCCAGTGCTTGTCATTTGGAGTGCTAATTAGTATTATTATTATTATTTTTTTTGCTGATGTGCCTCATGAATGTGTACATATGTGCATTAATTTTGGTTCCCCATAAAACACATTTCAGTGACAGCCCTTTTGGTGTGTGACTTGAAGGTATCGTTTCTGTCCCCAGTTGAAACTGCAGAACTGGAACTTGCTGCTCACCTAGGAGCTGTGGCTTTTCCAGACTGTTTTCAGCTGCTGGCAGAGCCTGGGTCGTCACTTACTGTACTGATTAGCAGCCACACATCCAGCACCTTGGTCTGAGCTCGGTATCCTTTTGTCCTGAAGCTCCAGGAGAGTTGTGTTTGAGGGAGGCAGGGCAGGGTCTTGCTGGCACAAGGCGGCCTCCTCTTTGAGTCTCCGGGCCTGCTGTGTAAGGTTGAGTGGCTGCCCCCAGAGTTTCTGTGACTCTGTCCCTGTCTGGAACACAGTGTCTGTGGCAGAGCTCTTCTCGCAGACGTGAGACACATTAGGGGGCAGTCCTTGTAGTGGAGTCTTTCGGCTTATGACAAGGTTCTTCAGCATTTCTGGTGTTGGTTGAAGCTGCCCACATTTCTTTTTTTAAGTAAAATTTTCACATCAGTCAACCAGAATTGGTTTCCCTTGTTTGCTAGTGGCAGAGTAGCGGGGTGACTGATGGATGTGCTCTCCGTGTTCTGCCCTGGATAATGAGTCAGTACAGGGACAGTCATGTATCTCCCCTCGTGGGAGTGTCCCCCAAGACAGCTGTGACTGCAGCCCAACAGGAAATTGTAAACTTACTTAAATCACTATGGGGACTTTTGTGTAATTATTTTCCCCCTTGTAACTTGATTGAACAGTTCTGAGCATGAACTTTGTAGACTTTGTGAATGTCAGAAGTTTGGGGACCTGCTAGAATGTTCTGTGCTGACTAACACTTAGCACGTTTCCCCTTGGTCCTTTTGGCTGGTAGGTCTGGGAGACAGATGTATGTCTACTGAGTATTTTATTGAGTGCCAAATGTATGACGACCTTTCATATGTGGGCTAGAGACACAGGTCTCCATAAGGAGGAAAGAACTGCTTTGGTTGAGCCTCTATTTTAGGAGGCAGACAGATGCGCAGAAGTGATCGGGGTGATTGGAAGTAGCATGGAGGACAGGAGTGTGAACAAAACACTGTTAGAGTGGGTGTGCTGGAAGGAGCCTGGTGGTCTCAGGTCAGAGGTGGTGCAGAGTGCTGGGTTCTGTTCCCATTTCTGCTCCCATCAGGAGGCTCAGGAAGGAGCTTGGCAGGCCCAGAGCCCTCCCAGCTTTGAGATGTCCTTCCCCATGGCCTCCTGGGGGTTTGGAGCAGAGTGTGGGAGTGGGGTAGCTTCACTTGAGCAGGTGAGGTGGAATAATGGGGTTAAACTTGCAGATGCTATAGAGTAGAGGTGGGTTTTTTGTTTGTTTTGCTTTTCAGGACAGGGTTTCACTGCGTAACAGCCTTGGCTGTCCTGGAAATAGCTCTGTAGATCAGGCTGGCCTCAAACTCACAGAGACCTGCCTGCCTCTGCCTCTGCCTCTACCTCCTGAGTGCTGGGATTAAAGGCATGCGCCACCACCCATAGAATGGAGTTTCAAAGGAGCATGAGGGTGTAAGTTTAAGTACTTGGACCATGAACTTGCTAAACCCGGGCTGTATGCTGTTTTTCCTGATGTCTATTTTAGCTGTTGCCCCATATACAAGGAATGTGTGGCAGCACTAAGCCTTATTATAATACAGTTGCCTCAGCAGCTGCTTCTGTGTTTCCTTATTTAGCACACAAAAGTATTTGACACCTGACACAGGCAAATGCTGATGTAATGTATGTGAGACAGTCTAGGACTTGTAGAAAATGAAATGCATGTTGGGGAGTGTGCATTTCTTTATGGAAGGGCTAATAGAATGCTGTTATGCAGTAAACGTATATGTTTACCAAAGTCATTATCATAGGAAAGGTCTTATTCATTTCTCCCCTATACTTTTCACTAAGTGTCTGATGACTGTTTATTTTTGTCAGCGTGAATATTAAAGAAAAGCTAAGCAGAAGCAATCTTAATATCTTGTTGATTACATCCCAGGAAAAAAAAAGCAGAACATTAAGCCTGAACACCATTTGCTATAATTGCTCTGCGTGAGATGTTACTGGAGCTGTCAGGCAGTGATTGAGACTTACTGATGGTTGACACCAGCTGCATGCATTAATTGTCTCTGCAACCAGCACACGCCACAGCCACCATCGGAGGCACACACTTTCCTGTTTACCGTGTCGTAAGGCAGCGCACGATTGAGTGAGGATGATTGCTGCTGCACTCAGATGTGGCTTCCCTTCCCTTCCAGCACAGTCCTTTCAGCTCAGCCCCACACAGCTCTGTGCTGCTGAGCATCTGGAGGGGGGTTGTGTTGATTTCAGAGAAAGGTTTGGAAGTCTGTCAGTCTGTCCATCTGTCCATCCGTCTGTCCGTCCCTCCCTCTTTTCACTCTTCTCCCCCTCCCCCCTTCCTTCCTTTTTTCTTTTTTTGGTGGTAACAGCTCTGACTGTCCTGGAACTTGCTTTGTAGACAAGGCTGTCCTCCATCTGCTTGCCTCTGTCTTCCAAGTGCTGGGTTTAAAGGCGTGTACCACCACTGCCCATCAGAAGTCTGTTTCTTACAAGGTTTCTTTAAGGGGCTGTGAACATTTGACTCTTCCTGTGTACATGAGTTCTAACATATACATTTGAAGTGCGATCCTAATTAGTCTTAACAATAAAAACCCGAGTCACATATTGAGGGTGAAAGCTGAAAGATCAGAGCAGAGCGGCAGCCACCAGCGAGTTCTTACCTCTACAGATCCTCAAACTGAATGGGCTCCTGTCCCCACCTACCTTATAGTCCTGCCTTCACCTCCCTAGTGCTGGGATTGCAGGTTTGAGACTCTCAAGTGCTGAGATCAAAGGCTTGCAAACCTGGCTCTGTTTCTCTTTTAGAGGGTTCACTTCTGTGAAGCCGAGGGTGGCCTTGAATTCTTGATCTTCCTTTTTCCTCCTCCCAGGTGCTGGCACTACAGGTGTGTGCCACCACTGCCTGGCCTCTATGGTTAACTAGTGGCTAGCTCCGCCCTCTGATCTCCAGGCAAGCTTCATGTGTCAGAACACAAACAAAATATACAACATATATTAGTATTTTTAATGAGGCAGTCTGATAATAAACCATCTATTTTCTTTTTCACCCAACTTCCAATTGGGCTTTTCTGTAAATATTTAATCTTTGCAAGATGTAGGTAGACATTTTCAGAAGCATTGAGACACATCTGTTTTTGTCTATGTCAGGTGACAAATCCCAGTTTGCAAGTTCATTTGGCCTGTGCACAGGTGTGTTTGTGTGGATGTGCATTGTGGTGTTTAATCAGTAGGTGCCTCGTGTGGCAGCAGGCAGGCTGTGCAGTCTGTCAGTCGAACTCTTACTCATCTTTACCACAATCTTACTTGAGCAAAGATTCCAAATATGTATGCGTGCATTTGTTCGTTCATTCATTCATTCTGCCTAACAGGGGACATCTGTTTTAGATCTTGTGAATGTGGTATTTATGAACCTATGCTGGGTAGTATTTCTGTGCTGCTGACTGATGGCCCCTGAGGCTCTCTAGCTGTCTTTTGGAGTCCTGCATCTGTCGCCTTTCCTGAAAGTGCACAGGGCTGTTTCTATAGGGATGGAACCAGAGCCCATCTGAGTCTTCACACATGACCAGGCAACTGTGTGCTCCTCCATCCTGGCCCTTGGACCTTCCAGTGGGAGGTGCTGTGGTGGCAGAGGTCTGGTGGGGTTCTCTGAAACTCCCCTGAGCTGTCACTTCAGAAGCCCATTCCTTGATGCTGTGGACCTTCCATAAATCCTCTTTTCTTTATGCTAACTTACACCTTTTGCTCATACACCTTTGCAAGAATGTAATTGGTTTAAGAAATGTGTACTCCCAAAGTCAGGGGATGTGATATACACACCTATATTCCTGGTACTTATCCTGTGCCTCATAGTGAGTTCCAGGCCAGCCTGAGCTACATATCATAGTGAGTTCCAGGCCAGCCTGAGCTACATAGCCAGACTTTTTTTTTTTTTAATTTACTTACTTTATTTTGTTTGAGATTTTTCAGGCATGCATACATATAAACTGATCAAATCTATCCCCATCCCCTCCTTTTTTAATTCCTCTCCTTTCCCTCACCATTTTTTTCTGTCAACATCATTGGGTGTACTTAGTATTGTTTGTATGTGCCTGGGCCTGGGAGCATGATCTGCTGGAGTGTGGGCAGCTTTTTAAGGCACACATCCCTGAAGAAAATGGCCTCTCCTCCCAGCAGCCATCAGTTGCCAATAGCTCCTCAGCTAGGGATGGGACATCATGAGCCCCTTTTCCTTCAATGCTGGGAGCTGGCCTTTGTCTTATAAACAGACCTTGTTTCAAAACACAAGAAACCAAGAAACACATTCTTCAGAGTCGAGTGCAAAGTTTTGGTTTTATTACATGTGGTCTACTGCCAAGACATGATGGTGCTGTCACACTGAAAGGTCTTCCCTAGGCAGGTGTGTCCAGCCAGGTGCTCACCACCACGCTCTAGAGCTCCAGAGCTTGGCTTTGGAGGTGTGGTTTACGAGGTCTGGCTAGTGTTGCTTTCCAGTAGCCTGGCACAGGAAGATGCAGCTGCTCACTGTGTCCTGGCTGTGTTGTATAAACAGGTAGTCAAACTCTTAAAGCATGTCATACACTGAATTTTTATGTGATGAGATTTTATTAAAACAAACCGAGTTTCCTTTTCTCTCTTGCTGTTTTACTTAAGGTGACCCTGTCTAGGTGAGGAGACTGTGACTACACTTAAAACATTACATTTTGAAATTTATTCAGAATTAAATATATAGTTACCTCTGAAGGCATAGTTTTTGTACTGAAAAGAACCATTGCTGGGAGAACTGTGTATTGAAGAAGAACAGCTCATGCTTGTTGAGTTTGAGTGTGAGCTAGAGTGGGAAGTGTTCGTTTACACTGAGGTCTCACTGTGCGGTGTTTGTTGTGAGTCACTGCCTGTCTCTGTCAGTCTTCCTACCTTGGATGGATCCTGTTGGCCTTTAGCATATCTCAAAATTCATCCATCTTTTGTGAAGGAGTTCACTGGAAGATGTAGAAAATGTGAAGCGTCTAAATTATAATGCCTCAGCAGGCTACACCATAATGTGTAGTCATTTGGATCTGTCCTTAGACGGTGTATGAGGTGTCATGTCCTTGGATATATTTAAGAGTACCACAATAAAATATACCTGGGTTTATTTAAAGCAGACGTGTTGAAATAGCTGTAATAGTATACTGCTGTTAGAACTGGAAGCCTTCAGGGATCTTTACCCCACCCTGTTTCTCCCTGTGCGTGTCGTATTTACACATTCTCAGAGTTTACAGATGCTTGGGTTTTGTGCCCTCCCGTTCAGGAGCGAGTTGTGTGTCCTTTATAGAAGTGTCTCACGGGAAGGAGCACCCATGGGGTAGTGCTTTGGCTACTGTAGCTCAGTGTTTAGGCAGTGAGCTTTCTGCTTCACATACAGAACAAACCAATGCCTCTGTGGGAAGGAAGAGCTTGCAGAGGTAAGCAGGACTCTGAGTGTGAAGAGTGTAATCACAGTTGGCCCTGGTGAGAGGTGGCACCATCATGGACTTTGAGTCTGCCTCTCCCAGGCGGCCTCCGGGTCACCTAGAGCTGACGTTTTGAAGCCCAGGACAGCCCTGTAGTGAAGGTAGGAATTAGTGAGTTAGATATGTGAGTACCAGGGCAGTCCTGGGCAGGACAGAGGGGTGGGAAGCAGCAGGTCCACACTGTTGTCTTTCTGAGAAGAACTTGTAGTAGCCTTAGAGGGCAAGGGAAAAACATCTCTGTCCTGGCTGCTGGGGACACTCAGGACAGTAGATCCCTGATCTGCCACTGGCAGCAAGGGGCATTGCAATATGATGCTCTGACCCCCTCAGTTGAGTTATCACTCCCACGTGTCTTCTTGGGGTGGCAGCAGATGAGACCCAAAGGAATCAAAATGCAGAGAACTAAAACATGAATCAGCAAATTTCAGATAAATCTACTTGACTGGCTGTCCATACAGGGTAAGACACCATGGTAAAGGGAGCATGTCAGCAAAGGGAAAATGGGACTTGCTCTGTTAGTGAAGGCTTAGAATTGCAGGCACTGGGTGGGCTTAATGCCACTTATTAAGCAGCATGTTGTAATCATGGCGGTTATTTAATTCTCTAAAAGAGAAGCCAGATCTTGCCCATATACTAGTCCTTTAAGGTTGACTGTGTTTTCCCAACAGCTCCAGAATCTGACAGCACCATGGTTACATGTATTCTTTGCATATGTGCTACTTATGCTCAGTGTCTGGCAGGCACCTCCCTAGGCTCCAGGTTGCTGTTGGCGCTAGTGCTACCTACACTTTGGTACTGTCTGGACCTGAAGTCAGGAGACGGGCTCTGTTGCTGTATCCTGGTCCATTCAAGCCAGACTGGCTGGACTCAGGCTCCCAGGAAGAGACCTCCACTTGTGAGGAAAGGCTGTACTTCTAAGTAATATGCAAGAAAAGTGTCTGTAAAGCTAGAACCGTTTACTTTCCTAGAGTGGCCAGGAGATCCCAGGGTTAGATCTGTAAACATAAAATGTCATTGTAGCATCTCCCCTGGCCGGACCTTATGTAGTACTCTTGTATATCTTAGTGGAGACTGGTTCTCACACTGGCCTGCAGTGAGGTTGTGGTGGCTGTTTCCTTCAAGGCATGCAGAGCAAGGTCTAGACACTGGAAGCAGATGTGTGGCTGTCCCCAGGCTGCCTGTGAAGCTCACCAGTGGGGTCACCTTGGTGGAACTGAGAACTGAATTGTGTTCTATTTATTTTCAGTCACAGCTAGTAAAGGTGTGTAAGATGGGGAGTGGTGATGGTAGATTAGTTGTGATAAATTACAAATTAGAGGAATAAATGGACATGCAAAAGTATTAAATCCAGAGACCTCCATATGAGTATACTATTTAGGGGAATAGTGATAACTGCCAGAAGAATGAAAAATGAGGATATTCAGAAACTTTCTTCTGAGGAGTGGGACATGGTAGAAAGGAAGTGTGGAAACATAACTTCTAGTGCGCATATTACGTTTATCTTACATTGTGTTTTAAGATAGCAACACTTTTTAAATTTTTTTTCATTTGCAATGCTCAAGGTTCCATGTATGTAAGGAAGTCTACTCAAATCCTAGTTGGAAACATTTATTTTCTAGTCCAGACTTATACTGAAGTTTTAATTAAGAGATATGTCCTGATTGGTTTTTCATCAACTTGACACAAGCTGGAATTGTCTGGGAAGGAGCTCAGTTGAGAAAATGCCTCCATTAGATTGCCTGGAGGCAGGTCTGTAGGGCATTTTCTTGATTGATTCTTGTTATGGGAGGGCTCAGCTCCCTGGGGGCAGTACCACCCCTGTGCTGGTGGATCTGGGTTTATAAGAAAGCAGACTGAACAGTCCGTGAGGAGCAAGCCATTGAGCAACACCCCTCCCTCCCTCCCTAGCCTCTGCTTCAGTTCCTGGCTCCAGGTTCCTGCCCTGAGTTCTCACTCTGACTTCCTTTCATGTAGTAACAGATGTAAACTAGAATAAACTCTTTTGTCCCCAAGTTGCTTTTTTCATGGCATTTTATCACAGCAGTAAAATACAAACTAAGATAAGACTTAACTGGAGTACTTGTCTCTGAATCCATTCATGGTACCTCAGGGAATACAGTAAGGTGGGATCTGCTCCTCCTTAAGTCATGGTTCTTAATCTGAGCAATAACAAAAAGTCAAATGATTCTTCATCCCATTATTGAACCTAACACTCTGTGTCTGGAAATAGTTGTGCTCTGCTGTGGGAGACTTGTGGTCTGGTCAGTCTGGTGTAGGCTTGAGCCAGGATCCCTAAACACGGTATTCCATGTAAGTGTTAATAGCTCTAGGGCAAAGGCTTCTCCAGTGGAAGTGTTACAGCTCTGAGGGGAAAGGCTTCCTTAGTGAGGTGTTCAGCTCTGAGGAGGAAGGTTTCCCCAATGCAAGTGTTACAGCCCTGAAGGGAAAGGTATCCTGGCAGTCAGAAGCAAAGGAATACCAGAGTCATACTGTACAACAAGCCTCACACAAGAGATTTATTGGGAGAGAAATGAGGTTGGCTGCCTCTGCACAGGCAGAAACAGCAAGGAACTGAGCAGGAGGCAGGCTTATATGGGGCTTCTCCGGGGAGGACTTTTCCAGAGTGGGGATTAGTGGAATTTCAAGCCAAGCCCAGACATTGGTGGGATTTGGAACTCTGGGATTGGTGGGTTTTTGGTCTCAGGGATTGGTAGGAAGTGGGCTCAGACCTTTTACTCTGCATTGCACGCATCAGATAAACATTATTGGTTACTTGGAGTTGACTCAGGAGCTCAACTTACCCTGAGGGTGAGTTGGTAGAGGAGGCAGCTGGGAACAGCACGGGGGAGCCTCAGTCAGAAGCGCTGGACAGTGTTTCCTGCACCCAGGAAAGTTAGCTGTTGCCATGACAGTCAAGAGTTTTATTTTTCAAGTGGTGGTGACTCTTGTGTACCTGTCTCCAAACTTGTGTCATGTGACTGTGAACATAGATTTTGCCCTTCATCCTGGCTGAGACTGATTTGTGAAAACAGCTGGCCAGTCACTGAGGACAAGAGTCTTAAGCAAGTTAGCTCTCCTTAGTAATGCTGTTGGAGTCCAAGCTGCTAATCTGTCTTCAGTGCAGAGACTTTGAAGGTTAGAGGAAGTGGAAGGTGTCCCAGGCTTGTGAGCAGTGCTGGCTGGGGCAGCTCTTGTTCAGTTTCGCTGACTGGAGCAGGTCCGAGGGGCTGTTAGGTTGTTCCTGTGTGCTGACCCACCCTGGGGAGCACGTTTGGGGTCATATTCTCAGCCATGGAAATAATACTGCCCAGTGAGTACGTATGAAGGGAAAGAGGGGGTCATGGGAGCCAAGCCAGGGCTTTGCACCTCCTTAAATGCCTTTGCCACTCTCAGGTATTTCTTCATAAGTAAGAATATAAACCTACATTAAAATACTATGTTAGAAAACATATTTGACTAAAATTATCTCAGGTACAACTAATGTAGACCACTCATTGAAGATACTAAGTACTGATGTCTCTCATGAAGTTCCTGAAGATTGTATTCAGAGAACTCGGTACTAATTGAGTGAATGAAGTGGGTGGTAAACATGGGGTGCTCTTCTCTGTTTCCTGCCTCAGCTGAGCCTTTTACTGAGTTCCCTGAGCTACTACTGATTGATCTAGTCATTTTCCATTCTTCAACAGAGAGAAACACCCCCTCATTCTAGTGCATTTCAGAACCCCAGTTTCATCTTGGTCAGGAACACCCCTTTCCTTTTGTCTAACCACATTGAATTAACAGACCAGATCTGCCTTTATACTTTAAATGCCTAGGAAATTGGGCGTATTTATTAAATAGCTATTTTCAGATACTAGACTATAAATATTACAGGCGTGTGATCCAATAGGAAGCCCTAAAATCCCTGCACCTTTCTGCATACCATGAGTATGCATCAGGCCAGGTGCATTAGTTGGGAAATCCCTGCACCTTTCTGCATACTGCCTGTATGCAGCAGGCTGGAGTGCTTTAGGTGGGTGACAGGTTGTAGCCACACAGAAAAGCTCTAGAAATTTAAACTGGAGTGACCTTGAATTTGTTACTGAATCTTAAGATATGTTGCTGTATGTCAAAGTGTACAAGTCCAAGCAAAGTACAGTCAGGGAACTGTTAAGAATAACCTGGGTTCTCCAGAGTGAATCAGTTGTGTACATCATACTAGATGAAGTAGAGAGCCATTGGGGTCAAGGCAAGGGCTCTCTAGATATGTTCCATCAAACCTTAAAGTCTGGAGGCCCCACATGCTCAACAAAGAATTTAACTGCCTGTGGTACACCATCCAAATTGCTCTAAGGGAATATAGTATAACCCAGCACATAACAAAATCATGTACTGTCCACCCCAGTTAGCTTTGCCTGTCAAACTTGACACAGCCTAGAATCCCCTGGCGAGGTAGTTCTAGTTGAGGTATTACCCAGATCAGCCTGTCTTGGAGCATGTCTTTGAGGGATTGTCTTGATTGTTAATCTGTGGAAGAAGGCCCAGCCCACTGTGGCAGCAGCATCTCATGGGCAATGCTATTTCCCAGGCAGGAGGTCCTAGGAGCTAGATAAGCATGGGCCTTTGAGAAAGCCAGCAAGCAACATTTGTTCCTCTGCAGTTTCTGCTTCAAACTCCTGCCCTTAATTTCTCTCAACGATGGACTGTGACCTGGAATTGTAAGCAGAATAAATGCTTTCTTTTGCTAAGTTGCTTTTGATCAGAGTGTTTTATCACAGCAACAGAAAGGAAGCCAATTGCCATCTAACCAATAAAGGTCTAAGCAATAAAGAACACGGTAGACTCCTGGGGAAATGTGACCTTTGGTAAAGATAGAGAATCAGCAGGGGGTGGGCTCAAAATCTCAAGGGTTTAGGAGCAAAAGGTAAACATGGTGAAAGGAGGGAGTAAAAGACAGAACCACATGGAACACCCAGGGCTGAATGAGCAGTCGTTGAAACAGAAAACTTGTAGGATAAAATTAAAGCAAATTAGACACTGCAGGAGAAAAGCTTAGTGAATCGGAAAGCACAGAAATAGAGGATATCTAAAGCAAACATATAGGAGGAAACCGCAGAGAAGCAAGGCCAGAGCCTCTGAGCTGCGACCATTTGATCAAGGGCCTGGCAGAACCAGAGTCGGAACTGACAGAGAAAGCAGGGAATACTGACCAGAGTTTTCCAAAATGGATGGAAACTAATGTTTTACTTTTTTTTGGTTTTTTTTTTTTTGGTTTTTTTCGAGACAGGGTTTCTCTGTGTAGCTTTGCGCCTTTCCTGGAACTCACTTGGTAGTCCAGGCTGGCCTCGAACTCACAGAGATCCTCCTGGCTCTGCCTCCCGAGTGCTGGGATTAAAGGCGTGCGCCACCACCGCCCGGCTTAATGTTTTACTTTTTAAAGACTTAGATTGTGGGTGGTGTCACTGGGAGATTTAAAAATAGAGACTTATATATTTTCTTTCAGCTCTGTTTGTCCACAAAACCCACTGAGAAAGACTGTTGTTAGTTGTCTTTTCTCTTTTTGGGGGAGCCTGCCACCCAGCTCCCAAATTAATCACACACAGAGGCTTATTATTACTTATAAATACCTGGCTTTAGCTTGGCTTAGTTTCTTGCCAGCTTTCCTTAACTTACCCCATCTACCTTTAGCCTCTGAGCTTTTCTCGTTCTCTTACTTCTGTAAATCTTACTCTTACTTCATGGCTTGCTGTGTAGCCGGGTGGCTGGCCCCTGGAGTCCTCCTCCTTCTCTGGCTACTTCTTTCTCCTTCCAGATTTCTCTTTCTATTTATCCTCTCTGCCTGCCAGCCCCGCCTATCCTTTCTCTTGCCTCGCTATTGGCCAGTTCTTTATTAGACCATCAGATGTTTTATACAGGCACAGCAACACAGCTTCACAGAGTTAGACAAGTGAAACATAAATAAAACTAACACACTTTAAAATAATATTCTACTACAAAAGACATTGCAGATTGACTACTAAAAAGCAAAAAAAAAAAAAAAAAAAAAAGACAAAAAAAAAAAAAATCCAAACAACAGCAAAGAAAAACCATATAGCTGATAAACAGGCATCGATGGCAGAATGGAATGGAAAGCAGGATGGACAGATGTGACATATGTGCAAAAGGTTTTTTGCACCCTGATAGATAGGCCTCTCTGCCGATGCAGCAATCCAAATCAGACTGAATTAGAAAAAGCCCCGGTTTAATGAGTAAAGCGTTCCCGGATGATTCTCTGGCCTCCCCAGAGAGGAGATAGGGAGAAGAGACCAGAAACCACGCATCTGTTTTCTGGGATGCACCTTATATACCCTATGGGAATGGTCTTGAGCATCTCTGGGAAAGGAGCCATGTTTGGCGGGCTTTGAAGGGGTGGGTTTAAGGAAAGAGATGAGTGAGGAGAGTTGAGGTGGACCTTCCACCAGAACATTCCAGACTCTTTGGGTCTATGGATGCCAGGGTACCAGGGGCTGAGGTGGAGCTTCCACCAGAACAAGATGAAAATTGGAATGCATAAGCAAGACTGAGTTTCACTAACTGCAAATTTTCTACACGATGTGGTTAAAAGGAAGAGATCACCAGACTGATGAAACAACTCAATTCGGAGCTGTTTCTAAGGGATACTTTCCCGATTGAGGCAGGACAGGCTACAACTAAGAGTCTAGAAGGGTATATATATGCCTCGTGCCAATACAGAGGGAAGCTGGAGTGGCACTGAAGGGTGACATCCCATAACCACAGGGAACAGGGGTGCTCCTGGGGATGAAGGGTGACATCCCATAACCACAGGGAACAAGGGTGCTCTGGGGATGAAGGGCGACATCCATAACCACAGAGAATGGGTGCTCCCAGGGATGATGGGCGACATCCCATAACCACAGGGAACAAGGGTGCTCCGGGGATGAAGGGCGACATCCCATAACCACAGAGAATGGGTGCTCCCAGGGATGAAGGGCGACATCCCATAACCACAGGGAACAAGGGTGCTCCCGGGGATGAAGGGCGACATCCCATAACCACAGAGAATGGGTGCTCCCAGGGATGAAGGGCGACATCCCATAACCACAGGGAACAAGGGTGCTCCCGGGGATGAAGGGCGACATTTCATACCAGCCGTGTATATCTTGTCAGGAAGACGCAAGCCTGTAGCTAGAGTTTTCCTGCCTGGCCCACAGTCAGGACAAATCTCTCTCACCTGCCAGTCCCACAGCCATTCAGACCTAACCAAATAAACACAGAGACTTATATTGGTTACAAACTGTATGGCCGTGGCAGGCTTCTTGCTAACTGTTCTTACAGCTTAAATTAATCCATTTCTATTAATCTATACCTTGCCATGTGGCTTGTGGCTTACTGGTACATTACATCTTCCTTGTCCTGATGGTGGCTGGCAGTGTCTCCCCCACCCAGCTTCCTGTTCTCTCAATTCTCCTCTCTGTTAGTCCCGCCTATACTTCCCGCCTGGCCACTAACCAATCAGTGATTTATTCATTGACCAATCAGCAGCACATTTGACATACAGACCATCCCACAGCACTTCCCCTTTTCTTTTCTTAAAAAGGAAGGTTTTAACCTTTACATATCTCCAAAGTCAGCTTGGTATATTTGGGAATTTGGGCGTAGCTTCTCTTACTACTTCCTGCTGGAGGGGGGCGCTGTATCTTATGGGGACACAAAGAATATTTTAGGGTTATGGAGTAGTCCATGAGGGTGTATCGTCTGAGCCAGTTTCCTTGAAACAGTTCTGGATGTTGGATCATCTGGGCCATGGTGTCATTGGAGACCTTTCAGGTGGTCTTGGCTGGTCAAACCTGATGTGTCTTAATCTGGAACAAATCCATAGCCTCTGGCTTTCTGTGGAAACAAAAGCAGAGCCTCCTTTCCAAAGCAACATATCCTTACATCCAAATTTTGAAGTCAAGTTACCTTTAAAATATACATTTTGGCATAACTCAACAGCTTTAGTTATGAATATCAAAGAGAACATAATCCAGATTCTCTGTGTGGTAGCCATCTTTATGTGGCTTATTTTTTTTATATTAACTTGAGCCTATTGCTTTGAACTGTAGCCTTCTAAGCCTGAAACGGCGCTGGCGCTGCTGTCTCCGCCCACTTCAGCTTCCCAACATGGTGGTGATACGTTTTCTGCCAGCTCTGGGAGCCATCAACTCTCAGAAATAGTGGGTCTATGTTTCTATCAAAGCAGCGTGTAGCCCAGAAACCTCTTTTTTTTTGTTTTGTTTTGTTTTGTACTAGCAAAGGCTAAATCCACCACATAGCTTAATGTGTCACTTGCAGAGGCCTCATTCCCACCATACTGCAGGTCAAGCATGCATGCACGCTAGGAACCCGCCAGTAGCTCAAACCGGCAGGCTGCCGCTAACTTGAAAGAGACAACTAGGAACTGTTTTTAGCTCCGTTTTAGAATCTTTTTACTCAGTTTTTAGGTGGAAACTCTTGCCAACACGTTGGGCGCCATTTGTAGCTAGAGTTTTCCTGCCTGGCCCACAGTCAGGACAAATCTCTGACACCCGCCAGTCCCACAGCCATTCAGACCCAACCAAATAAACACAGAGACTTATATTGGTTACAAACTGTATGGCTGTGGCAGGCTTCTTGCTAACTGTTCTTACAGCTTAAATTAATCCATTTCTATAAATCTATACCTTGCCACATACAGACCATCCCACAGCACAAGCCTGTGTTCAGGCAGCTCCAACAACAAAACTTGAGAATACACAAAGTGAAAATAGAGAATGGTGGGGGGTGGGCAGGAGAATTGAAGTCAGCCTGGTATACATAGTGAGACTGTTTCAAAGACTAGAGAGAGGGAGAACACACTACTTTAAAAAGTTGGTGACTTTGTAGTTGCTAGAGCAAGACAACCCTTGCAGAGAGGTAGGAAACTGGGGCTGCCCCATCAGGGCCTGGTTGCCATCATGATACCCCACTGAGACACGTGAGATACTCATCAAAACCAAGTGATGAGCCATGAGTATACCAAGTTTAAATTGAAGTCATGCGGAGTATCTACTGACTCCAACAGAATCAGTGACAGAAAACAATGACACAGCCCTGAATTCCTGGAAATGAAAACACCTGTTAGTCACCTATGAGCCAGAGAAGAATTTACAAGAGAAATGTAAAAAAAAAAAAAAAAAGAAAGAAAAAAAAGCTTTAAAGTGAGTGAAATGAAACCATAGTTAACTGTTTTGGATACAGCTAAAACAGTGCTTAAAAGGCTTTGAAAAGCCTTTGCTAGGAAAGAAGTCCCGTCCAGAGCGAGAAAGGGGGCAACAACAGGAAAGGTTCTCAGTTGCCCCGCCTTTGGGAGGGTGACAAGTGGAACAAACTGTGGGAATGGTAGGAAAATTAATGACCCAAAGCCGAGTCATCAGAATGGAAAAGGTGACCACATTGGGAGAGAGAGAGAGAGAGCGCCAGTGTAGGATGGAAAGGCAGCCACCTCCTCATCTCCAGGGCTGCAGATGACTCTAGGGGTCGCGAAGCTACCTAGCAGGGTATAGGTACTGTCTTGTGTTGTGGAGTTCACCAGCTTGTAGGACGCAGGTACCAAACAACTGAGAAGCAGAAAGCAGAATGCTTTCACTTATTAAATGAAATTTCAATTTATAGTTAAGGATTTTCTCACAAAGAAGACTGCTGTGGAATGTTCTGTATGGCAAATGTTTTGCTCTGATTGGTTAGTAAATAAAACACTGACTGGCCAGTAGTCAGGCAGGAGGAAGTATAGGCAGGACAAGGAGGAGAAGAATTCTGGGAAGTGGAAGGCTAAGTCACAGAGACACTGCCAGCCACCGCCATGACAAGCAGCATGTGAAGACGCCGGTAAGCCACGAGCCATGTGGCAAGGTATAGATTTATAGAAATGGATTAATTTAAGCTATAAGAACAGTTAGCAAGAAGCCTGCCACGGCCATACAGTTTGTAAGCAATATAAGTCTCTGTGTTTACTTGGTTGGGTCTGAGCGGCTGTGGGACTGGCAGGTGAGAGAGATTTGTCCTGACTGTGGGCCAGGCAGGAAAACTCTAGCTACAGAAGACCCCAGGGTATGACAGCTTCACTGGTGAAGAGAGCCTTGAGAGTGTGGAGCATTGCCAGCACACCCTACAGGGTCTTCATTGCTTTCCTACCAAAAGCAAAGAAAGCTATATGTAAGACATAACTCTGAAAACATGTGGAATTCTGAAAGGTTCAGAAGTCATCAAATTCAATAATGTGGCATTCACAACACTTAACACTTATTAACCAAAAAGAAGGACAAATAGTTTGGTGATCCCAATATTTGCAGGAGAAACAGTAGACAGAATTCAGTATTCATTCATGATCAAAAACAAAAAACAACAAAAAAAAAACACAAAACTTACAAGCAGGGACCTTCTTCAGCCCACAGATGTTTGGGAATATTTGTTTAACTATGCAAAGATGTGTTGCATTTGCTTAATTATGTTAATATGTTACTGTTTTACCTTGTCTGCCTAAGGTACCTGATTAATCCAATAAAAAGCTGAACAGCCAGTAGCGAGGAAGGAGGGTATGGAACTTCCGGCAGGGAGAGTAAGTAGGAGGATGGATTTAGGCTTGGAGGAGAAAGAGAAAGAGACACCAGGGAGACACCAGGGGCCAGCCAGCCAGACATGGAGGAAGCAGGAAAGTAGGTAAAATACCTACAGAATGAAAGAAAGGTAAAAAGCCCTGAGGCAAAATGTAAATGAATAGCAACAGGTTAAATTAAATTAAAAGAGCTAGTGGGACAAGCCTAAGCTAAGGCCTAGCATTCACAATTAATAAGTCGTCTCCATGTCCTTATTTGGGAGCTGGTTGGTGGCCCAAAGAAAATGCCAACTACACACCAGCTGCTCAGGCACCTCCTCAGCTGCTGTTCTGCCAGGAGGGGGTGTGGGCCATGGTGTGGCCCTGCTACAGCTCCTGGGGAAGCACTGTGAGACTGTGAGTTGGGAGCTCCCCCTCTTCTCTGTGGTGGGCTCCTTGTCTCCCTCCATAATGCTATCTGCCAGACTGCTGCTGTCCAGAGCCTGGCTCTTCTTCTTATAGAAGCATCACTGGGAAGGGCCCCTGGCATAGCCTGGGGGAACTCATCACACAGCACAGTGCAAGCATCCTCAGCCTTCCCACAGCACTGGGATGGCCCTGTGACACAGTTGGCCTGCATAGCTGCATGCAGTGTGAACTCGATGTGGGGGCGGGGGGCACACATTACCCATCACAAGTGGGTAGCCCCACAAATGTGTTCACATGTTTCAGGGAGCAGAGCTACCAGACAAGTAAGTTGGGAGTACCCCACAGCCAGTCCTCGGTAGGGGTGAGGTGGGCTGGGCTGGGCTGGGCTGGGCCGGGCTGGGCTGGGCTCACTGATGCCTGTCTGGGATCTGGAGCACACTTTTGCGCTTCACTTGGTCGAGGCAGCCGTATTATCTGCTTGTCTTCTTAGAGTCATCATGGTCATGGTTGTATCAATGTGCTATTTTAGGACAAATTTCATGAAGCATCATTTATGCACTAAACAAACTATATGTGTGATTGCTGCAGTCTGGGCAGATGCACATTTGGTTTACAGTCTAAGCCTCACTGACTGATTTAATAGAGCAGCCGAGAGCAATTTGAAACACTTGCATGTGCTACAAATGATCAATCTTTGTTGTTTATAAGATAAGACAAAACTGAAATGTTTATATAATATTGTTTAAATTTGATTAAATTCAATTCCTATAAAATGGAAGATAAAACGCCAGCACTTAGAGTTGGTCTCTAACGGCCACATCAGTGTGTTCCATTTTCCGAGCAAGTGGCTAGTTTTCCAAAGTGAGAAAGAAAATGACATTTTCCAAAGCTAATTTATGTTATACTTGGTTTTAAATAAGAAAGGTCATCACTAAATGATAACTTTACTTTGTGCCAAGTTAGCATTTGATTGAAATAAAAATGTCATTTTATGGTTCCATTAAGCTCACAGGGGACATTGAATATTCTGTGCTTTAAGAGTGTGTGCATGCACAAGACGCACAGCCTTGCTTAATCAGAGAGATTGTACGTCAGGACAGATGTAGGAATGTCATCAGAGCAGTTTCTATCTTCTGTTTCAGACGTGTGCATCCATTACTGTGTTTGTCTTTATCTTAATCAGTCCGTCCAGTGAGTGTAAGCTGCTCTGTTACTGGCAGAGCTCCTTGTACAGTGAAGCACAGACCTCACATGCAGAGGCCAGCTGAGCTGCTGGGGTTGAACTAGGTAAAACACCTTGACGTCACTGGTCCCTGCACAGCAGAGGCTGAGGTTTTAAAGTTGTGATCAAAGCTGCATCTGGAAATGCGGGTCAGCACCTCAGGTTGTTTGGAAGCTGCCTTCAGCTACATTGTGTGTGTTGGTCCAAGGATAAAATGCCAATACGTATCTGCTGTGAAGGTTGATACAGGTGTGTAACAGCTGCTGGCAGGGCGGCTGGTAGTGCTGTGTTAACTGAGGGGGCGGGGGGGGGGGGGGGAAGGACACTGGACCTGTGCAGCCTGCCTTTGCAGGCTCTGGAGTAGGTCTTTGTGCTCACAACAGCACAATTACAACATTCTTTCTGCTGATTTGTTAATGGATGAGTCTTTATACCAGAAAAGACACTGGTTCTATTACCATTTTAATTAGTCAGAAATGTAATTATCTTCCCTTTTTCTTAGCTTCTTATGTTAATTCCTTCTAACACATTTCTAGTTTGTCTACTTGAGTCTTGCTGAATTCCCTGCCATTAAGATATGATTAGTAGGGGTTAGAGTAATGGCTCAGTGGCTAAAAACCCTGGCTTATAATCTTCCAGAGGACCTAGGTTCAATTCCCAGCACCTACATGACAACTCACAGCTATAACTCAAGTTCCAGTGGGTCCAACTCCCTCACACAGACATGCATGCAGGCCAAACACGAATGTACATTTAAAAAAAGAAAAGAACGTGAGCTGTCTTTCCATTTTAAAAAAAAAAAAAAAAAGCTAGGCAGTGGTGGTG
Organism: Peromyscus californicus insignis; assembly: GCF_007827085.1. Taxonomy (NCBI): domain Eukaryota; kingdom Metazoa; phylum Chordata; class Mammalia; order Rodentia; family Cricetidae; genus Peromyscus; species Peromyscus californicus. Next base: position 11,921,185 of record NW_026294606.1, read on the forward strand.
CATGCCTGGGAGACAGAGGCAGGTGGATCTGAGTTTGAGGCTAGTCTGCTCTACAGAGTGAGTTTCAGGACAGCCAGGGTTACACAGAGAAACCTTTTCTTGAAAAACAAACAAACAAACACACCCAAACTGGTATTTTCAGCAGAGGAGGGCAGCTCTGAGCTCTCTTCTGAGGACAGTGGACATGATGACCCACTCGGAGGGGATAATCTTAGTGAGCTGATCTGGAAGGTTTGAAGAGTTCCTTCACAAGGAGACACATGTGAGCGAGATGCCTCGGCTTGGGAGGCTCCTGGCTGTAGTGCTCTTCAGGGCTTGGGATTCCGAGGGCCATGCTGCCACTAAAGTGAGCTCCCCAACATGAAGTAGGAACAGAGAGGCACTTCTCTGTATCAGGGGCCTGACTGACTAGCAGGCAGTGTGACCTTGGCCCCTGAAATAATATCCTAATATCTCTCCTTGAGGGGTTTGTTTATTTAAGATTACAAAATAATTTGTATGTCTGTGTGGCTGTGTGAGTTTTTATGTACACCACATGTATGCAGATGCCCATGGGTGCTAGACTTGGCCTGTCAGCTCACAAATAACCACATGGAGACTTCTTATTAATTGTAAAAGCTTGGCCAATAGCTTAGGCTTGTTACTAAGTAGCTCTTACAACTTAAATTAATCCATTTTTATCCATCTATTTTTTGTCTCATGGCTTTATTACCTTTGCTCTACACTGCCCATACTACCTCTCCATCTGACTCTGTGCATCTCCACCCTTTTCCCCAGCATCCTCTCTGCCCCCAAAATCCTGCCTACCTATTGGCCATTCAGCTTTTTATTAAACCAGCCAGAGTGACACATCTTCACAGTGTACAAAAAGATTATTTCACAACACTAGACGGTGTTGGATCCCCTGGAAGTGGAGTTAAGTGATTGTGAGCTACATGATGTGTGATGGAAACCCAACCTGGGTTCTCTGCAAGCGAAGTACAGACTCTTAAACACTGAGCCATCTCCAACCCTCTTGTGAGGTTTCAGTTGCACACCATAACATACTTCCTGTTTCTGTAGGTGCTCTGAGGAATGTGTCTGCACGCTAAACAGAATGAGAAGGTGTTCCTCACAGGCTTGGTTTCTGTAGTAGACGCCATGGACTTAGGATGAGATGATTATCTGAAATCAGAATGTCTAATCCCAAAGCTCTAGTTATTAGCCCACTTCATGTACACTGTGTAGAATTCCAACTTTGTATCCCTTTTAAAATATACATTGTAAAGTTTATGTGTGTGTGTGTACATACACACATGTGTACAGATGCCCATGGAACCAGAAGAGGGTATCAGATCCTCCTGGAGCTGCAGTCCAAGGTGGCTGTGAGCTGCGGCCTGATGTGTGATGAGAGCCATACCCGGGTCCTCCGCAGAAGCCACACACACTCTTAACCATTGAGCCAGCTCTCCAGCACTTCATTGCATCCTATTAAACATGAGACTGTCAACTGCCAGGTTAGTTTTGCTAGTTCCCCTTGAGTAGTGGCTCTTTCTGAGGTAGAAGTGTTTAATTAGGTCCATGTTTGCTAGAATGTCCCTTACTGACAGAACGACACGAGGAGCCGGCTGATGGCTTCATCATTAGAGTGCTGCTCTGCAGGCACGTGATAGGACCCACCTGTGGTCTCGGCACTGGGCAGAGGTATGAGATCAGCCCAGCTGCTCTGGTGGGCTCCAGGCCTAGTAAGAGACTCTGTTTCAACAAACAGGGTGCATAGTGGTAGAGACGACACCTGGTGTCAGCCTGTGGTGTGTGCACACCTACATGTGCACTTACCACACCCACGGGAATACATACGTACTGACCACACACACATACAGAGTAAAAATTTTTAAAAATTGCATGGTGAGTTATTTTCTAAAAAGTAATGGATCCCATTATACCTTTAAAAATCATGTATTTGATCTATCTGATTGTCTATCTGTCTGTTTCTGTCTGTCTGTCTATTTGCAGTGCCAGGATGAAATCCAGGGCTTTGTACATGCTAGAAAAGTGCTCTACCGCTGACTGGTTTTAAAGGGAAAAATTAAAAACACAAACCTAGAGGACAATAGTAATAACTACAACTGGACTAGAACGTTCTGCATTTTCTAATTACACCCACCTCTGTGCCCCCTGTGCCCTCAGTCCAGGGCTGAAAAGGCCCCGTCCCCATCACAGTGTGTGACACTGTTTTGCTTTCATCAGCACGTGTGTTGTACCCATACATAGTGCTCAGTGGTGAGTCCTTCAGAGGAGCTTCAGCTTTTGTCTCCAGGGTGGACCTTGGCTACCCAGTGGTCCCCATTGTGTTCTCTCCCCGTGGGTTGAGACTCTGCAGGACCGCTTCCCAGCCATGTCATCCTTAGACATAAGAGGTAGCATGGTGGTGATGTGTGAGCCCTCATCTCGCCGTGCCTGCTGCCAGGCCCTAGACTTGGTGTGGGTCATGGGCCCATGTGGGTGTTGGGCATGCGTGAAGTGCCTGGTACACATAACTGGGCACTCGTCCTTCCCCACAGCCTCTTTTTCAAGGTAGTTATTTCTGTGGCGCTGTTCCTCACTCATAGGTGAATGCTGTTAAAAATAACTCAAATAAATAAGAAAGAAAAGAGGGATTGATCGATAGGTGTATAGATTCCCTCAACAGCTCAGCTAGACATAAAGAACCATTTCACCACAGAGGATGCTAAAGGAAGTGGAACAGAAATGCTCACCCTGTTCATCACATGTTAGTTGTGGTTACTCCTTAGCATTTGCTAGAAGTTGCTTGCAGGACAGCCTTCACAGTCTTTAGTAGATAGCGCATTTGCATGTGACCTGTGAGCACCCTCCCTGTACCTCTAGTTTGCTGGTATATGTACATTGTGCAGATGTCCACTAAGCTGCATTATTCAGAGTAGGGACAAGGACAAATGTCTGTCTGTGTTCAGTAATATTATCAGCCTGTGGTTGCTTGAGTCTGTGGGTGCAGAACCTGTGGACATGGTGGGTAACTACATACAGTCACAGCACTTAGGGGGGCAGTGGGAACCATCCATTGTTTGGCCAGTGTAAGAAGTTGTGCCTTGTCCTGAGTGGAATGCACAGAGGTCATAGGATTATCAGGGAGCCAGAGAGCAGGCTCAGGAGTCAGGACAAAGCAGAGGCCCCTCTGTCCTGGCATGTACTCCACACTTGGCCCCCTCTCCCTTCTTCTTTTACAGGCTCTTTGAGAAGCCACACCTCTGGCTTTTGTAATGAATGCTTGATCAGCCATGATTGACTTGTATTTACCACTCTCCAGTGGCTCCTCTCAGAAGCTCAGCTCCTCTGTAAGTAGTGCAGACCCCACAGGGGATTCCTTCCCAAGTTCTCATGGAAAATGCAAAGCAGAGGCTGTGCTTGCCCAGGCAGCTTCTGCTTGGAGGACAGATGAGAACATGCTGAGGTCCCTTGCTGAGCAGGATGGGTTAGTTCGGAAAAATTAGAAGAACTTAACACTTGACTATGCCAGGACACTCCAGATGTTAGGGGGCACCTATGGAGGAGGGGCAGAGCGCGGCTGCTGCACCTAGGGCAAGGAGAAGGGAGGGTGGCCCCACGCATCTCGGTGACCTCACAGGCTTGCCTTGTATGAGGAAGTTGCCCATTGATTCTGGAGTAGCTTCTCTCTAGCTGGCCCTTCTGCCTTCACAGCAGCCAGAGGTACGCATGTTCTCTAGCACAGGGAGCCAGTCCCTCCCTGTGTTAGAGTGAACAGCCCCTGGGTATTGGGGTTGCACATATCATCATGTGCAGTCTGATAGGAGGCTTGTCTTGAGGGTGACTGTCTGCTGTCCTAAGATGGCAGTGCTGGGAGTCCTGATTCATTTAGAAGCTAAGGTTGGAGTATTGCTTGAGCTCAGGAGTTTGAGAGTAGCCTGGGCAACATCGTGCTGACTTCTATTGCAACAGGAAGGACAGATGTAGTGGAGGACACCATGATCCTCTGTTGTCTTAGTTAGGGTTACTGTTGCTGTGATCAAACACCATGACCAAAGAAACTTGGGGAGGAAAGGGTTTCTTTGTCTTACACTTTCATATCACTGTTCATCATCAAAGGAACTCAAGCAGGGCAGGAACCTGGAGGCAGGAGCTGATGCCGAGGCCATGGAGGGGTGCTGCTTACTGGCTTGCTCTCATGGCTTTGCTCAGCCTGCTTTTTTATAGCACTCCTGACCACCAGCCCAGGGATAACACCACCTACAATGGACTGGGCCCTCCCCCATCAGTCACTAATTAAGAAAATGCCAGATTTTTTGAAGGAATTTTCTCAATTGAGGTTCCCTTCTTTCAGATGACTCTAGCTTGTGTCAAGTTGACATAAAACTAGCCAGGACAGCTACATACTGGAAACCTGGAAACTTCTCCTATTTAAAAAGCTTGCGAACTCGGTGCCTGTTTTTCAGAGAACAGAAAACGGTCTTCTCGGCTTCCTGCTGGTTGCTCTCAGTCGCTTTAGGGTGGAAAAAGTGGACTCCTTTTAGGGAGGGTACATGCATTACCAGGTTATTTCTGTTTGCAGTAGTGGTACATGCTACAACCAGACACTACCAAATAGGGAATGGGTGGTGCCTGGGGAGATGGATCTGTCTATGGTGTGCTTGCCATGCAAGTGTGAGCACCTGAGTTCAGTTCCCAGAACCCATTTTAAAAAGTGGAGCGTGGTGGCGTGTGTTTGTAATCCCAGCACTGGGGAGACAGAGACAAGAAGATTCCTTGGAGCTCTCTGAGTATCTGGGAAATAACCCCCACCCCGTGAGTTCTAGTCCCTTAGGAGGGCATATCATAACCCTGACTGCAGCCGCACAGTGCGCTTGCTGAGGGATGTAGTCAGCGGGTCCCTTGGCAGAACGCTCTAATGTGACTACATGGTTAAAATGAATTTTCGGGGGAATCAGAAAACCTGCACACTGTCCTGCTGTAGCAGTGAGGACTGAGGTGAGTGTTTGCCTGGGGAGAGTTCTTGTGAGCTAGGGAGGCCACAGTGTATATGCTTCCATCCACAGACCTGTCCCCAAGACAGCAAACACAGGACAGTTCTCTGACCTCAACCTGTGGGTCATGACCCTTTCACAGGGGTTGCCGAAGACCATCAGAAAACACAGCTGTTTACATTACAATTCATAACAGTAGCAAAATTACAGTTATGAAGTAGCAATGAAATAATGTTATGGCTGAGGGTCACCACAACGTGAAGAACTGTATTAAAGGGTCTCAGCATTAGGAAGGATGAGAACCACTGCCCTAGAGGCTTCCCCTCCCCACCCTTTAATTCCTGAAAGAAAGGAGTAATGGGACTATAAATTTTAAGAAACCCTTACATTGTTTTGAAAATCTTTTTTAAAAAAATTAAAGTGAAGGGAGACAGTAGTTGAAAGCGCATTTTAAATGCCGCTTTTGTCCTTGAATGTGGTATCCGGAGTGCTTTCCATGTGTATCTTACACCTCTGGCCATATATGACTGCCACGGGTCACTTGTGTACAGTCAGCTGACTGCATCAGCCCAGCCCAGAAGGAGATTCTCAGGATTCCCTTAGGACCCTCTTCCTGTGTCCTCAGCCACACTGTGTCCCGGCCAGGCTGTGTCTCCTGCAGAGCTCTGTCTGGGTCAGTCAGTGTTCAGAAACACTGCTGTCTTTGCCTGGACACCGGTCCTTCAGGCACGCAAGCTTTGTCACTGGGGGCCGTGAGCAGAAGAGTCACCCTGCTGACAGTGGTGTGCTTGTATGAACTGCATCCAAGCTGCTGAAAACCCATGCGCTGGCCTGCACCATGCTGCCCTGAACAGCCCTGTCTGCCATTCACACAGCCTCTTCTTAGACTCTTGTGCTCATGTTTTTCCTGCTTGTTTCCAACAATTGTAGGCATTTTTAGAAAGAGAAACATCATTTTGAGGCATTTTGCTCCTTCTAAGACAAAAATAATAAATACAAATGTAACCATTTAAAAACAAGGCCTGGTGCAAAGGCGTCTCATTGGGAAGAGGTCCTCATCTACTCATTGTCCCCATGCAAAGAGCAAACTGCAGTCTCCATGTCTCAGCACAAGTCAGAAGAAACAAATGTGGGTCAAAGACATACGTATAGAAGCCCAAAGTAGAAACTGCCCTCCTGTCGTTATCCACAAACATTGGAGTACAGCCTTTGTGCATAGTGTTTGTGTTGTAATTATCTAGGAATGGCTTGTGCATGTGCAGGAGGGCTAACAGATTAGCACATACTGTATTCTTTACATTAGAGGCTTGAGAATTTATGGGCACCTAACCCCAGGGGTCCAGAAACCCTTTTCCCCCTGACTTGCCGGACAATAGCCAGATCCATCTAGATGAAAAGTGTCTGTTGTCAGAAGACGCTGTTAAGGTGTGTGTGTGTGTGTGTGGGGTAATGTGTACAGTATGAGGGCATGACTGACAGAGGACTTTGTGCCTGCAGTAGGTTCAAGAGAACCCTTGAAGTCAATAGAAGGAAAACTAAAGAAATCAGTTGAAAAAAGAGCCAAGAGATTTGAGATGTCCTTGGAAATTAAAGAAACTGGTTGAAGAAAGAGTCAAGAGCTGTGAGCAGATTTCCTATGAGAAGTGGAAGGGCAGCAGATAAGAGCGTGGAGAGATACTGGACATGACTGGAGAGATACTGGGCATGGCAGGCCTGGGTGGGGATGTTGACATAGCTCAGGCAGGCCTGAGCTCTCACCCACAGCCGTGGGCACTGCTGTTGGTGTGGGGCGTCTGCAGCTTCGAGACTCTGCGTGTGAAAAGATAGACACGATGTAGGGAACACTTTGGGATTCTCCTAATCAGTTAAGTGCCTGCCCACACCTGAGTAGTGTGGCGGCATCTGGACTGTGGCTGCGGTCCGTGAGAGTCTCCTGCAGTTACTCTTATAGCTGGTGAACATCATCCTTGTTTCTTCTACATTGCTCTGTCTGTTCACCCGCTCCCTGTTGGTGCACGTAGACTTGTTTTCCTTTCTTTGTTACTAAAATACTGTCACAAGGAAAAGCTTCACATACTGTGTCACAGTTTGCCATTCAGTAAGTCCCCAAGATTGGAACAGCCCTGTCACTACAGGGTAGGTGTTCTGAGGGGCTGTGACAATCCTCTCTGCCTCTTCCTCCGACCTTAGGTAGTTGCTGATCTGACACATGAGCAGGGCATTCTGAGTTTGTGTGCCTCACACATCCCTTTTCTAGCCAAATTGACATTTTAGCATCTATTTGAGGTATTGCCCTCTTTACATTTTTAGCCTGCTAGTTTTGATTTCAGGAGTTTCTAGTGTATTAGGCATGTGTGTTGTGTGCTTTGATCTTATCCCTCATTTCCTCCTTGTCCTCTCTCCTCCTCCTCACCAGTCCACTTCCTCTTCTTAAGTAGTTCTCTCCTACATGTTCCCCATCTTAGACAGGGCGGAGGGGGGGGGAGGGGGGAGCAAGTGTGCACCATTTGTCTTTCTGAGCCAATGTTAGTCTTTATTTCATTTAATATAATATCTCTGGCTCCATCTACTTTGTGGCAGATGCCACAGTTTCATCCTTCCTTATGGCTGAAGATGCTCCAGTTCGTGTATATCCCAGACCTTCTTCCTCTGTTCAGCTGCTGACTGCCACCTAGGCACTGCAGTGGGCACAGAGGTGCAGGTTTCTCTTGTCTGTGCTTTACTCCTGGGTGTACCTGGGAGTGGCAGAGCTGGACCAGACGATGGGTACAGTTTCCGGTTCCTGCAGATGCTCCATCCTGATTTCTGTGCTGGCTGCACTGGTTTAATCCCCACTGAAGTGCGCTCTCTCTGGCTTTTGATTTTGTTTTGGTAGTGTTCTTCTGACGGGTGCATTTCTCTGACGGCTAAGGGCATTGAACATTCCTTCGTGTATTTATTGGCCACTTATACTTGACTTTCTTGAGACGTGCCTATTCATTTCACTTGGCCCTTGTTGACTGGATTATTTGAGGTTTTTGTGTTTCAATTCATGTTCTTTTTACGTTCTGTGTATACACCCACCAGATGTCTGGCTGAAGATCGTTTCCCGTTTGCTGTGCAGAAGCTTTTTAAATGTGATGTAACCCCACTTGTCAGTTCTTGCTCTTATTTCCGAGCTATCGGGCCCTATTGAGAAAGGCTTTGCCTGCCTGTGTCCTGAGTTTCTTCTAGTAGCTTTAAAATTTCAGGTCTTCCCCCATTTTGAGTTGGTTTTCTTCAATGTGAGAGGGGATCTAGTTTAATTTTCTATGTTTGGATGTTCAGCTTTCCCAGTGCTTTGTTGAGGAGGCCCTGCTTCCTCCAATTATATTTTTAGCACCTTTGTTAAAAGTCAGAATACTGTAGATGTGTGGGCTTGTTTCTGGGTCCTGTGGCATTCTGTCGGCCTGCGTTCCGTTACCATGTTGTTGTCGTATGACTCTCGAGTATAATTTGAGATAGTTATTGTGACGCCTCGGCCGTTGCTGTTTCTCCTCAGGATTGCTTCGGCTAGTCTGGATCTCTTGTCCTTCTTTTCTCCTCAGGATTGCTTCGGCTAGTCTGGATCTCTTGTCCTTCTGTGTGAGTTGTAGGGTTGTTTTTCTGTGAAGAATATCTTTGGGGTCTTGATAACAACTGCATCGACTCTGTAGGCTGCTTTCAGTAGCATAACCACTTTAACTACATTGATTTTGCTGTCTGCGAGCCTGGCAAGTCTTTCCACCTACTCTGCCTTCTTTGGTTTCTTAAAGTTTTCTTACAGAAGTCTTCCATCTTACTATTTGGTTTATTTCTCTATTTTATTTGTGTGCTCATTCATTCATTCATTCATTCATTTCAGAGCTATTATCAGTGGGATTGCTTTCCTGATCTCTTTCTCAGCTTGCTTGTTATTGATATGCAGAGAGGCTGATGATTTCTTTATGGTGGTTTTGTTTCCTGCCACTTTGCTGAAAGTGTTCATCAGATCAAAGAGTTCCCTGATGGCCTTATGGTCTTGGGGGTGTAAGATCATGTCATCCCAGATGGGGATACTGTGACTCTTCCTTTCCCACTCAGGTCCCTTCTGTTTCTTTCTCTTGCTTATTGCTCTGGCTCACTAGCATTCTGTGAGTAATCGGAGATAAGAGTCCCGACTCTTTGTCTCATCCTTGGTCCCCTTTTAGTGTAGCACTGGCTCAGGGTTGGTTACACATAGCTTTTATTACAGTGGAGGAATGTTCCCTCTTACCCTGTTGTCTTTTATCACGAAGGGAAAGTGAATTTGGTGGAGAGCCCCCTGCATCTTTTGAGATTATCGTGTGATTTTTCTTTTATCCTTGGACCAGGTGGTTGTAATATTTTCTGCTTTCTTCCGGCTTTCCTTTTGTTAGGTAAAAAGGGAAATACCTTCTCCACACCCTGGGAACACTTGACAAGGAGAGGGGGTGCTGTGTTCTGGAATCCCAGCATGCTCTGTCCTGGCTTGAATGCCTGTCCTGTGCCTTCTCTGTTGGTCTGTACCTCTTCCTCTTGAGGGCTGTCTGTCCACACCGACTTCACCCCCTCCATGCCCTTTTCAATTATTTTTTACAGACTTTGAAGAAAATAGAGAGGAATTAGCTAAGTTCCCTGCAGGTATCTGCAGTAAGCTGACAGTCGTTGCGAGGGTTTCATTTAAAATACTGACTGTGGGTTAATCACACACAGGCACACACACACACACACACACACACACACACACACACACACACACACACACACACACACACACTGTACACACACCCCGTAAATCCACTGCTGCCCTCCCTTGGCTGTTGTGTGTCACAGTGGTGACAGATGCCCCTGTTCTCACATGGAAGCAGTGACATTGTCAACCGTGTCCCCACTGTCCCCTTACTGTTCCCCTGGGCGAGCCCCCCCCACCCCCCAGGGGTGCAGAACTCTGAGGCCAGGCTGGTGCTGTGGCAGGGATGGCACTGCCCTGCCATGCACACTTGTCGCCCATACACTCAGCAGTGTGGTTACGGAGCTGTTGTGAGATATGATGGGTGGCATGAAAATTAGACAGGTTAGCTTCCAGCCATGCTTTAAAATAGTTTGAAATATCAAAGTGCCAAAGACTGCATCGAAACACAGGTGTTAAGGCTGAGCTTGCGTGTCTGTTTATTTAGGAGCAGTCTCTGAGAAGGAAGTCTGTGGGTGGCTGGTGCTGTGGGGTTCCCCGACATTTTAACATGACAGCGCTGACCAGTGTACTGTAATGATACTGTTATATACCTGTTGCCTCTTGTGGGAGGGGCTGTGTTCTAAGATCCCCAGTGTATGCCTAAGACAACAGGTAAGTCCCGTCCACCGCCTTCCCTCTAGGTGCATACCTGTGGTGGCATTGAATGTAGAAACCAGGTGCAGGTGAACACTGACAGCAGTGTAGACCGTCCCTGCTGCCATGGGACAGTAGTGTACACATCTCAAGCACGCCGCAGGAGAGGAGATCACGTCCTAGGCAGGGCAGCATGGAGCAGACGTCACCAAGCTGCATCATTGTAAAGCCATGAACTACTTCTCAGTTTCCCATTAGACTGCGCACATCTTGGGGAGCTGAGCCTCAGAAAGGGAAACTGTGGACGGGGGTGGGGGGGATGAGGGGGGCAGTACCATGAGCAGGCATTGGTGGCTTCCTTTTAGTAGTACAGCCGGAGGGGTAAGCTCAGTAAGCTGACACTGGTTTATGCTGTGGATGGTTTTTCTTGCTGGTTTGGATGAGGATTAAGGTGTTTTGTTGGTATATTTTGTTTTTATGTTTGATTGAACTAGGGAGTTTTATTTGTCTTGGTTTTCTTGAGATATGACTCAGAGTTTTGAAAAACTGACCAGTAGTTGGATATGGTTTACAAAAATAATTTTTTTCCAGTAAGTTAGAATTGCCTCATCTTGCCGGGCTGTGCCCCAGGGAGTGCTCATCCTTTGTTAATGTAAAGCAGTTGTGGACTAGCCTCTCCAGGAGGGCTTTTACAAAGTGCCCAGTGCTTTCCCTAGGGACCAGTGATTCTAACTGCTTCATCTTGGTGAACTCTCAAGCATCCTGCTTGTTTAAATTGGTCACTTGGCTGTTTGTTTTTCTGTCTTTAAAAAAACCAAAAAAAAAAAACAAAAAAAACAAAAAAAACAAAAAAACCACCAAAACAGTGGGCAGTTCCCCTCGGACTGGTCCCAAGCACACGACCTCAGAGTTCATGGTGATGGTGCAACAATGGCCTGGCCTAAAAACCACAGACAGTGGGAGATGTGTCCATGGCAGAGTAAGTGGGGGACAGGCCACCGCCAGGAGGCCCAGGTGACTCCCCTCTTCCCTCCACAGCACTGGCTGGCCGAGCTGAGCACGGTCCCTCTCAGAGCTTTCTGCCGCTGTCGCCGTTCTCCAGATAACAAGGTCAATTTCATTCTTTCCTCCATTATCCTCACAGAGCCTTTGTGTGTCAAAGGAGAACTGGGTGGGGAGTTGTGGGGCTCTGGCCCCTGCTGGTGGGGTGAGGCAGGTGACCTGGTCTGGGTTGGTCACTGCAGTTCTGTGAGCCCAGGTTTGACACGTAACATAATGACAGTGTGGCCTCCTGGAACTCTTGTGGGCACAGTGTTACGCCGTGTGGTGTGGTGTGGTGTGTAGGCGGCTCTCAGTAGATGCCAGTTGTGTGTTCAGGACAATTCTGCTGTCCTCGAATCTTGCGGTTGTCACTGTGTGACCTACTTTTGTTAGGAGAAATCAACTTTTCATGTCTTCATCTCTGAGTCATTGTTTGGTTATATTTTGGAAACATTAAATGTTTTCCCTTGTTCTCTCCCTTTTTTTTTTTTTTTCAATAATATTTTGCTGGCCGATGGTAGCGCCTGACCTTTGTGAGAAGAGAGTGTGTAAGCGGTTGGGTTTGAGGCAGCGCACATGTCTGCTCCTGAGGGCGCTCCACTGTGTCCTAAGCCCTGAGGCCCCTCATTGAGTGAAAGCCGCCAGCTCCAGTGCTAGTGAGGAAAGGACTCTTCGTGAGTGTGCACCTCGTCCTTTACTCCCCGTGGTCGTGGGCAGCTACCACGCGTCTTCCCTGTGATGCGGTCCAACAGTAGCGTCTTCCATGTTACTCTCTCCCCGCTCCTTCATTGTTTTTTAAAGATGACTCATTAACATGCTCTGTTTCCCTCTCCTCTGCCTGGAAAGGATGGGGATGGTTGTAAACTTCGGGGAGGTGCTCTGAAGGCTTTCTAGAAAAAGGTGTAGGAAGGGATGCACAGTGTGCTGCATGGTCTGCGCTGTCCCTGTGGCTGGTCCGCCATTGTGCTTTACTCTGAGTTGACACCCCTCGGAGGGGCTAAGACTGTGGCCTCCCTCTCAGGTCTTGCCTCTCTTGAGTCCACTGAGTCATGTCCACTGAGTCGTGCCATGCCAGGAGGCAGCCCCCTCACCTGGCTCTCTGCTGCAGGACACAGAACGTTAGCCGGAGGCAGAGGAAGTCCGAAGCAAAGGCCCCAGCCTGTGAGGCTCAGCCAGATAGCAGACACAGGCCTCCTGGGCTCGGAACCTGCAGAGCCTGTGAGATGAGAGGTGTTGTGTTGATTAGTGGAGTCCTTTGCCGGGCTCGCTGACTGACTACCACAGCCCTGTCATCCGGTCAGAGTGGTGATGAAACCTTTTCTTGGTAAAGAACTTGGTGAAGACACTGTTACCACCAAGCTGAGTTTGGAAATGCTGTTGCATAATTGGTTTTCAACATTTAAGATGTGAGGGGTGTGTGTGTGTGTGTGTGTGTGTGAGAGAGGGGGGTGGGGGGGCAGTGGAGACTTGGCTCAAAAGTTAAGAGCTCTAGCTTGATGTTCTTACAGAGGATCCAAGTTCAGTTTTCAGCACCCAAATGGTGGCTCACAGCCCTACCTATAACTCTAGCTCCAGGGATTCTCTGGCCTCTGTATGTCCACTTAGACATGCACGCGCTCACACGCATGCACACCCACCCACACACACACACACACACACACACACACACACACACACACACACAATTTTTTTTACTGTAAGAAACAAAAGGAGAACCAAGTGATAAACAGAGCTCATGGAGTAGCCCGGAGCCAGCTGATGGTCCTCACCATCGGTGTAAAAGCTGTATTTCCAGCAAAGCCACTGTGTCAGAGTACCTCTCTCAGGGGCTCCTTTAAGGCTGTGTTCCTCTAGCAGCACAACCATGTCGTGTTACACACACACACACACACAGCACCTGTTCTATTAGGTAGACGAGGCAGTCGTCACAGAAAGAGACCAGCCTTTGATGTTTGCCGTTGTCTGTAACATGCTCCTGTTAGGAATAGGGACTAAACTGGAGGAGTGCCACACGGGACAGGAGACATGGTCACGGTGTGTGGTGGCATGGTGCCTTACATAGCAGCTTGAGCGCGCTAGCTGGTACCATGTGGTGCTACAGGGTTCAGTGGCTCCCTCTTCCTGGCAGCCTCTTTGGGTTGCCACTCCTGAGAGCATCACACTGACTTAGGATGGTGTGTTGATGGCAGAGACCTGCTGGCAAGCTCTCCGCTTACATGAGACTTGCAGAGTCCACTTGGATGTGTGGGAACAGCTATTGTGAGGTAGTCATTTCGTTTCTGGATGCCCTGAAGACCCACGTGGAGTTCAGCCTGCAGACTTCACATGGTGCACAGGGTGGCTGGGCTGCTGGGAGCAGCTGGAATGGTCAGAGTGCTCTTTGGCTGTCTTCCATAGCCTTTTAAAAGGAAGACTGTTCATCTGGTGTACAGGGATGTGCTTTTAAAATGTTAAGAGTCTGACTTGGGGCTGATTACAGCTAGGGGTGTAGCCTGAGGCAGGGCTTTTACCACAGTTAACAAGGCCCTGGATTAGCGCCTCAGAACTACAGAAAGAGAAGTTAAAACAGATACAGTGATGTCTGAACAAACACTTTTTGTTAAAGAAAAAACGTACAGAGAAACATTTAAAAAGCATCATTTTGTTTGTAATGAGTAAGGCTTTAGCATGTCTTTCTCTAACAGTGTACTAGTAGAAAGGCTTCCACTAATTAATTCTGAAACTGTAAAGCTGTAGTAAGTGTTCTAATTTGCCGCCGGCTGCTTAATTGACCTTGTGAAAATAATTGAATGTCTAACCTGTGTCTTCCTGTCCGGTCCTTAGACATTCTAGTCTTGCTAAGTGAGGTGTCAGTGAGGGCGGGCCGAGCTCTCCCTGCATGGTTCAGGACGTTCTGCTGTGGTTCAGCCAGTTGATTTTTCTCCTCATGTGTTCCGATCTTGGGCTCCCCACCCCATTGCTTTACAACATGCCCAGAGCATGGGGGAGTAGAAAGCATTACAACGCTGTAAACAGTGATCAGATTGAAGGCCAGATATTCCTATGGTTCTGTGTGCTTGTGACACAGCGTGTTCAGGGCCTGTAAACATATTGTAAAGGAGAGAGAGTCAGTTGTGTGAGCACTGGGCCCTGGTCTGCTGAGAAGACTCTGCCCAGCTCTCAGCATCTGTTGCATGAAAGGGCATTTACTGCAGTGTGGAGCTCTCTGTTTAAGAGAGGGAATTTAGAAGGAGTTCCTGGGGTCAAAGGTCACTGCTAGTCCTGTAGGTAAAATTCCTTGCTATGGCCTGTGTAGCTTTCAACTCTGAGTCCATGCGCCAAGCGTCCCCTTTCGTTAGTGTGGATTCTTTTTCCTTGAAGTCAAGAGGGTGGAAAGATGATGGACAAACAAACCAGACCAAGCGGGGTGCTTTCTACAGTTTACATTTCATACTGGATGGGCCCAAATTATGTTCAGTTGTTTATACATTATGCTCTAATCGATTATGAATGTCAAAGCTTTCTTAAGGGATGTTGTGTCTGTCTGCTGTCTTCTGCACTTAGCATTGTGTTTCTCCTCTGGCAAAAGCTTGCTCTGCCTGAGCCCCTGCCCAAGCCCCTGCCTGTTTTATCTAAGTTTTTTTTGATGCCTTTCATTAGATTACATAACAGAAATTACAAACCAGGTGTGACATTTCCAGTATACTTTCACCCTATTCAAATAACATGTAAATGTGAAGTGTAATGATGTGATAATGATGTAATTAAATCGGTTTTGCCCATTTAGTTTGTGACTGCTGAGTAATCTACCCACTTCCACTCTACTAGAAACAGAGACCCCGTTGAATTCCTCATGCTGTGAGACACATAGCAAGGAGAGTTCCATTTCCAAGCCCCTGTTCATTTGTGTGAACCAGCCCTAGCTAGTGAATAGTCAGTCACAAGTAAATGTTCGTAGCCAGTGCTTACTTAATTCAGGTCTCCAGCAAATGGAGTACTTTTTACCCTTCCCCTTTCCTTTCTGCGCACTGATGGTTTGCAGACGTGATGGCAAGGCTTCAGCAGCCGGTTTGGACCCGAGCTAACAGAGACTGGAAGATACCAGGTGTGGATGATAGCACAGGAGAAACAGGAGAGAGTCTGACCTCGGGGAAGCTCTTTGCTGTCTTTGTGCATCCTTGAGAGAATTAGTCCCTCAAGTTCTTGTTTTACTTCTTGGGCTTCAAGAAACAGTTAAATCACAATGGTAAAATGTATGCCTTGCTGAAGAGGCTGTGTTTAGTAAAGTGGGCAGTGGGAAGGTTGAAGATAAGCTGAGATCACATGGAAGTGCTGAAAGATGGAGCTCCCTCCCCGGGTGGCGGGGGTGGGGTGGGGGGGGGGGGCAGAGATGACTCATTAGTCAGTGCTCACCCTGGAGGCATAAGCCTAAACTCAGTGCAAAATATTTAAGAGAATATTCAGAACATGTGTGTGAAATCATGGCTGTCCCACATCTTCAGCACCACAGAGAAAAAGTGCTGCATGAACCCAGATCAGGCCCTCACCAGACAGAGCCCATGGGTTCCCATCATCCCAGAGGGCCTGGCTCTACCCTCAGTGGGAAATTCTGTGTTGTCAGGTGTTCAGTAGGTTAAAATCTGCAAGCTAGGGATGATTTTCAGGGATTAAAAAGTTGTTGGTTGGGGCTGGAGAGATGGCTCAGTGTTAAGGGCCCTTACTGCTCTAGAAGACCTGGGTTGAGTTCCCAGCACTCATTTGGGCAGCTCATAAGCACCTGCAACTGCAGCCCCGGGAATCTGGCACCTCTTCCCAGCCCTTTCCCCGGAAGACGCTACAGCGGATTGGTGTATGGATGGAATGCGTTAGCCCATGACCTGTGTTTTCCCTAAATTGGGCATTTGTACCAGAGTCGGTCGCTCAGCTCTTGGAGTCCCTGAGGTACTAACTGACAGAGCTGAGACCACGTGTGTAGCCCTGGCTCTGCAGAGCAGGCTTCCTCAGTAGAGAGAACACATCTGAGTGAGGAGGGGGGTAAGTAAGTGAGGGAGGGAGTGAATGAGCGAGTGAGCGAATGATTAAGTGAGTTTATGAATGAATGAGTGAATGAGCATCTTCAGTAGCATAGAGGCCTGCAGGAGCAGTGAGCGGTGTAGGACAGGCCAGTTCTCATCACAGTTGCTTTCATTTCTCCTGAGTTAGAGTTAGCTTACAATTCACACCATCAAGGAGTCTCTTCGTGAACTGAACTTGTCAGAATTTGGAATGGAAGCTTGATGGAACTATTTCTGGTGGGTGGATTCCTGGGAGCCCTGCTTGCCTGCTGCTGTCTGCTGGCATGGTATTGGCTTTTGCCAGTGACTGGGAAGAGGGCCTGTCCTTGCCAGACCTGCCTTGGCCTTGAGAATATACGTTCTGGGTCCAGGTGCCCAACCACTCCATGACATGACATCCTACATGCTTCAGGTTATCGGTTGTGTGACTCCGTACACTGGAGCCTTGCTTGAAGCACATAAATGTCTCTGGTCCTGGTTTATTTTTAGGAGGGAATTCTTTCAGATCATCATGTGCCCTTCTTCTCTCCTCCACCTTTCAGGAGGGACACAGAGATTGCCGCGTGCCATCGGGATGTCCCTGGCCAAGGAACTCATCTTCTCTGCACGAGTTCTTGATGGTCAGGAAGCCAAAGCTGTGGGCTTGATCAGCCACGTGCTGGAGCAGAACCAGGAAGGGGACGCTGCCTACAGGAAGGCACTGGACCTGGCGAGAGAGTTCCTACCTCAGGTACCAGTGCGAGCCCCCAAGTCCACCTGAGATCACTCCATAACATTCTCCCATAGTGCAGCATCCAACTCACAAGCCCGGGTGGCCCTGTCCTGCCTCTCAAGTAAAGCAATTAAAATAAGATTTGAAGGTAATCTGAGGACTGCACTGGAGACAGACACACAGACAGACACATGGCACGCATGCATATCACACACACACACACACACAAGTGTAGCTTCCTAGCAAGTTGTTTTAGCTTGTTTACCAACTTGTACTCTAACCTAAGTTACCTCCATAGAGAGAGTGAAGGTGGGCTGCTACCTCAGATGTAGGTATGTAGATGACACTGTCTCCCACTGAGTCAGGAGACTGCATGTGCACACTCCTGTGGAAGCCAGGGATTGCCGTTGGTGTTTTCATCTTTTATATCGAAGAAGGATCTCTTTCTTGGGCCCCAAGCTTTTTAGTTCAGCCCATCAGTCCAGTCAGCGTGCTTTCTGCCTGTTTTGGCCTCCCCAAATTCTGGGATTACAGGCTGGCTGCCACACCAACCTGCCATTCATGTGTGTTGAAGATCTGAACTCTGAGTAAGCACATTACCCACTGAGCCCTTTCCTTGGCCCCACTGTGTTGTGTGATAATCTAAAAAGACCATTCAAGCCGGGCGGTGGTGGCGCAGGCCTTTAATCCCAGCACTCGGGAGGCAGAGCCAGGCAGATCTCTGTGAGTTTGAGGCCAGCCTGGGCTACCAAGTGAGTTCCAGGAAAAGGCATAAAGCTACACAGAGAAACCCTGTCTCGAAAAAACCAAAAAAAAAAAAAAAAAAAAAAAAGACCATTCAATTCAAAATATAGCATCCAGTTGACACTTATCTCCTGTGGATAGATGTAAATCAAGATCTAAGAACTCAATTCTGTTCGCAGAGTATGGCCGTCTCTAGGGTAGGGATGGCAGCTGAGATACCACAGCATGTGAGCGTTCCTGTCTTCTCAGAGAGGGCATTTAGTTCTTCCCTCCATAACCCAGACATACCTGAGGGGACACATCTGTGCCAGCCCACCATCACTACAGTTAGCTGTCCATGCTGAGAGGACACTCCTGGCCGGTCTGTGTCCCCGAGGTGGCTCTCCATGCTGCAGGAGAAGAGATAATGAGTACGTAAGTGATGGCTCAGAGCCTCACTTGGCAGCTGCAGTTCATCTCCAGCCTGAGCGCCAGGCATCGCCCCTGGTTGGTGTGGTGCTGAGCCAGGCAGACTTCCCGGGCTCCCCTCTGCTTCACTTGAAAGGACAGGACCTGAGGAGTGCTGGACGTTTAAAGGACATACAGCTCCTGCTGCCATCAAGACCCAGTTTGATCAGTGAGCCACTCTGAAGTCCAAGTCGCTCAGAAAGTCGCTTTCTATCTAGCGTCTCAGTGGTGGTTAGCTGATCCTTGGATCCAGCGTTGAGAATATGTGAATTCTGCTGAGGTAGTCTGCATAATTTGCCCAGGTTTTAATTAAAATTTGTTTCTTTCCTTTGACTTTCAGGGGCCTGTTGCAATGAGAGTGGCCAAACTAGCAATTAATCAAGGGATGGAGGTGAGTGTTTCGGGTGCTGCCGGGGAAGGAGGCTGCTACTCAGAATCAGGCTTAGACATCTGTGTCGTTCCTAGTGCTCTAGAATACAGCTGCTGCCATATTGACTGAAGCTGTTGGGATTCCCTTCAGGGCCATAGCTGCAGAATTCCAGTGTCCCTGAAACTTAGGGCAGCCTTCTTCTCTCTGCCATTGCTTTAGTGGGGTCCTCAGCCAGTCCTGAGGAAACAGAATCCTTAGCCAGATCACACTTCTATCAGTAATCCAAGGAGAGCCGCCCAGCTCCATGCTGAGTAATTGCTTTCTACCTGGAATCTTTCATGTGTGTGCAGGGAGAAGCACTGAACCCAGGCTGGTCTGAGGGTGTTTGTGTGTCACACTGGGAACATGACTGCAAAGGAGAGGAGTCCTGGGCTAGCGGAACAGTGGACAGTGCAGGTTCTCATAAACTTTGGAACTCGCGTGCGTGCGTGCGTGCGTGCGTGCTGGCGTGTGCGTGCATTCGTGGTGTGTGTGCAAGTCTTCATTAACCCTCACTGTACCCCCTACTTAGTGAGTACTGCAGCTAGCTCCTTGTCAGACATGCCTCTGAAGCAGAGAGAGGTCACATAACTCTCCCAAGTTGCACAGCTCTAGATGGTAGGGTCAGACTGTGACTTCAGGAGTTTAGTTGCAAGTCTCAAGTTGCACATACTTCTGAGCAGCTGTGCTATGTTTGAAGGATTCTGTTATTTTAGATTGGGGCTATTTCGTTTGAGTTTGTATTGAATCCTCCTTATTCTGCTAAAATACGTTTTTATCCTCAGGTCGACTTAGTGACAGGGTTAGCCATAGAAGAAGCCTGCTATGCTCAGGTAGGTAGCACGGTCTCAGATTCAGTGGGTGTGCACATTCCAAGTTACACCCATGCGTGGTAATTCCAAGGGAGTCTGTTTCTGTATGCATTCCCATCCTCCGGACGGGATTTTTGCAGGGGTGCCCTGCCACGTGCTGATGGTATTTGTGGCACATTGGCTGTTCCTGGGATTCTGAGCCTTCTGTCTTCACTGAAAAAGAAAACTGTATGATCATATTGATGGACCCCTCTCCCCTAAAGCAAAAGTCTTTGTCAAGGTCTAGTCTATATTCCCCATCAAAGCTCACAAGAAAGTGTGAGCAGAGCAGGCCCTGTGCTGACATGGTCCTTACCCATCAGGGTCACGGTGGTGGCGTCCTCCCACTGTCCTTTCAGCATCGGGTTAGGAGCCGAGCTAATGCACTAAGACAAGCTTGAAAAGGTAAAAATGAAGCTACTGACAGAACTGAGGAAATTCCAAAAAATCAGCAATGGAAACTCCTCAGAAGTTACAGCAAGATCACACTAATCCTGCACACCAGCAACAAGGGAAGGAAGTGTGTGGCCATTAGCTTAGTAGTCAAAACATTTAATAAAGCATCACAAGCTTAGTAAACACCTGTGGCAGACACCGTGATCCGTATCACTAGATGTCCGTGTTTGAGGGCAGGACGACTCAGTATCATTCAGAAGGGAGTCCTGCAGGGTGTGGTGATGCACACCTTTATGTCAGCACTCCGTAGGCAGAGGCAGGTGTGAATTCCAGGTCAACCAGGGCTGTACAGTGGAGTGAGACCTTGTTTCTGAACAAAGACAAAACGTCTGTACATTTAATTCAATCACAACAAGGATCTTGACTCCTTACTTTATGGATAAAAGGTTGATTCAGAGTTCAAAGATATCGAACAGATAGCTCTGTGTGGCCAGAGATAGAGCTGGGAGACCAAGAGGACCCAGAGTCAAGACTCTGATGATGCTTGCGAAAGAGCACATCAGTGGGTCCAGGGGCTGACTTGGGGCTCCACACAGCCCAGCCACGGACACTGACAGAAGGACAGCAGTACGGGGGCCCCTGGGCATCCACGTACGTGGAAATGCGCAACCTTACCTTTTGCACAAAATGTGGTCCCAAATGGACTGGAGAGCTGAGTGTGCATGGAGCAACTGTAGAGTTGTGTAGATGGTGCAGGAGGAAGTTCAGCCTTGGTTTGGGCAGTGTCCAGACCCCAAGAGAGGAGAGTGGTGGGCTGGACAGCGCTGAAAGGATGGAAAGGGACGAGCTGGAAGGAAGTCTTTCCAAAACACGGATCTGGTGAAGGTCTCACATCCAAGGCTCATCAGGATCTTCAAAGGCTGCACAGTAAGGTAGTGAAAATCCACTTTAAGAATGGACAGGAGGGGCTGGAGAGAGATGACTCGGTGGTTAAGAGCACTGGCTGCTCTTTCCTAAGTTCAAGTCCCACAGATCGAGAGTGAGTAAGAGATCTGAATAGCTACCTTGCTGCATCACTCACACCTAAAATAAATAAAGGAAAGAAAGAGATCTGAATAGATAAATAAATAAAAGACTGGATGAGAGATCTGACTAGCTACCTTGTCATAGTAGATGGGCAGATGGCAAACAGCCATATGAGCCTATGCTGGAAATACCTGTCATTTGGAAACTGAAGACTATGCAGTGTGTGTTAAATGACCAAACCTCACAACAGTGGGCACCAACACTCACCGTGGCTGCCGGGGGTTGGTAGTTTGTGGCCCCAAGATAGGTGCCAGTTTGAGGTAAGCCTGAGGGCTCTCTACCTTGTCACCTAATGGTTGTGCCCCCTGAGTTTAACCAGACACGGTGAGAACATGTCCGCCCAAAATCCTGCCTCTAAACTCATTCACAATTACTAATTTAGAAACAACCAAGATGTCTGTCCTTCATGGTCAGGTCTAGTGGCACATGACTAAAATCCAAGAACATTCAAGGCAGTCTGCTGTACCTTGGGACTTTGAAGGTAGCCTCCACTATACAGTGAGAGCCTCTCTCAAGAATAAAAAGAAAAGATGTCCTTCAGTGGGTGAATAGACCACCTGGTACATCGTGCAGTGATGACAGAGTAGGACCTGTCAGGCGAGAAAATGGAAACTTGAATTCATGGTGCTTGGGGAAAGGATCCATTCTGAAAGTACTGGGTACTCAGTGATTCCAGACAGTCAGTGACATTCTGGAGGAAGTATTTGACAGGTTGGAGATGAGTATGTGGAGAACAAAGAATGTTTGGGGCAGCCACGCCGTTCTGTGTACACTGTGGTGATGAGCAGATGACGTCATGCCTCTGTCCAAACTCACAGAACACACGACTCACTGACTCTTGGGGAGGCGGCTGCTGTGTGTTTGGATGCAGAGGGAGCGCAGACTGTCCACATGCTGAGCTTTCCATTTGTTTAAGCTCTGAAAATAGAATGTCTCACTTTTTAAGCATATTGGAAATGGAGAAAAAGTGCTTGGATTAAAAATAGTTTGGCCACACACTTAGGAAATTTGTTCAAAGGACAGTGGCCGCCCGGCACTTGCTGGTGGCTTTCATAGTTAATGCTTGACGTACTGTTGTGTGTGTAGATTTCAGTGTTTCATGTTTTGTCTTTCCTAGACCATCTCAACGAAAGACAGACTGGAAGGTCTTCTTGCTTTTAAGGAGAAAAGGCCCCCTCGCTATAAAGGAGAATAGGAGGAAAAGCCCATGACGCCCTGTAGTGCTGGAAGCTCTTTCAGATGGGTTCCGTGCCTGGCACGGGGAATCTCAATGACCAAAGTGGAGAGTGGGTTCTCACTACGCCTGGAGCAGGCCCTGCTCAAGCCACTGTGCGCCATGTCGTATTTATTCAGATTTATACAGCTAGCAGTGTCTGCGATCAAAACACATTAAAATTAGGTGTATGTTTTTAATATTTCCCATATATCAGGCTTTCTGTTGTTAATTTTTTAATGTGAATAATTTATATTGCACACTCTAAGGAATAATTGATTGTATGTCTACTGTGCTGCATTAAGAAAATAAAACTATTTCTGTATACCAAAAATGTGAAGTTATACCAAATACAGTTGCTGAGTAACTATGTACATACTAACAGACACATGTCCTTTGCCACCTGAGGACTTGGGATGGGCATTCTGAGTGGAACTCCCCAATGTCAATAAAGTCAATGGAAGATGATTTGAGAATCTGCCTCTTGCCCCTTGCCCAGCTTTTCAAAACAGATCTCTGCGTGTTAGATTTCAGAGTAAAAAGTCTATGCTGATTTTGTCAAGGAATCCTGTGACATGGTCGCAGAACAGGCGGTGAGGGGTCAGCCCATCCGGAGGCTCTGCTTGGCTTAGCTGTAGTGTCTTCTATAGGGGGATCCAAGGGCTGAGTGAGTACTTGGTGCTGGCTGAAGGCCGCAGTGGCCTCCTGTCCTGCAACATACATGCAGCCTGCTCGTCCCTGCTCTTCCCTTACGTAAGCTCACAGCTTCATCCTGGCTACTCTGCTATCTGAGAGTGCACAGACGTGATTCTCAAAACTTTCAAGAGACACACAGTGGGCTGACCACCACCTGGCCTACACTTGCTGTCTATCCTGATTAGGGTGGTAGCCAGGATCCCCCCTTGCTGCCCCTGGGCCAGCTGCTCCTTCACTACCTCAACCACTGAGGAGGCTGCAGCTAACCAGCTGAGGGGCCTGGCTGTTAGCAAATCCACGAAAATCTGTTAAAAGGATATCAAGGATTTATGAAGATATACAATGGGGAGAAAATGCACTCACGGATCCAGGACAAAGTAAACAGCCATGGTGGTTTTCTGTTCTGCCCAGGGGTGAATGGAACCAGCAGTCCGATCAACACATGCTCTCTTCTCAGTTTTCTCTCCAAGAGGCCATTCCCTAAGGCTGGTACTCCAAAGCTATTGGTCGAATGAAGACCCACAACACTTGGCTCTCTGGGAGTCTTGTCTGGTGTCCATACTTGTTTACTGAGAAAGCTGCTGAACTCTTGATCTCTAGCCTGAAACCTTGGCCAGTGGAGTGACCTTGCTTGTTTCCTCAGCCCCTCTGAGATACCAGGACCATGTCCTATCCGTAGCATGCTAAAAATGTCACTTGTGTTCTCACTGGGCTGGAAATGGGAATGGGAATGGGAAAGGGTGTGGATTTGTAGGCCAGGCTGCACTTGCTGCTTGGTCACCATTTGATTTCCTGACAGGTGGTTAGCCTGAAGCAGAGTCCTATAGTGACTTGAGATGGGGAAAGAGCAGGAGTAGGGTGCTGGTTCTTGGGTTTTGCCTTGCCTGGGTTTTCTTTTGCTGGCACTCCCGAGTCCAGCCATTGGCACAGAAAGGGACTAAGGGCATCAGGCACAGTTGTCCTCCAAGAGGCAGAAGCAAACAAAAGCATTTCACTTGTCTCAGCGTGAGACCTGCTGGTGCTGAGGGGCTAAACCTGTAAAAGACATGTCACCTAATGACTGTGTGTAGAGCATGCTTGGACTCCTAATACTTGAGAAGTGGAGGCAGGAGAATCAAGCTTTTGAGGCCAGCCTGTTCTCCACTGTGAGACTGTCTCAAAAGCAAACAAAATGGTGCTAGAGAGGCAGCATGCAGAGTGCTTGCTGTCCTTCCAGAAAAACCTGAGTTTTCTTCCCAGCACTAACATTGGGTGGCTCACAACTGCCTTTAATTCCAGCTCCAGGGATCCAGTGCCGCCTTCTGGCCACTGTGGACACCTGCATATACATGCCAACAGACACTATATAATATATATTTTTAGACAAGGTCTCACTGTGTAGCCCAGCTGCTGTCCTAAAATCTATGAAGACCAGACTACCCCCCAACTCAAGAGAGATTTACCTGCCTCTGCCTCCCAAGTGATGGGAAGTCAGGCCCATAAGGTGTATATATATTTATTTATTTCTGGGGCTGGAGAGATGGCTCAGAGGTTAAGAACACCAGCAGCTCTTCCGGAGGTCCTAAGTTCAGTTCCCAGCAACCACATAGTGGCTCACAACCACCTATAATGAGATCTGGTGCCCTCTTCTGGCATGCAGGAATATATGCAGACAGAACAATGTATACAAAATAAATAAATCTTAAAAAAAAATGGCCTAGTCTTAAAAAAAAAAAAAAGGTTTATTTCTGATTGTGTGTGCATGCGTGTGAGCGTGTGCATGGGTGAGGGGTAGGCACAAGTAAGTGTCAGTTCCTGTAGAGACACTGGATTTCCCTGAAGCTGGATTTGCAGGCAGTTGTGAGCCACTCAGTTTGGGTACCTGGAATTGAACCCAGGTCCTCTGCAAGAGCAGCAAGTGACCTTCACCCCTGAGCCATCTCTCCAGCACACAATAAATCCCTTTTTAAAAAAGCTAGAGGTGTTTAATCCTAGCACTTGGGAGGCAGAGGCAGGTAGATCTCTGAGTAGTTCAAGGCCAGCCTGGTCTACTGAGCAAGTTCCAGGACAGCCAGGGCTGCACAGAGAAATGTTGTCTGGAAACAAAAACCTAGAAGCTCTGATTTTCTATGGTTATTTCTTTGACTTCAAGGATCATCTCTAGGTCTGTTTACCCATCAAAACTTAGTCCTTTTATCTATCAAATACATCTTAACAGGCAGGTTCTTTTTCCCAGCAGTACTTGGAATAATGCTTTCCAGAGATGGGATGTGAGAAAATGTACCTTTTTGGGTAGCTGGTTGTGGCCCTATCCCTCAGTTGACCTTCATGTCCACTTTGGTGACATGCCCTCCATTGGCTCTCATTTGGAGTCCAAAGTTCCCGACAGGCTGACATTTTTAAATAATAAGCCCATTATTTGTCTACTGACCTAGTTAAATGTTAACTGACAAGTACGTCTGTGTTTATTGGGCTTTATCAAAAAACCAATTCAGATTATTTTCTCAACAGTATATTAAAAATAACTGTGGTAGATGTGTCGCAAAAGAACTTACTTGAAAGTTATTAGTTGATAATCTGAGAAACTGAGAGCTATTTTACATTAATGAAGCACAGTTTGTGCTTGGGGGGCAAGAAAGAGGGCCATTTAAACCCTTTGCTCAAAATATCTGTGTGGTCACAACCCCTCCCTTCTGGAAAGTTCAGAACTCGCCTCCCCTCCCCTGCTGGGGTATGGCTCTTGCGCCTCCGCCAGCTGGTGGTTGATGATTTTCTGAATTTCAGGGCAACAGGCAAACACTGGACGTGACAGGGAAGATGGGGTGATCCAAAGACAGTGCACTCAGACACCATGGAGGGACCACTCTTGCTTGTCCACATTTAGAAGAGGTGGGTGGTAAGATGGCCCTTCCTTGGTAAGTGACAGATCTTGAGGACAACTGCTCACAGGAACCAGCATGGCTATTCTTTGTAAAAATCCTAACATAAAAGCAGCATTGGGCAGATAGTGTGCCTGAGTGGTAGGTAGAGTGCATTCTTCAGCGTGCATGCAGCCCTGGGTTGGGCTCCCAGCACCACAAAATGCAAGGTGCTTTATGTAGGTATGTTGACACACTGTCATGATAATGACTTAATTAGGAACCTCCCCAGTGCTTTTCAGGCACTGTGTGACTCTCCATGACAGTCCTCCAAGGACTCAGACTCTGGGCCTCCTGTGGTGCCCAGAGGAGACTAGCACATTGAACCAACAAGTCAGGGATTGAACCCAGAACCGATGACTCCGCCCTTTTGCACTTACAGCCAGCTGGATAACAGAACCACAGTAAGGCTAAGGCTGCGATGGGTGTACCATCCACACGGGGACACGTGTCCTTTGTCCTGATCGCTCAGTCATCATGACTTGGAGAGTTAAGGAGGTGTGCTTATTGAATGGTGATAAAGCAGGTGACAGAGTTGACGCTCCTTGGCATTCCCTTGCCCAGGTGCTGCCCATATTCCCACCCTACTGCCCACAA
Organism: Peromyscus californicus insignis; assembly: GCF_007827085.1. NCBI lineage: Eukaryota > Metazoa > Chordata > Mammalia > Rodentia > Cricetidae > Peromyscus > Peromyscus californicus. The sequence continues at coordinate 11,947,609 of NW_026294606.1, forward strand.
AGACCTCTGAGAAGTGCATTATCTAGTTCTAGTTTAATGAACAGGGTCTGGAGTGGAAGCTGTGCTGGGTATCTATGTGCAGAGCCCTGGTGCTTAATGACAACAGTATGTTGAGAGGTGTCGTGGATGCTAATGGTTGTTCGGCCCCTGCCATGAAGCCCACTGACCTGGCCTTGCATCTCACGGTGCCCCCACTCCACACTGGGACAGGTGTCAACGCCTGAGAGCCACACTGCTCAAGAAGGAACCCTGTCTGGACCAGCCACCCTGGGCACTTTTTATCAAGATTGACATGCCTCATTCCCCCCCTCCCCCTGTCGTGCTGGATGCTGTGTCCAGTCCCACCCGCTTAGGTCATGCTGGATGCTGTGCCCAGTGTCCCCCCCAGGTCATGCTGGATGCTGTGTCCAGTCCCACCCCCCTAGGTCATGCTGGGTGCTGTGTCCAGTGTCGCCCCCCCCCATGCTGGATGCTGTGCCCAATGTCCCCCCCAGGTCATGCTGGATGCTGTGTCCAGTCCCACCCCCCCTAGGTCATGCTGGGTGCTGTGTCCAGTGTCGTCCCCCCCCATGCTGGATGCTGTGCCCCTCCCCACTCTCCCACAGGTCATGCTGGATGCTGTGCCCATCCCCCCCAGGTCATGCTGAATGCTGTGCCCATCCCCCCACAGGTCATGCTGGATGCTATGCCCAGTCCCCCCAGGTCATGCTGGATGCTGTGCCCATCCCACAGGATTTTATTATGTAATTCTGTCAGGCTTTGAACTGACAGAGATCAACTCACCTCTGCTTCTCAAATGCTGGACTTGAAGGTGTGACTCATTGTGCCCAATCCTGTGTCCAGTTCTTAATGTCCTGGTTTTGGGGTGATCATGGAGTCACTGGTTTTCTGAGGGCACCCAGGAACTCTAGGGCAAGCTTTGGTGTACAGATACCAACAGTGAAACCACAGGCCCAGCGTCTTCTTTGGTCAGGGGTCAGCAGTTGCTGCTCCCGGAGAGTTCCAGTCACATTGCACCCATTTTTAGTTTGTTTGTTTGACCTGATTTTATAGTTAGTATGGCCTCAAACAGCTGTTGACGGTACTGTTTGCGTTTCATGTTTCAGAGGAGACCAGCTGGGCAAGGAAGTGGGCTTCACAACCACAGCCAGTTTGGGGACATGTGTAAGAACAGAGGCCCTGGCAGCAGTCACCACACTTGTGTTTCCCAGGGCCCTGCAGGATGAATTGGGGGTCCTTAGAGGCTGTCAGGGTGGGAGGAAGTCACTGCACAGCAGCCTCCAAGTCACTAGAAATGAGAATTGAAGGCAGCAGGAGAAGCAGCTTGAGACACCTGTTCACATCACCCTATAAACAGGAAGTAGACTGCCCCGGGCAGGGCTGCTGGGCAAGGACAGTATTAGGTGGAAATGGGGGCCAGCTCTTGTGGAGGGCACCAGCTTGTTGTCTCAGCATGGATGAGGACTGAGATGTGAAGCTCTGCCTTTGTGGCACATGCTGGCCTCAGGTGGCAGGGTTGGAGAGGGGTAGAGGGCAGTAAGGCCTTAGAAGTGAGAAAAGCAAGTATGACCCAGGAGGGGTCTGGTTGGCCACTGGGTTTTATGGTGGTTTAGCCTAAGAATTGGCATCATCATGGGCTCAATAGCCAATGGGTAAAGAGGACCTGAGTTCAGGTCCTAGAACCCACATAAAACATCTGGATGTGGTGGCATGCTTCCGACCCCAGTGTTGGGGAGTCAGGGATGGGGGAATCCGTGGGGCTCACTGCCGGCCAGCCTGGCATTTTTTTTTTTTTTTTTTTTTTTTTTTTTTTTTTTTTTTTTTTTTTTTGGTTTTTCGAGACAGGGTTTCTCTGTGTAGCTTTGCGCCTCTCCTGGAACTCACTTGGTAGCCCAGACTGGCCTCGAACTCACAGAGATCCGCCTGGCTCTGCCTCCCGAGTGCTGGGATTAAAGGCGTGCGCCACCACCACCCGGCCCCAGCCTGGCATTTTTGATGAGCCCCAGCCTGGCATTTTTGATGAGCCCCAGGCCAGTGAGCAACCCTGTGTCACAAAACGAGATGGACAGACAGTGTCTGTGGAACAATGGTCAAGGTTGTCTTCTGGTCTCCACATGCATAGACACACCTGAATACAGACCTGTATGCTCCTGTACACACATGTATCTGAGTGGCATGTTTACAGTACCAGTTTTTTTTGGGGGGGGTGGGGGGGGTTGGGCATATGTATTGCCTTGGAGAAACACTGAATTTTCTCATCAGCCACTGGCTTTCACAGGGCTGCCTCGCTGTTTCCTTTGTCTCGTGGACCACCTGAGCAGGAATCAGGCTGGGCTGAGAGCAGGCAGGTCTCCTGCTTAGGGCTCTGTCCACTCTTGAATCTTCTGCCAAGATGGCTTCAATTGCATCAGCCTCTGAAGTTTCCAGAACACCTCAAGGCTCTGCCTGCAGCTGTGGGAGCTGTTTCAGAGCAGGTGCCTGCACCTCCCACAAAACGCAGCAGCTGAGGACCAAAGGCATTTGGTAGTGATGTTCACCATAGAAGGTTCTAGAGACATTTGAAAGTTGGCAGCTGCACCCTCTTGACCTTTTCAAACATAATGAGTCACTTTCACTTTCAGCCTCTGAACAGGTTGAATGAATCTTTTGTGCAGTCTGCAGAAAGTAAAGTGTTTGGGCAAGCAAGGTAAGTCCAGTTCCGAGCAGCCGCTCCCTCAGTGAGTAATAGTTCTGCTTAAGTTGTCTGATAAAAATGCTTTTTATGAAGCCTGGAACTTGCTTATTAAGAGGGCCATCATTTGAATGCGTTAAGACGTAACTACAAGATTTATATGACATGTTGTAAGAGGCTGGCAATGACAGTACCATTTAACTTGACAGGAAATCCCAATGATGGACAGCTATGATATAGTGCTGTATTCTTGTTTGGGGGACAGGATCCCATGTAGCCTGTGCTGTCCTTGAACATGCCGTGTGTTGGAGGATAACCTCGAACTTCTGATCCTTCTGCCTTCATCTCCTCAGTGCTGGAATTAACAACTTTCACCACCACGTGCAGTTTATGAGGTGCTGGGGCTCAAATCCAGGGCTGTGTGAATGCAGGGCAAGCGCCACACCAACTAAACCTCATCTCCAGCTCCAGCACGTGTATCCTGAGCACCCCGCAGTGGCATGCTCAATGCATGGGATTACTTGCTTTTTTATCTAATCTTTTTGCAAATGTGTAGTGTATGACTTGGGATTGTTAATCTGCTATTGAGAAATGATGAGTGGGGGGTGTCTCTCCTGGCCCACCGGTGACACCAGTGCTCCCAAGAGCAGTTGAGAGGCAACAACACAAACCCTCTGGGCTCACATCACTCCCCACGACTGCGGTTTCTGTATGCCCACGTGAGCATCCTGTATACAGACAGCCGTGTCTCTTGAGTTTCCTGAAAAAGTTGAACAAGTTTAGAACTTTAAATTGTGTTTGAATTTCTTCAGGCGTGAGGGCTGAGGTGTTAAGAAAAAGCAGCAGCCTTGGCCTCCCTTCAACCCTGCTCCTCCAGCTTTGTGGTCTGCTACAGATGGAAGGTGGGTGCCACGTGTACACAGCACAGCTCAGCGTGTCTGCTCACCAGCTTGGGGTACCCAGGCCTGAGCCTCCTGGTCTTGAACCCTCCACAGGTAACCACACTCTACTCCCACCTACCACACCCTGGGGTTCAAGGTGGAGGAAAAGCCATCTCAGTTGGGGGTTCTTTTTTGAGTAACTCGTATTTGACAAAAGTCACCACCTAAGTGTACAATCGAGTGTTTGTTTTAAATAGATTCAGAGTTGTATAACTGTGGTTGTGACCCAATTCCAGGGTGTTTTCCTTGTGCCCTGTCAGGCTCTGGCTAGGACTCCAAACATTGTATTGAGTAAGAGGAGAGAAAGTGGGGCATGCTTGTCTCACTCCTGATTTGAAAAGAATGTTCCAGTCACCTTGGCTTTCAAGTTATGACAGACTGAACCCCTGAACTGTGAGCCAGAAAGGCCTTTTCCCCTTTAGCTGCTTTTATCACAGTAACAGGGAAAGGAACCAAGACAGCCCAGAAAATAATAGCGAGACTAGACAGCTAGGATTGTGTGGAATTCAGATCATGCGAACAAGGGAGCACTGACAGATGTATGACAGGCAGCAGAACTGAGGGCGTTTGCTGTGCACCTGATGGGTTAACGTGTAGGACATAAAAAGAACCAAACAATCATCAATAAAGGCCAGTTGAAATGAGCAGGGATTTCTCAAAAAACAGTAAAACTGGTCAGTAAATACCTGAGAAATGTTCAACATCCACAGTCCTTAGAGAAATGCAAACCAAAACCACACTGAGAGCCGGGCGGTGGCGGTGCATGCCTTTAATCCCAGCACTCAGGAGGCAGAGGCAGGTGGATCTCTGTGAGTTCGAGGCCAGCCTGGTCTACAGAGTGAGTTCCAGGAAAGGAGCAAAGCTACTCAGAGAAACCCTGTCTCAAAAAAACAACAACAACAGAAAACCCACACTGAGATTCCATCACACCCTGTGATAGCTGTCCTTAAACAACAACGGATAGTGGGGATGTAGGGCAAAGCGGAAGACGCTGCTGGTGAGAACGAGGTAGTCCAGACACTGGAAATTGGTATGGAAGATCTAACTGTATCACTCCTAGATCAACTCATGCACAACGGAGCTGCTGCTCGCCCGTGACTACTGTAGCACTATTCTCAGCAGCCACGTTATGGAGTCAGCCTCTGTCTAGCAGCAGAGGAAGGGATCCAGAAAGTGTGATATACATTCAAGACTGTTCACACACAAACAAAATGAAGTTACATCATTGGCGAGGCAATGGTTTGAACAGGAGATCACTGTACTGATCTAAACAAGCCAGATTTGGAAAGACAAACATTGGGTACTTTCTCTCATGTACTTCAAATTTTACACACTCACAAAGCAAGTGGAAGGGCACTGGTGGGAACAGGGGAAAGGACAGAGTGAAGTAATGGATAAACAATGCTGAAGTACGTGATGTGGTTGAACAAAACATCATGAAACCCACTGCTTTGTACAATAAATGCACACAAGTTTTAAAAAAATTCATATTTACTTTATTCATAGGAGTGTTTTGCCTACATGTTTGTCTGTGCCACACATGCATGCCTGGTTCCCACAGAGGCCAAAAGAGTGCATTGGATCCCCTGGAACTGTGAGCTGCCATGTGGAAGCTGGGAATTGAACCCGGGTCCTCTGGAAGAGCAGCCAGTGCTCTTAACTCCTGAGCCATCTCTTCAACACTTACACTATTTTTAAAGAATCAAAACTCCAGGAAAATTTAAGGTATTCCAATAACTGAGTTTTTGTCAGAAGTGGGCTGCTTTGTTGACAGAGAATCAAGTGAGTTCTTCAGGGTGAAATGAAAAGGCACTAGAGACTCACACTCACATGAAAGAAATGAGCACCAGTTAAGGTTCAAAATGCATAAAAGACAGTGTGAGCATATCCTTCATGTGTAACTTCCTTTCCTCTGATTGGAATTAAAAGATGACGTCATAGAGCCGTCGTTCTGCAGCTGTTCTGATGGCCTCGTGATGCACAAGGACTTAATTGTGAAACCGTGGAGCTCAGAGGAAGGGGGAGGGCTACAAAGCTGCCCATAAGCAGAACTTTTATAGATGGGTGAAATTAACTTGGCATCAATCCAAAATAGATTTTATAGACGGAGATAGTAATTGTCATTTTCAGAAAACTCGTTAACAAATCAAGTATGTATAGCAAAAGAAATGACAAAGAATCAAATGCTATATTAGAAAAACAGAGAATGCAGACGTGGGGAAGAGAAGAAAGAGGAGGAAAAAAGGGACAATGAGAAGAGGGGGAGCAGAGAAGAAAGAAAGAAGGAAAGGAGGAGAAAGAAGAGAGTGAGAGGAAGAGGAGGAAGCAGGAGTTGCTGCTGTGACATTTAGATCTACAACCGCAAATGGCAGGAAGGAGTCCCACATTAAGACGAGTGACAGATTGTCAGCAGTTAAGCTCCCCTTCCAAAGGCAGAATGGGTGGAATGGTGCAAATATGGACACATCTAAATGCAAAGCTCTAAAGTAGTGGGAAGACTGCTGACTGATGAGGAGGGCACTAGGCAGCTAGGAACTGTTGAGTAGTAAGTCTGACAATAAGAGCTACAGACTCCAATATCTCATTTTCAAAAGCCGCTAGAACTGGGCAGCTCCGTAAGGAAAGGAAAGGATGAAACAAGACTCCAGATCTTCTCAATAGATGCCTACTGAGCATTCCATCCAGTAACAACAGAACAGGGCATGCAGCCTTCTCCAGGACAGAACATACACCAGCCGGAAAACAAGACTCCTTGAGAAAGTATGCTTGTCAACTATAATGAGATGAAATGTGTTGGGGCCCCCAAGATTCCCCTCCACCCTGATCATCTTCTGGAGCTGCAGCATGCACCACACTCATGGCAGTGAGTCATTACCAAGGAATGTGTTGCCCAGCAGCACTGGAGGAGGCACAGGACAAAGGTTGTGGGAGAAAGGCTGCATCCAAGGATCTTTCTGCTGGGGAGGTCACATGGGATGTCTTTAGTTCCAGGAATGGTTTGTATAAAGCTTGTGTGAAGCACTGCCAACCACTTCCTGGATGTTGAGAGCCCAGGAGTCTGGCTGGGAGCATCACACACACAGAGTCTGTGCAAGGACCACTACAGTCCAGCTTCCTAAAAAGAAAGGGTGATATTAAATAACGTTGTTTGTACAGTTAAGCATAGCTCCTCTTAGGATTTTGAATTCTTTCTTTGGTGTCTCATTGACTTCCTGATCTGTGGTTTCAGTCAACGAGGAACTATGGCTGGACTTTGAAAATGTTATGCTTTCTTTTTCTGTTTTAGTATCTGTGTCGTGCATGATCTGTGCATCTGGTGGGATGAATGCATCCTAGTTTTTAGATTTTCTTTTCTCTCCCTTTTTATTTGTGTGGGTCTTCTTAGCAGCTAGTATCCACTGGGGATTATGATCCCCATAGACAGCTGTAATAAGAACACCAATTGGACAATAATCCTGGTACTAAAATGCAGAATGAGGCAAATAGGAACTTTAATGGCACTACCATTGGTGTTAGGAAGCAAAGGAACTCAGTTTCTCATAGGACAAATGGAATCAAAAGATTATTAAGGCTAAAGATGGGTATAATGAAAAGAGCCTGGAGAGCTAGCTCAGGTGGGGAGATTAGTGTTCTTGCAGAGGACCTGAGTTTGGTCCCAGCACCCACATAGCAGCTCACAACCACCTGTAACTCCAGTTCCAGGGGATCTGATGCCCTCTTCTGACCTCTGAGAACACTGCATGAATATGACGCACATACTTAGGCACACACACACACACATTAAATGAATGGATAGGTAGATGGTTTTGTTTGTTTGTTTGTTTTGTTTTGTTTTGTTTTTTGAGACACGATTTCTCTGTGTAGCTTTGGCTATCCTGGAACTCCCTCTGTAGACCAGGCTGGCCTTGAACTCACAGATCCACTTGCCTCTGCCTCCCAAGTGCTGGGATTAAAGGTGTGCCACCACTGCCTGGCAATGGATGGATTTTTTTGAAAAGGAAGTAAAAAGAATAGGGAGTGGGGAAAGGGAAAAGGAGGAAATAAGGAATGAGAAGACAAGAATATAGGTTAAAGGTAAGAGAGATAATGGAGGTAACAGTCATAAAACCTAATCAAGCAAGATAAAACTAAAAGCATTTAAAAATACAGATACGAATTTAAAATAAGAATGAAAACAAACTAAAAATAAAATTACTAATAAAGATAGCATCACTAGTTCCTTATGCTGGGTTGAGTGTATGTTCCCCCAGCCTCTGCATTGGCTTTTCTAGCCAGCGCCACTCACCAGAGAACAGCTTGTGTCTCTAGCTTCAAGCACATTAGATCCGGGGCGGGGGGGGGGGTGGGGTGGGGGGTGAGCTGTCTTCTCCTTGTCTTGCCGAGGTAGGTTCCTGCTCAGGAATCGGCCCTCAAGAGGTTCCCAGCCCTCGGCAGGGAATGCCACCTCAGCACAGTGCCTATCGTGACGGCTTTCTTCCTCTCTGTGCTCTGTGGTCCGACTTTTCGCCAGTGGATTTCAGTGCTCTGGGCTCTTGGGGAGCTGAACCTGCACTGGTTTGCTGGTCTGGTCTTACCAGGGTTCGGACTGCTTTTCTGGGGGTGTCCCAGAGGGTGCCTGGGGATTCTGCCCTCACTTGTTTGTGGCAGGCAGGGTGAGCTTTCCTCTGGTGTCCATGTGCTGTGCTTCCCAGGATTGTCCCTGTGCTCCATAGGTGATTTGGACTCTGCCTCTCTTTGTCTCTCTGTTTTTTATCTCTGTCTCTCTCTGTCTCTGTCTCTCTCTTACACACACACACACACACACACACACACAGAGAGAGAGAGAGAGAGAGAGAGAGAGAGAGATTGAGAATGGGACTAAAGGCCTCACACATACAGTCAGTACTCTACAATTGATCTATGTTTTCAGCCCTCTTTTTACTTGGTAATAAAATCTCAATAACTTGCCCATGATGGCCTTGAACTCCCTCTGTAGTCCAAACACAATCTTCCTCCCTTAGCCCCCCCCCCCCCCCCCCCCAAGTGGCTGGGAGCACAGGCCTGTCTGCAACCGTAGGCCTGCATTCCCTAGTTTTCCCGTCTGAGCTGTGAGTGTGCGGGCCCACTGTCTTTAGACCAGTGAGGTTCCTTAGCAAAGGCTTCAGTCCCTCTCTTTGGAACCCTTGTGCATAACCCTGCTGCTCTGAAGGCTTCTCTGAAGGCCTTCTGACGTTTGCACTATAATGCATCTCAGTGGCTCTCTGACTGGACTTCTTGGGTGTGTGGGTTTTAGTCTGTTGTTTAACTTGAGGACTTGACCGTTACCTTTTCAAATATGTTCCTAACCCCCCCCCCCACACACACACCCAGGACTCCCGTCATTCACATTCACGTTGGTATACTCAGGGAAACCCCATGGGTTTCTGAAGGTGTTTGTTTTCCTTTGATCTGTATTCATCTTTAGATTTGATTGCCCCTCCTGAAGTCTTCAGGCTTACCCCTCTCCCGTGCTGTCCTCACAATGATGCTTCGGAGCCCTCTTAATGAGCTTTTCACCACCCTGTTGTACTTTTGATTTTTAGGAACCTCCTTTGGATCTTCTTCTGTGTTACTATTCTGTGTTTGGTCAGACATTATTCTCACACTTTTTTCCAGCTTCTTGCACATACTTAAAAACATTTTTAAAAACTGTCCGTGTGCACACACCGTGCATATGAGTGCAGATGCCCACAGAAAAGAGGACATCAGATCCCCTGGAGCTGGAGTTATAGGCAGCCGTGAGCCACCCAGCATGGGTACTAGGAGCAGAACTCAGGTCCTCTGTAAGAGCGGCAAGCCGCCTTCTTCTTCTTTTTTTACGAGACAGGGTTTCACTGTGTAGTTTTGGAGCCTGTCCTGGAACTTGCTCTGTAGCCCAGGTTGGCCTCGAAGTCACCGAGATCTGCCTGCCTCTGCCTCCCGAGTGCTGGGATTAAAGGCGTGCACCACCACTACCTGGCCCAACAGCAAGCCTTCTTAACCATGAACTGCCTCTCCAACCTCTTTGCACATACACAAAGTAGCTGATTTGAAATGCTTGTAGGATATGTAGTAGTCACTTCAACGCTCAGGTTTCTCTGGTGTGGTTTCTCCTGAGTGTTAACAATTCTTACACAGATCTTTCTTTCCATATTATATATATTTTTTGAATAAAGGACTTTTAAAATAATATAGTATCACAACTGTGGAAAGGGAATTCTGTGCCCCTCCCCCACCAGCCAGTCAAGGCTGGTGGTTTTCTTGCAATTTGCTTACTAACTTCCCAATTCTGTTTGTCTCCTGATAGTCATCTCGTGATTAGGAGAAGAGATTGGCACGCAGGTGTACATGCACATGTGAGGGGGGGGCTTGGGGATCAGAGGTTCGATCTTGGTGTCATTTATCAGTGGCTGTCCATCTTTTTTTTGAGACCAAGCCTCTCACCAGGCTGGAATTCGCCAAGTAGCCTAGGTTGGCCTATCAGTGAGCCCCAGTGTTATTATTCTAGCCACTTCTGGAGTCACATGACCCAGCATGCACTGTCAGCAGTCAGGCAAAATGCTTAGTCACTCCAGGGCCTTACATCCTACGTAATCTATGTAAGCCCATATATGCATGCTTGAGGTGACCTATAAAAGCAGCCTCTTACCCTCTCTCCCTCCCTTCAGAGGTAGCACGCACCTCCCCCCCCCCCTTTCTTTTAGGTAGGCCTACCCACCTCCACCCTTTCCCTTCCATTATAAAAACCCTTATAGTGGGTTCTGTTGTACCTCATGTTTTCTCACACCTGGTAAATAACACCGACAAATAAATAACACTTGGGGTCCTTCTCTGTCAGCTTCTTCAGCACTGGGGTTACCAGCGTGCGCCACCATGCCTGGGTGTTTACATCAGTGCCGGGGATTGAACTCGGGGCCTCATACTTGCACAGGCAGCGCTTTCCTGGCTGAGCTGTATCCCAGCTCCTGAGGTGTACACAACTCTTCCGGGGATGGAGTGCTTATTTTCTTCTAGAATGCACACTTGGTCCTTGACTCTGAAGAGTTTTCAGATGGAAGTATCATGGAGAACAAGGCCTTGGGCACCACCCCCGCTGCTCACACACACACAGTGCATTGTTGGTGCTAATTACTGGTCCACTCCAGTGGAGCGGGAGACTGTGTTGATGTTACACTAACAGTTGATGCTTGACAAGCTCCCTGTGCATGTAATAATTACAGCATATTTGTCTTCAGTATTTCGCAAGCGTTCTTTCTGGAGAATACTGGCAGGATTAAGTAACAGCTTCTCGGCCAGGCCAGCGTGGTTGCTCAACAGCATCAAACAGGGACGGAGGGCTGTGACGCGCATAGCCCTGGCTCCCCCCACCTCTGACCTTTTGCTTTTCTTACGTATAAAATAATCTATTGTGAGGCTGTGCCTATTGTTCCCGTCACAGATGCCAGGAAGTACTTGAGCAAAACATCTTGCTTCGGTGTTAAAGGACAGCTTTTTACAGTGCTTTGGAGTGAGACAGGCAGGCAAGCCACCAGGCTGCCGCAGCAACGGGGACTTCAAAGGCTTCCTTGGGGAACTGTGGGAGAACTGACATTTCTGCTTTTCTGTTCACATCCAACTTCATTATTGGCACCGTCCGTGTTGGGGGTGGGGCGTTGCTGTGATTCTGTCTCCGGAAAGGTCAGCGGGAGCTGTGACACTGGCTGCATTGTGGAGCCCCGCACTCTGATCCCAGACACGTGCGCAGGAGCCCCTTACGCAACACAGCCCGCGGCCTCAAGGCCCTTTGCACAACCTCTCCTTCCCCAAGTTTGCTGTCTCCTGAGATGATTAACTCGTGACATAATTCTCGCCCACAAACACAGGCCGCTCGAACAGAGCAGAAATTCCAAAATAAAGCACTTCAGAAATAGCTAAGCATTTTTGGGCTTTTTTTTTTTTTTACCCTTCCTGCACGATTCACAAATGTTTTTAAACCTCTGAGTGAAACAGAGAGACCGACTCAGGGCTTTCTTTTCTAAATGTGGGAGTTCTGTGTGAGAGGGTTCCTGTGGGAACTCTCTCTTCCGCAGTGTTTTGGTTTTACCTTTCTGTGTTCCAGCTTGCTGTCGAAAAGCCAGGTCTACCTCTCTGTCTGGTGAGCTAAAGACTGATGTACAGTGGCTTTGATGAACATTTTCAGAGCCACGAGGCAAGGCCTGTCATGTTTCCGCATACAGTGGAAAGTTACTGTGGTGGCCAGTACTGAGTCCATGGAACAAAAAAAAAAGTAAATGCCACACTGTGGCAGGTTTTTAATCTTATCAAGGGAGTTTGGTCTGACGAACTGATGTGTCAGGATTCTTTGTTGTGAGTGGGACAAGTTCAAACAAAGTGGCCTGGATCAAACAAAATGTCACTTGACCGGCAACCCTCAGCAGGAAAGGACAGGAGGCAGCATCATGGGGACAGCAGGGCCAGGCTCTCAGGGCTGGAGGGACGTCCTGTGCTGCCTGTCCTTCCTGGTGTCCATTGTATGGCTTCACTCTCTGGTCTAGTTCCGTCTGATGGCAACTCCCAACCCACTGTCGGCCGGAACTCAGGTCCTCAGGCATGCCAGCGCATTATCAGCTGAACAGTGTCCCCAGCCCCACCATCTGCCTCCATTTTGTCTGTGGAGGACTAAGGGTGACCTTGGCTGACAGCAGAGCCCAGAAGCCTTCATGGCCTCCGCCATGAAGGAAAGGAAAGGGCCTGGCAGTGGAAAGGCCTTTGGTCTGGCAAGAACCTGGACTAGCCAGGAGCTCCCGCCACTGTGAGAGAGCGGGTCAGCCATGGGGGCAGAGTCCTGTGGCGGCGTCAACACCTGAGTCAGAACGTCAGTGGGTAGGGATGTGCACAGACATGGTTTAAATAGACTGCCTGGGTAGAGGGAGTACCTAGACCCAGCCCCTGTGACCCAGCTTTCCCTCCCCTACTGGAGAGGAATGCTCCTGTCAGTTAGTTCCCAGTCTCCCCATCAGAGACAGTGCTATTATGACCTCTCTGGAGATACCTGAAAAGGACATGGACCTTTGGCCAGGGGTGACATGCTGTCATGGGCAGCCCTCCTAGGACTCTGCCCTAGATCAGGAGGAAAGTGTGGGGGATATCCACCATCCTTAGCTATGATTCTGTCAGCAGCCCAGTGGAGCCTGGCTGGGCCCCTCTAGGTTCCTGGATCTCTGAGCAATGTGTGAGTTTCTCTGTTTACCTCTGCACTCACAGTGTGTCCAGATCCTCCAGTGGGCAGCTTGTGAACCCCGGGAAGCATTTGACCACTGTCCGGTATCATCCCTGTTACTACCAACAGAATAACTCCCGGACACACACCTCACTGTCTCCCGGTGTTTCAAGAGCTGTCGAGTTTTGCAAAGTTCTGATTTACCCAACTATAGGCCATTTTATGTGTTTTCTCTGATATCAGTATTATTTATTCTCATTATGAGCTCTTTGGGGGAAATGGGAGCCTGGTTTTGAGGGCTTGGAGAGAAGAAGTTCTGGGACTTTCTGGGGCAAGATGATCTGACCCCACATGTGAACTTCTGCTAATACCGTGGCCTGTTTCCTAAATAAACTTCTGAGGAAGAGAATTCAAGACTCCCTTTCTTCTGAACAGTTTGCATACTCTAAAGCTATTTGAAGTAGGAAGTGCCCACCTCGCCTTTCCCAGACCCCTGTCCTCAGGCTTTGCTTCTGAGAACAGACTTCGAGACGATCTGATTGGCTTCTCAACTTTGGGGTTTGCAGGCAGAGAAGTGAGTGGTCCTGCAGTGTAGTTTGTTCGGAAGGCCCTGCTTCCTGCCTCCTCCAGAGCTCTGCACACTCACCTCAGCCTCAAAGCAAGTGAACGCCGCCCGCCGAGGGCCCCCACCTGCCTGGGCCCAGCTTTCACATGCAGGCCCCACTGAAAGCCAACAACGCTGTTATACATTGACTTTTGAACCACCCTCTAGCGACCTGCATTCCAGCTCCCCATAGCTGAGATGTTTGGCTGTGGCATAAGGACAGCAAATCCCCTGGTAGCTGAAGCTACCCATGAACAGGCTACTCTGAAAGGCCAGTGACACAGGCCAACCAAGCTGCTTCCTGGGACACATGGCCATGAGAAGTCACGTGCTGATGGGGCTGTGCTTTTGGCAAAGGACGGATTCACTGAGGACCACAGAGCTCTCATACTTTCACTGGAGGATGATTCTTGTCCTGGCTTCCCCAAGAAGGAAGGATGTGCGTGTGTGGTATGCTTGCACACATACATGTATGGTGTATGTTTTGTGTTATGTGTTTGATATGGTGTGATATGATGGGTGTGTGCATGCTCATGAATGTGTGCATATGTTTCCATATGTGCATGTGGTATATGTGGAATGCATGGAATGTGTGTTTGTGTGTGTGTGTGTATGTGTGTGTGAACATGTGTGAGTTGTGGATTGTCAAGTGTGCATGATTTCCTTTCACAATTGTTTTGGAACACAGGGCAGACACAACAGCTCGAGGCCCCAGCTGGGTGCTTCCTTGCTCAGGGGTCTTGTAACCTCATGACATGCAGGGAGGGAGGGGTTCTGCTGAGAAGGCACTGGGGCACCCATTGCGTGGTGGCACAGGTTTTGAGACACTCCTGCCATGTCCTTGCTGCCTGAGGAGCCCCTCACAGGAACAGTTTATTAATTGGCTATAAGACAATAAGTGCCCATCATTAGCAATTTAGTATACAATCTTGTGTGTGTTCGCATTCTAATCCATAGGAGAACCATGACATTTCAGAGGCAGATTATTCAAGAGGGTGGACAGAACTAAGTTTAGAGGAGGCTAAAAATGACCTAGACCTGTGGCCAGGTGGGCAGGCATGCCGGGCACCAATTACTCCCACCTCTCCCTTGCCTTCCTAACCCCCCCCCCCCCATGCTGCCTGCCCCCAGCCTGGAGAGCCCTTACCTCTCAGGGGATGGGGATACAGAGCAATTCTTCTAACGTTACTCATCTGTCAGGTTGCTGCTCTCCTGCTGTATTTCAGGCCCTGCTGCCTTCCAGAGAAGAACATGAGTCACCACAGAGGCCAGAAGGAGGGAGGGAGGGGCCCCGGTCACCGGAAAAAAAGAGGAGCGAGGGCCTTTTTATAGCTTTCTGAGTAGGCTTTCTTTTCCATAGGTTAATTTTTATCTGAACAACCCAGATAAGGTTGGATGGCCTTTTTACAAGAAAACTATTTAAATACACGGGATTGTTTGAACAGCTTTTTGAAAGGTCAATGGTGTGAGTGTGTGTGTGTGTGTGTGTGTGTGTGTGTGTGTGTGTGTGTGTCTTTCAGTTTATAAATACCATATATCAATAGTTAATGACAATTTTCAATGCCATGTTTTAGTGCATTCTTTCAACACTAATTTGGGAGCCTCCAAACACCTTGTTCTTGTCTCAGGGGACTGATGCCTTGTGAAGGTCGGGTATGCTAGCCCAGACCCTTTGAGACCCTGCCCTGTGCTCCAAACAGATGGTGATTTTTCAAACCGAATGCTATTCTGGTGTACTGACTTAGGAAAATTATCTTAAAATAGACTTGAATGAGCAGAGCCTGCAAAAATAAGCCATCAGCTTCTTTTTTACTCCTGTGGGGGGAAACAGAACTGTCAGCGATTTCCACACGTTGAGGAATCTGTGTACTTTCTTATTTTAGAGAAAGCTTTTTTTAGTGGGACTGTAATTGAGTCCCCTTACGTCTTTGAGTGTCAACAAATTACCATCTGTTCTAGAGACACTCAGTTGTGGAGAGCGGCCTTGCCAAATACCAGGGAGCAACTGTTTGCCACTGTGAGCGAGTAGGCGAAGCATCTGGACCAAGGGAGAATGGGCGAGGAGCCAGTCTACTGGACTCAGGTGTGATGTGAAATCTGGGGCTTGGACTCTGTTAGCCCAGCCTTAGGGGGCTTTGACAGGGAGAGGTTGACAGAGGCTGGGAGTATCTTCAAAGAGCACCAAGAAGATAGATTTGGAGATGTTGAGGACACTGAATTGAGAGGTGACCTCAGCTGAGTGGGTGGGACCCCAAGAGTGAGTTCAGTACACTGATACCATTTGAAGTATTACAGGCCATCTGAAGATGAGCTAAGGTCTTCAGGAGGCTCTGCACAGGCCAGACTGCAAGGAGGCAACATCTAAGGATGTTTATACCTACAGATGTGGTAGAGCCACTTCCCCAGCACCACCAAGAGACACCTGGACCTGACGCAGGCTTTGTGGCAGGAAGCATGATGTCAGAAACAGAGCGCCAGGGTCCTTGGCCTGATGCGTCAACAGTGTTTTCTATGAAACAACCTCAGCATGACAAGAGGGCTGTGACACTCAGGGAAACGCTGAGTCCTGACCTCCTCTTGGAGAGGAGCCTCTTGAAGATGGGACTCAGGGATGGCACCTCCCTGCATGGAGACTGGGCACACAGTGCCCAGATTTGGTCCCCTTTGAAGACTTAATTGACCATCCAGGCTGCCCATCCATCCCAAGCTCCTCTGACTCCCAGATGGCTCTGTGCACTCAAGTGAAAGAGGGTGGCCCAGGCCTCCTTAAACTGAAGTGAGCTGAGTGGTTGTAGCACGTACCTGTCCCCAGAGAATGTACTCAGTGTATGTGGAGCAAGCTCCCACAGCTCCTGCCAGGGTCTCCCCCAAAGCAGACTGTTTTCGCACAGGGTGCAGATTCTGCTCCCCCGTGACTTTGACTTCTTTCCCTGTTTTTACCCCCCACCATGATTTATCAAAGGAAAGGGCTGTGTGTGCTTCGTGCACAGACACACACTCCTGGTCTGGCCAGAGTGCCATCTCTGAGGACAGAAAGGAAGCAGAGGCCAGTGACAGGACGGGTCTCTAAAGGGCCAGTGTCTCAGAGGAGTCCCTGACCTGAACTTCTATCAGCTACCAGCTTCCCTGAGCCCAGTCCTCCAAGATACCCATGGTAGTGGGGGCTGCATTTGGCAGATGCCCTTAGTGACAGTCAGGCTGGAACACGTGGTGGTGGATCTTGCGTTTTTCTTTCATGGGAAACTGTCCATCTATCCAGAGGTTTCCTGTTAGCTGCTGAATCTCTTGAGCTAACGCTGTCTGTGAGCAGCGCTATGATGTGGGAGGTGGGTAGTCTCCACCAGGAGGCCTTTTCCGAGGTTGAGTGGGGGCTGAATCCATAGACGGCTTCCAACCTCACATCTTTTCCAATACAGAGCTCAGGAACTACCAAGAAAAGCCCACAGGTTCCTGAAAAGCTACAGTGTGCTCTGGGTTCTCTCAGTCTTTAAGGACTTCAGCGGCTACCTCCTGCACGTATTTGTGACCTTAGGCCTAAAGCACCCTGTATAATGTAAGGCTCTTAAATATTTTAGAGTAGTTTATAAAAGGACATTGTCAACAAATCTAGACTACACTTATGCTATCTTTAGAAGAAAAAAATTAAGGAATAAGGATACAATACCTGAACAGTACAGTGGACAGAGTAATGATGCTGTAATGGCCTTTGACCCTGAAAAAGCCCATGGCTTAGGTGGGCCAGGCAGCTTCCCCACCTGTGGCTGGGACAGGAGATGGTTATCTGCCTCAGGAATGTGACTCTGAAGAAATAGTGTGGCAGTGGAGAGGGGCTTGAAGAAAAAAAAAATCACACACTCTTATGGTTTTAACATTGTGACATGACATTGTCATCCGTAGCGCATTTGCTAGCTACATTCACAGCTATTCTGGGATGCCTGTGGGCCACAGGCTGTGGGTTGGATATGCTGCTTTAGATGGTTTGAGTATCTCCCAAGAGCTCACATGCAGAGAGCTTTGTCCCAGGTGTTGGCATTAAAAGCCATAGCACTCTTTAAGAGGTGAGGCCCTGCAGGAGGTGGTGGGTCGCTGGGAGCACTCTGCTGGAGAGGAACTAGGGTCGCTGGGAGCACTATGCTGGAGAGGAACTAGGGTCACTGGAAGCACTCTGCTGGAGAGGAACTAGGGTCACTAGGAGCACTCTGCTGTAGAGAAATTGGTTTGTTCTCTCAAGAGTTTGTTGTTCTAAAGGACTGTGCCTGTTCCTCTTCATGTTCTGTCCTCCGGTGGGACTCCTCCAGCACATACTCCTTCTGTGAAGCCGTCTAACAGAGGTGCGTGCAGCCTGGGGACCTCCCAGAGTTGCTACCCTACTGTCTACATCTCCAAAAATTTACATTAAACAAGCCTCTTTAAGAATAAACCAACATTTTCCAGCTTTAAATAGTTTCTTATAGCAACAGAAGCATCTGTATTTGATGGCGTGAGTGTACCATCACTGCTGGTACACTCTATCATACTCTATAGGTTTTCTACAGTGGCTTCTTCAGTGAGGCAGGAATTAAATGAATAGTTAGTCTACATTCATCTCTGATCTCTCTGGGTGGGACTGTCCAAAATGGCATCCTTTTTCCTCTGCTGTCTTTTCTCTCTTCCATGTGGTCTGGAGGTCCTAGAAACATGGAGAAGAATGTTGAAGCTCTGATCTCAAAAGGCCCAGAAGTTTGTGTCTCTCATATGTTGCTGGTCAAAACTGTGAGGAAGGGGATTATTCCGAACTTGTGAGGTTTTGGTGGGACATGTCTGGACAAAGCATGAGTGTCTGCCTGGTGTCCTGTAAAAGCACAGAGAACATTTGTCTTGCTGTAAACCAGCGGTTCTCAACCTTCCTACAGCTGTGACCCTGTAATACAGTTCCTGATGTTGTGGTGACCTGAACCATAACACTATTTCATTGCTACTTCTTAATTGTAATTTTGCTACTGTTCTGAATCATAATGTAAATATCTGTGTTTTCCGATGGTCTTGTGGGGTCATGACCCACAGGTTGAGAACCCATCCTGTAAGCCCTTCTATCATTAGCTAATTGCTCAGGGTGCCTCTACCTCATGTCTACTCTACCCTGGGAACAGGTGTCACTACAGAGAACTGTCATTTGAGGCACTGGCCAGGATCAAGGCAGAGCTAGAAACCAGCAGCTCATCTTCATCTAGAGTAAAGGCAGACCCTTGCTCACAGTTCTGCATGCCCTTCAGTGATTCAAGTCCCAATTGCCTGGATCAGGTCAGTTTGTATGTATGGGACTTCCCTGTTGTGTGTGGTATTGGCTGAGGACATGAAACACAGTCCCGGCCCCTCCCTGTCCTGCACCATGAAGATGCAGCCTAGCTTTGTCCTAGGTTAGAACCCTATCATGCCATGTTCTTAAGCCTCCAGAGGGATGGAATAGGTCTTTTATGGTCCAGGTGCCGTCCAGAGGCCGTCATGGACTCTTGCTGAGTTCATTCAGGCTTTCATCTGTCCTGGTTCCTCAGGGTTCTTAGGCACCAGGGCATCAGTGGAGACTGAGCCCCACACCCACTCTTGACCACAGGGCCTCCCTGCCCTTTGCTTGCTCCGCAATCCTGCCTTGCAGTTTCTGGGAAGAGTAGGTGGTTTATCCTTCTTTTTCTTGCTTAAGACTCAATATCCTCCTCCCACTTCTCTGCCTGGGGAGTTCCCTCGGGCACCCCATTTCTTAGAGCTTGTGTAGGCAGTTCCTAAATAAAGGCAACTCCTCCATGAGGGTCTGTGGCTGCTGGTGACCTCACACATTTCAATTTCTTTAGCCAAGTACTGAGGTGGGGACATCCCCAGGGACACTCACCCAGCCAGCATCTTTCTGAAAGAAGTGGATATGCTTGAACCTAAGGGGTGTAGAAGTCAGTTTTATTATCACTGTGACAAAATTCTGGACACAGTGCATTTTGAACAGAGAAATGTGTTTGGGCTCAGGGTATCAGAGGTGTCAGTCCATCATGGAGGGTGGGGTATCATAGAGGAGGGCTACTCACATCATGGTGGCCAGGAAACAGAGTGGATCAGTGTCAATGAACAGTCTTATTAAATAAGAAACACAGAGCCAATTGCAGAGTTAAAAGCCCAAGAGGTCAGAGCAGTAGCTGAGAGCTGAGACTTAAAACTGCCTTTCTTACCCTTAGCTGCCGCTGCTGTCCTTCCCCTCAGAAAGAGACCTACTTCCTGTGTGTCTATCCTTTTATTGACTTTCTGTTCTGTCTTCTCATTGGTTGTAAATCCAACCACATGACCTCCTCGTCACTGCCTGTCTATACAGACCTCCAGGTCTTCTATGGTTGGTATTGAGATTAAAGGCGTGTATCTCCATGCTGGCTGTATCCTTGAACACACAGAAATCTGCCTACCTCTGCCTCCTGAGTGCTGGGATTAAAGGCATTCGCCACTACCACCCGGCTTCTGGTATGGCTTGCTATTAGCTCTGACCCCCAGGCAACTTTATTTATTAACATACAAATAAAATCACATTTCAGTACAAATAAAATATCACCATAGATCAGCAACAGGCAGGAAAGAGCCTCAGAGGCTGGCCCCCAGTGACTTGTTTCTCAGAGCATGCCCCACCTTCCACTGTTCAAGCACTTCCTGACCGTCTGTTCCAATTGTGAATCCCACAGTTGAACCCTTGATTAGGTCACAGCCCCCTTGACCTGTTGTTGTTCATCTTGGAAACACCCTCAGAGATGACACAAGGGTGGGCTTTCCTAGTCCTCGAATTATCTCTCAGCCCAATCAAGTTAACCTCATGGAGGATAGGAGGCCAGGCCTCCACCATGCTAAGTTCCCTAGGTGGAAAAGTATATACAACTAGGTCCTCTCTTAGCTACTGAGGGGACTGAACCGGAAGGAACACCTTTGCTCTGACACTTGAGAGCAACCTGGGCAGCACAGTGAGGCCTTATCTCAAAAAAATAATTAATTAAGTTAAACTAAAAGATAAAGAAACACAGGCTGAGGAACTAGCTTACTCAGTAAAATGCTTGCAGTGAAAAAGCATGAGGACCTGAGTTTGAATCCCTAATGACCCCAGAAAAGGCCAGGCATGGTAGTGCGTGCTTATGATGCCAGGGCTGAGAAGACAGCCAAGAGACTTCCGGAGCTTGCAGGCAGGCCAGGCTACCGGATGACCCTGTCTCCAAAAACAAGGCGGATGGTACCTGAGGACCAATACCTGAGGTTGTCCTCTGACCTCCACACTTCTGCACACACTAGTGCACCATACACATGAGCATGCACTCCTGCATACAGATGCAGGCGCGTACACACACACACACACACACACACACACACACACACACACACACACACACTACAAGGAATGTGTATTTATTCACTATTGGAAGTAACATGTCTAATTAAACATGCAGGGGTGGCCGGGCGGTGGTGGCGCACGCCTTTAATCCCAGCACTCGGGAGGCAGAGCCAGGCGGATCTCTGTGAGTTCGAGGCCAGCCTGGGCTACCAAATGAGTTCCAGGAAAGGCGCAAAGCTACACAGAGAAACCCTGTCTCGAAAAACCAAAAAAAAAAAAATAAAAAAAAAAATAAACATGCAGGGGCCAGGGAGAAGACTCCGTGGGTAAAAGCACTTGCTCTCAAGCAGGAGGAGTTGAATTCAGATTCCTAGCACCCACATACAAAGTCTGGCATAGATGTGGGGTAGGGTGGAATTGCAGGGGGTGCGGTGGAGACAGGAAGATTCTGTGAGCTCACCAGCCTACCAGCCTAGCCAAGGCTTCAAGCTTCCAATTCAGTGAGAGACACTGTCTTCCAGGGATACGGAGGAGAGCAGTAGAGGACAGCACCTGACACCCTCCCTAGTCTCCAAATGCATCCCCGTACCCACATGCATGCACAACCCTTTCACCCCTACACACACATTAGATAAGAAATCTGAAACTAAAAGTCTGGACTGGGCTAGCAGGTGTTCTGGTCTAACCTCTGACAGTGTGGGCTGGCTTAGGAGCATGCGCCAAGAAGCTGTCTGTAGTCCCTTGTGATTGACTTGGTGCTGGTGAAGGGCTACATGGAATCCTTAGGGCTCATTCTCCAGGTGGAAAAGCTGAGATCATAAAACCAGACAGCTCTCTCTTTCTTTCCCCTAATTAATGATGGATTACAGCATCAGGGTGTGGGCTGGGTGTACCCCTTTTATTTTTTGAAGCTGTGTTTGATGGCTCTGGGATCCAGAGATTACATCAGGAGCTCAGGTGGACTGCAGTTCCCGAGAATCGTGCTGATTGTGCAACTCAGCGTCACATGGACCATGCCTCTCCATGCAGCCCACATGCATCACCTCACCTGGACAGAAAGGAGAAAGCCCAAGGTTTGCCTTGACCTCAGGGAGGAAGAGACGTGACTGGTTTGATCATTACGCTAAGAAACTTCTGTATGAAACTGCTTTAAAAAGAAGAAATAAAAAAAAGTAAATGAATGCCCAGAGTCCCTTCACTTAAAATGTTTAACAATGTGCCTGACTTCCTGCTGTGTGTGTGTGTGTGTGTGTGTGTGTGTGTGTGTGTGTGTGTGTGTGTGCGCGCATGTGTACATGTGTGTATGTACACGTGAGGGTCAGAGGTCAATCCTATTGTCTTTCCTTGAGAGCCACCTACCTTTTTTTTTTAGACAAGGCCACTCACTGGCCTTGGGGCTCACCAGGAAGTTTAAGCTGGCTGGTTGGTGAGTCCCAGGGATCCTCCTGTCCTTCCATCCCCAGTGCTGGGATTACAGCTGCATGCCACACCACAGTGACTTTGTATGTGGGTTCCGACTCAGGTCCCCATGCTTGCAAGGCAAGCACTTGGTTGGTTAAGCGACCTTCCCAGCCTCTATGCTGCTTTTTGTAGTGTTGCACGTTTCATGGCAGGCTCACTATGTAGCCCAGCCTTGGCTAGAACTCCCTGTCTAGTCTAGGTTTTCTTCAGACTCCACCTCCAACATGCTGGGGGCACCGGGTTAGGGCACCTTCGTGTTTTAAGCCTGCCAGTAGAATAGGATAAATAGTTCCGGTCATGGGCGGTGGGCATTGCTATCTGGCTTTGGAGTCAAATGGGTCACTTGGCCAACACTGCCTCAGTTTCCTGGTCAATGGGGTGGATGTCATGAGGATTAGATACGTCTACGTATGCTAGTTGCTTGGTGCTCTGGCCAGGTGGATCTTTATCTGCCAATACCCCCATCACCATGGCACTGCTGACCCCTCTCTGTTCTTGCAAGAGCAGACAAATGCACACACACACACACACACACACACACACACACACACACACACACCTGTGAACACACACCTGTGTAACCATTCCTATCAGCACATGCCTGTGAATAAACGTAACAGTGCATACTCTGCAGAGGCCACACCTCAGCATGTCATGAGTGCTCCCCCAGTTAGGAGCTACTCACCTGCCCAGGGGCTTCCCGATCTTGCCGGCCTGATGGACACCCTGGTTGTTCTGAGGCTTTGCTGTCACTTCTCTGCCATGGGCTGGCACTGTCTTGGGTAGGCAGTTTTGATTTTCTGCAGCATTGCTATAGTACACTCTAGATCTCACGCTGACTTGCATGCCTACTAGGAGCGACTCAGGAACAGATACCACACTAGTCTACCAGCTGGTCGTTGAGGATGCTCTCTTGTTTTAATGTGCACTTTCATAATTATTATTTATGCAAAGGTGTCTAATTTCTCTTATGAGACATATAAGCACCATGTGAACAGTGTCAATGTATTTGTTGGCCTTTATACTTTTCCTTGTGGCCAACCCCTTTTGTTCTGACCCCAAACCAACCAACCAAACAAACAATCTAACCAAACCAAAAATAAACCCCATATTCCTGCAATTCCTAGTTTACTCAAATGTGTAATTTACCAAATCTGTATGCTTAGGTAAAAAAAGAGTTTTAAACTTGAGACCCTAATATTGTTACATGCTGTAGTATTTTCTTTCTGTGATGCTAGGATTAAAACCCAGGACCTCACAATATTATGGAATCATGTTACCAGTGAGCTGAACCCCCAAACCCTAAATTGCAATATCTTTACATGTGTATGTGTATATGTGGTGTGTGTGTGTGTGTGTGTGTGTGTGTGTGTGTGTGTGTGTGTGTGTGTGTTGATGTGGGGTCTCTAGACTGAATCTGGAACTTGCTGATTTGGCTAGTCCAGCTGGCCAACTTGCTTCAAGGATTCTCCTGTCTCTACCTTCTGAACATTGGACTTAAAAGCTATCGCCATACCAGCTTGGCATTTACGTGGGTTCTGGGGACCTGACTGAATTCTGGTCCTTGTTTGAAGAGCAAGCACTTTGCCCACCGAGCCATCCCTCCAGCCCAATAGTTTTGAAGTCGTCTGCAATCCGAATAATTATTAAGTCTTTCATTCCAAAACTATTTATTGAGCAACCAATCCATGCTGGCCTCATTGTGTCTTTCGGCTTTAGTATTCTATCAGTAAACAGATACTGAAAAATCTTTTCCTGTGTGGTGGATGGCCCCTACCAGACCTTGTCTGTCAGTCGGGGTGGGATGGGAGTGGAGGTAAGTGATGGCTGCCCACAAAAGCCCTGGGGTAAGGTTGAAGACCTGCGATTCCCACCAGGGTTCCCACCCAGGGTTCTGATGGAGGTCACAGAATTAATCGGCAGGCAGGTGAGACTATGGCAATGGCCCTCATTCCTGATGACCATGTAGCTGCAGGACAGGACCAGCAGACAGTGCCTCTAAAGAACCAGAGCTTTTTATCTAGATAGGGAGATGGGGTCTGATGCGCATGGGCTCACATCAGTACACAGAAGCTAGAGACAGTCAGACCCACCGCACGCCTGCCTGCTTCCTCCAGGGGGATCTCCAAGATCATCATCCTTGGATCCAAGGATCCCCAGGCCATCACCACTATGATTGTGCTCTAACTGGGATGGCATGGCTGAGGGAAAGCAAGTCTTCAAGGTCTCAGGACCTTACTCCAAATGGCAGTTCAATGATGCCAAGTCACATACGTCAGTATCCCCTAGCCTGGCAGTGGTCATGTGCAAAGTCTGGGATCATGCCTGAACCACCAAGGATTCAGACTCATATCTGACACACTGACACAGGGCAAGGTGTCCCGTAAGAGAGCACCGTGCTGGAGACTGAGGCATGCCTGTGGGGTTTGAGGGCAGGCATGAGCTTCCAGCTGCTGCTCTTACCCACCACGGGTTCAGAGCTGGCAGCACTACCATGTATGAGTCCCCTGTGCCTTCTCATCATTAATCTCTCACTGGGTGAATAGTTGGCAAATCCTTCCTCCCAGTCTGCAGCTAGCTTTGTATCCTCCACCCTTTCCTTTGCGGTGGGAGAAATTTTTGGCTTGATGTCACCCCATCTGTCTAATTTTTACATTTTTTAAAGTTTACTTATTTATTTATGATGTTGGTGAGATGGCTCACCAACAAAGCACTGGCTGATCTCCAGAAGCCCAGGGTTCAATTCCCAATATTCACATGGCAGTTCACAACTGTACGTAACTCCAGTTCCAGGAGAATCCAACACCTTCTTCTGCTCTTCTGGGTTGCATGGGTACTGTATGTTTGTGGTATGCAGGCACAAATGCAGACAAAACAGCCATACATGTAAGATACAAATAAATAATTCTTTAAAAACACTAAAATTATTCATTTATTCTGTGGTGTGTGTGTGTGTGTGTGTGTGTGTGTGTGTGTGTGTGTGTGTGTGTGTGTGTGTTTTATTTGGGTGCATGTGTGGGGCATGCCCCTGTGAAGACAAAGACCAACAATGGATGTTGTACCTCAGAAGTCATCCACTTTGTTTTTTGAGACAGGGTCTCTCAGTGGCCTGGAGCTCTCTGAGCAGGGAAGGACATAGCTTACCTCTAGGCTGGGCTGGGGGTGTGGTTCAGTGGTAGAGCTTGTTCTGAGCATGCTCTGAGAGATGTCACAGGCAAAGGAGGAGAAGGCTTCTGTGGCTTCTCCAAGCTCCCTGGCTTGTCTGATGAGACCCAGCTTGCCTTAGTTACTCCTGATGTTCGCTGCAGTAGTGGGAAACAATGGCAGCAGGCTGGTTCACCTAGGGATATGTGCAGGCCTCATCACCAAGGGAAGGGAGACCCTGGCCATGGCTTTTGTGGGGCATGGAGGCTGGGTAGGCAGTATAGTGGGGATGGGTTGTCAGGGCAACTAGGAGGAGGAAGACCAGCTGGGTGGATGTGACCTGGGAGAGAGAGAGTGTGAGTAGAGAGGGGATGGAGTGAAACAGAGGCCAGGAAGGTGGCAGCTCCCAGCATGGCCCTGTCTTCCTGGGGTCCTCTATAAGTGGTGGCATGTGATGGTAGAATCCAGACTTGACTGCTCTCTGGGCCACAGCACCTGCAGGAGCCCTTCCCCTCTCACTGATACCAGCAGGCCCCTACAGACACAACCTGCGACTCTCTGGCTAACAGACTTCACACGCAGGGATTCTCACCTGGGAAGTGAGTTCATGTGGCGGGGGAGGGGGGGTGCCCATCTGCTCCCACCCCTTTCCTTGACTCCTGCCTGGGAATCAGAGAGCCTGGCTGCAGAATCTCGTGGTGAAACCACTCCCGTCCTCAGAGAGCTAACATAAAGGACCTCAGCCCTGCCAGGGCATGACTTTGCTTTGGAGACACCGTCATCCTGTCTCTGGCACTGGGGCCTGAACTCTTCTCAGAGTCCCTGCCATGCTGTTTCTTTCTCCATGGTGTTAAAACCCTTCTAAGAGACTTTTTACCCACAGTGGTCCATCTCAGCATCCCTCTTGAACGCCACACCAGAAACCTCTCATGCCATGGTCCAGGCTTCTGGTCCTCCAATTCGCCCTCTTACTCCTTCTGCATTTGACGTTCATCTGCCCTAAGGGTTCTCACTCATGATCCCTTGGGAAGTGTGAGTTCAGCCACCTTGCTGGCTCTTCCTGCCCTTGTCTGTCCCAGCTGCTGCCCTTCAGGGACACACACCCTCCCTGGTGTCAGAGCACTGCTATGAGTCATGAGGGTCCCCCCATTTGGAGGGAGGCACAAGGCACAGATGGGGAGTCTGAGGTGCCTCAGAGAGCTGCCTCGCGGCTCCTTGCCCCACTTAGTGGCTTGTCTTACACCTGCACATGCCTGACTGATCTGAGTCACTTTATAGAAGTAATGATTACTTCAGGGCGACTCTGGCACAGTCCCAAGTTACTCTCAGATGACTGTCAGCCTTGGGAAGAGCCCAGAACTGCTGGACGTACACAAGGTATCCCTGTTGCCCACAGGCAAGGTCCCCTGTGGACTGGCTTGCCTTTGGAACCACCCCTATACTGTGGCTCAACACCAAGCAGAGGCAAATGGCAGGCTTAGTGGGAAAGGAGAGTGGTGGTGAGGCTGGTTGCACTTCTGGCTGCCTGTGAATGCATATCTACAATGTGGCCAGCTTGCGGGGAGAGGGAGGTGGCGGTGTGGGGTAGGCTGTGGGAGTCCAGCTCCGACCTGCTCCCACCTTTCAAAGGGTTCTTGGGTGGAGGAGAGAGGAATGAGAAAATATCAGATAGAAAAATAGACCTAGACGAAGAGGAGAAAGACAGAGACACAGGATAGCTTCGGGAGGGCCTGGGTCAGTACCCAACAGCCCCGAGGTTTATTCAAAAGGGCTTTTTTATAATATGCCAAGGGGAGAGGCAAAAGACCTCCCCGTTGCAAGATCAAAGCACATCATACAGCCAAGTGTAGGCCCTTCAAAACACCTGGTAACCACGCCAGTGGTCAAATCAGCCCATTATGCAGCCCTGCTGGGTAAAGCAAGCTCAGATTCTCTGACCCTGAGTAATTTGGGTTCCCACAGCAATGGAACTGGCTGTACCTCTGGATGCTCATGAATATGTGTCCAAGTGGCTGGCCTCTGTGCATTTCACTCCCTGAAGAGCTTGCCCTACTCTGCCATAGGCACAAGTGGCCCAGGCTGATGGGCACAGGACACTATGAACAGAATGTAATGAAGTGGGTTGTGAGTTTCTAGAGCTGCCCAGACAGAACCAGCCACTGCCAACACCCCTGCTGACTGTAGTTGTCCTGTGCTGATTTATGGCTCCTGGTCTTGAAGTCCAGGGCTTCTTGAGACCTAGTCAATAGGACATTCTTCTATCTGAGCTAAGGTTGCCCATTCCCAAATCCACCAGTCCTAATCTAACTCAAAATTTCCCCTGCATGACCGCTGACAGGAATGAGAGAGTTTCTAAACCAGACAGACTTGTGTTTTTCCCTGAGCGATCAGACTACAAAAACAAGGTCCCCAAGGACCTGGAATCTCCCCAGGAATCTCCTGCTGGAGGGAGGAAAGGACTGAGGCCTGGTGCCAGCCAGAGGAACTTGCTCCTGAAAAGATGCCCCATAGTTCTAACCACCGTGCAGGACAGACTGGGTGATGAGGGTGGGCAGGACCATACTTTAATTGGACTGCAAAGCTATGCATATCTCCTCCCTTCTATTTGAACCTAACCCTCCTGCAGGACCCTGAAGGTAGACTAGGGGACAGGGGAGTTGTCACAGAAATATCTTTGCTCCTTTTCCCGATGTAGCCTCATTGACTACATCTCCTTCCTTCCTGATTCACTGGTACCTGTCTCTTGAATTGGCACATTAAGGACCAATGGCAGAGCCTGTATTGTTAGGGCTGCCAAGGGATGAACAGTGGCATTGGTGTGGTCCAGAGCAATGGCAATAGTGGTTCAGAGTGGCTTACAGCCTGCTAACCCTAGGGGAAAGCCTTGCAGAAAGCAGAAATTAACCCATCACTCTGAGTACATGACCACTGGGTGCTGGGGCTCCCACTAGCTCTAAAGAGATCATTTCCAGTTTGCATCTGTGAATAACCACATAGAGGCCTAGCTCCAGGCTGACTCAGAAAAGCAAAAATGTTTCAGGAAGACTGGTGAGATCTGAGCAGAGAGAAATCCTCGTGCTTCTTCTCCTTCTGCCTGCCTCCTGAGCGCTGGGATTACAGATGTGCACCACCACACCTGGTTTATTTGCTGCTGAGGCTCCAGCCCAGGGCTTCCTGAATCCTAGGCTGAGCTACAAGTTCTATTCTCAGTTACACTGTGTACTCTAGTGCTGTTAACTGTCAGGCCAAGTGGTACATACCTGTAACCCTAGCTACTGGTGGCAGGCTGCGGTCAGGGCTGAGGCTGGAGGATTGCTTAAGTGCGGGAGTCTGGACAAAGTAATGAGACTGTCTTTTAAAAAAAAAGGAAAAAAAATAACAAAACAAAAACACATTCAAAGCTGCTAGACGTCAAGGTACACTATGGAGCTGCTGTGCTGGAACACTGGGTCACGGTGACGAGGAAGGACTATTTGTTTCTAGTTGTCTCCTCCTCCTCCTGCTCCTCCTCCTCCTCCTCCTCCTCCTCCTGCTCCTCCTCCTCCTCCTCCTCCTCCTCCTCCTCCTCCTCCTCCCTCCTTCTCCTCTTTCTCCTTTTTCTTTCTCACCATCTGTCTTGGACCAAATGCTTTTGTACAACACAGTAGACATGGATTTTACAAAAGTTCTGTCCCCTCTTTGATATAGCAGGATTGTCCAGTTGCATCTGTGTTCTGAGTTGTCTCTCAACTTCTCTCAATAACATCGTCAGGGGCTGCTTGCAGGTGTCAGGTCCATGGACCACCCTGGCACAGGCTGGCTGCCCGCACAACATGCTCTCCAGGCCAATTCACATTTCAGACATTAACGATCATTGCCTTGTTCCTTTAAACAACCACAGCCATCAAACTGCCAGCCAGAAAGTCCTCTCTCAGACCCTGAGCCTGAGACACCAAGGCCTGACCGTGCTGTTCTTACAGGTGTTGTGTGCCGAGAGTGAAGAACTTTTACTAAAGTTCTTCAGGGATGCTGGGCACCAGGCATTCTGGGAATGTTCCTGTGGTCAGGGACCTGGAACTGATTTCTATCCTCCAGGGAGGACATTGATATCCTTTCTTCCTTTCCTCCTCCTGCTCCCCTGACTCTTGGGTGTCGTGAAGGGAACCTAGAACCTCCATCCTCCTGGCAAGCTCTACCACTGAGCTGCACTCCCAGCCCAGATCCCTGATTCTTAATCATTAAAGACATTCAGTGTCCCAGAGACTCTGAACAGGAAGGTCCCTGAGGAGAGCTTCTGCTGAAACAGACAGGCAGGGCCTTCCTCAGAGTCTCTGTGCTCACTGGTGCAAGGTCCTCCATCCACACCAGGGCAAGTGACTAGGGGCCCATTTCTCTCTGTCATCCTTCCACAAATTCCTCTCCAATATGGTTTCTCCCAGATCTTAGTTGCTATCTCTGTGTTTCTGCCAAACAAGTAATTTGATTTTCTGCATTCCTTTTACCCTAGTTTAGTTTAGTTTAGTTTGTTTCTTTCTGAAAATAATGAACACACCAGCAAATGTGACAGGCGCTTAAAACACATCCTGGAGTGATGAAGTTGGCGGTCTCAGCGGTCCATTCCCATTGGCGTGGATGAGTCTGTCCAGTGTGCTGGTAGCTGGATGGAATGCTCCAGGCTCGTGGGAGGGTGTTAACCCATTAGCGGAGGCTCTGACAAGGTCTGTTTGTCTGGCTGTGTGCTGTTCTGTTTTGGTGTGAGGTTAAGCTGATCCTATAAAACACAGTGGGCCGAGTTCCATGTCTTGTTTCCTGGAACAGTTTGTGTGCTGATGGCTTTACAGCTTCTTTTAACATTTGGTGGAGTTCTTGTGAAGTCACCAGGGATGGAGTTGCCTCAGCTGGAAGGCTTATGGCAACAGACTCCACTTCTGCAAGGAACAAGGCGATCTTCAGATGTTCCTTTCCATCCTGTGTCGTCTTTGGCAATTACACTCTGCTGGGAATTGGTTGCTTTTCTTAAGTTGCCAAATCAATTAGCACAATCAAAAAGTGAGCTTATCATCCTTAATATCCGTGACATCTGAAGTTAGAACTGCTCCCCACCTCCTGAGGTTTCTGTTTGTGTTCTATTAGTAATTTTCTTGATCAGTTACAATTTTATTCGTTTTCTCATTTTTAAAGTAAGATTTAGTTCTGTAATTATTTTCAAATGTTTGTTTTCTAGCTGTTGATTTCTCTTTCTGTGTGCTTTTGTGTGTGTGTGTGTTTGTGTATGTGTGCATGTGTGTGTGTATGGTGTGTGTATGTGATGTGTGTGTATGGTGTGTGTATGTGTGATGTGTGTATGTGTGTGTATTTGGGATGTGTGTGTATGTGTGTGTATGGTGTGTGTATGTGATATGTGTGTATTTGTGTATGTGTGCATGTGTGTATATGGTGTGTGTATGTGATGTGTGTATGTGTGTGTGTATTTGGTGTGTGTGTGTGCGCGCGTGTGTGTGTGTGTGCATGTGTGCACACTTCTGTGCATCTGTAAATGGAGATCAGTGGTCACCCTGGGGTGCTATGCCTTAGGCACAATTCACCTTATTTTTGTGGTAGGGTCTCACTGGTCTGGAGCTCCCTGAGTAGACCAGGCTGGCTGTCCATCAGAGCCCCAGAGATTCACCCGTCTCCACCTCCCCATTCCTAGGGTTATAAGGATGAGCCACCATGCCTGGCTTTTTAAAAACATGGCTTCTGGGAGTTGAATTCAGGTAATTATGCTTCTAAATCGAGCACTTTGCCAGCCACTCAATTTTCTCTCTACCCTGTTATTAATTGGCAGCAGAGCCCCCTTCGTGCGACTTCAGATGTCTTAAGTCTTTTAAGAGTTTGGTCACAGCACATGGTTTGTCTCAGTGGGCTCCTCATGAGAAGCCCATGCAGTGATGTCTCCACAGCAGCCAGGCTCACAGCTGGCACATAGTCTACTCTTGGTTGGCTGGCATTTTTCCTAATTGCCTCTCAGATTGCTGAGAAAGAGACCTAACCTCACCATGATGGTGGAACTGATTTTACATCGAAGTAAGCCTGAGCCCCTTCCATTGACAAGTGGTGTCTGTGGAAATCCTAGATCTAACAGGACCCTTCCTGTTGAAATACAGTGCTGTCTGTGATCAGGAACAAGATCACACATCCACCCCCATCATACTGAGAATTTAGCTGCAACAATAAATCAAAACAATGAAAAGGCTGTAAAAGGCTAAAAGGCAAACCCACATCGAAAAAGCAGCCAGGCTCTCTAAATATAACACAGTTATTTTATTATTTATTTACGTAGAAGACCTCAAATCTCCACTAGCTTATTTTTCAGAATATAAAAATTAACTGCATATCTACATAAAAGCAGCAAATAAGTAGAAAATAAAAAAGTTTTAATTACAAATGTGGTGATATACTGTGTACCCTAATAAAGCTTGCCTGAGGAACAGAGGACAGAGCCAGCCACTAGATTAGACATAGAGGTCAGGCAGCGGTGGCACACACCCTTAATCTTATCACTTGGGAGGCAGAGATTCGTCTGGATCTCTCTGAGTTCAAGACTACACTGAAAACAGAGCCAGGCAGTGGTGGCACACACCTTTAATCCCAGTACTGGGAAGCACACACGCCTTTAATCCCAGGAAGCGAAGGCAGGGCAGAGAAAGGTATATAAGGCATGAGGAAACAGGAACTAAAGCAGTTCAGCTGAGACCTTTTCAGGTGAAGACTCAGAGGATTTCAGTCAAAGGATTCATGGAGTTGGTGAGGTAATAAATAGGTGGTGGCTGTGGCTTGCTCTGCTTCTCTGATCTTTCAGCTTTCACCCCAATATCTGGGATTTTTATTAAAATACCATCTAAGATTCGAACAACATGCAAAATCTCAAGTGAAATGTTTCAACATACATTTAAGGGAAAGTATGAGAAATCTACAGAACAATGCTATCCACAAAAGGCATTTCAAAAGGCCTGTGTACTTTGGAGAAATGAGTTCTGACTCTCACTTAGCTAGAAGGCAAAATAGTACAAAAACATAGGCTGTTCTTCTCAAAATAAACTGTAGATCCTGGGTAAACTTGAAGAACATCCCAAGAAGGTTTTGTGCAGAAACTGAGAAGTTAATTCTCAGTTACTGGTAAAAAACAAAAGGTTGATATCAATCCCAGCAATTTGAAGATGTTGGCACCACCTGATCACAGACTTCTTTCAAACTTATGGTAATCACATGATGCCCTGAGAATGGGAGGGTTGGGATGTGAGCCCCCTGGGCACCACAGAGAGCTGAAACCAACTGGTGTCCCAGATCAGCTCTTCCCCACCACTGAATAACTAAAGTGGGGTGGTGTGCGGACGGGAGTGTCAACCTTTCTTTACTTTGTCCAAATTCGAATTCATTCAAAATGATCACAGACATAAAACTCTTAGAAGAAAAAGTTCTTTGTGACCTTGAATAAGTAGAGTCTATGTATGTGTGCTTGTGTGCTTGTGTGTATGTGTGTGTGTGTGTGTGTGTGTGTGTGTGTGTGTGCGTGCATGCATGTGTACACACCCATAAGTGTGCATTTGAAGGCCAGAGGAGAAAGTGGAGCTTCCTCCACTACCACTCTGTGCCTTTCTCTCTTGAGATGGGATCTCTCATTGAACCCAGAGCTTGCTGTTTCGGCTAGGCTAGCTGGTCAGTGAGCCTCAGGGATCTGTCTGTCTCCACCTCCACCAGAGCTGGCATTAGAAGCCTGTGCAGACAGGCCCAGATTTTTATGTCAGTACTGGGGATCTGCGCTCAGGAAACTCCGGTAAGCGCTCTTATACCAATCTATTTCTCCAGCCCACATTTTTCAATTACATAGCGTGTGTGTGCGCACACATACACACAAAGCAGACGTATACAAATTGATAAAATGAAGTTTTCCAAGGTGTAAACTCTTTGCTCTACAAATGATATTCCTAATGTTGGATGTGTGGGGACTGGACCAATCAATGCTCAGGACTTAAGAGCACTCGATGCTCTTGTGGAGGCGCCGGCCTCAGTTCCCAGTACTGATTGGTGGCTCACAACCACCTGCAGCTTCAGTACCAAGGGATCTGACACCCTTGACTGACCCCCAAGGGCACCAGGCACACACATGGTTAACTGTAGTTGAAGTTTTCCTGCCTGGCCCACAGTCAGGACAAATCTCTGACACCCGCCAGTCCCAAGCCGCTCAAACCCGATCAAGTAAACACAGAGACTTATATTGGTTACAAACTGTATGGCCGTGGCAGGCTTCTTGCTAACTGTTCTTACAGCTTAAATTAATCCATTTCGCCGGGCGGTGGTGGCGCACGCCTTTAATCCCAGCACTCGGGAGGCAGAGCCAGGCGGATCTCTGTGAGTTCGAGGCCAGCCTGGGCTACCACGTGAGTCCCAGGAAAGGCGCAAAGCTACACAGAGAAACCCTGTCTCGAAAAACCAAAAAAAAAAAAAAAAAAAAAAAAAAAAAAATTAATCCATTTCTATTAATCTATACCTTGCCACGTGGCTTGTGGCTTACCGGTACTTTACATCTTCCTTGTCCTGATGGCGGCTGGCAGTGTCTCTCTGACTCAGCCTTCCACTTCCCAGCCCTATTCTCCTCCTTGTCCCGCCTACACTTCCTGCCTGGCCACGGGCCAATCAGTGATTTATTTATTGACCAATCAGCAACACATTTGACATACAGACCATCCCACAGCAGTTAACAGACATACATGTAGGCAGAATGTTCATACCCATAAAAAACAGAAGTAAATAGTTTTAAAAAGTTGGCTGTGTGGTTCTGTGCAAGCTTGCAATTTCAGCCACTACTTGGATACTGTGGCTGCGGAGCAACAGACCAGCCTGGACTTCAAAGGGAGATGATGTTCAAAAGAGAACAAATTAAGAAAATGAGAGCGTGGTTGATAGGATAGTAAAAAGCATTAGCAGCGCTGCGCTGGTGTCTGGCAGGTCACAATATGCAACTGGCACAAAACTCAGAACTAAAAAGGTCAAAACCACCATTTATGCAAGTGGACAAATCATTTGACCAGACAGTTCATCAAAGAGGATCTGCGCATGGCCAACAGAGACACAAGAGACACTTGCTGCTGTCAGTCACCCGGGACAAGCAGAGTTACAGTGAGCTGTCACAGTGCTTCACTGGGGTGAGGATACATGCCAGCAGCAGCAAGGCCTCCTGGTGGGACTATAAATGCTGCAGACACTAGAAAACTATTCATGGCAGTTTCCTAGAGCTGAGCGTGCATATCTATTAGATGACCCAGTTTTTCCACTCCTTGGTCTTTGCCAAAAACAAACAGAGCGTACGTTTACAAAAAGACCCATGGATGAATGCTCAAAAAAAGGTTCCTTCCCGACAGTCCCAGATTGGAAACATCCTCCACGCCCACCAGGAGGTGGACAGATAATTATTTCCTGGCATGTTTACATAGAGGAATATTAGTCAGGAATAAACAGAAATGAAAGATGTAGGTATGGTGGCACAGGCCTGGGATGCCAGCATTGAGAGTCAGAGGCAGAGACAGAGGTTCAGGAGTTCAAGGCCAGCCTCAGCTACATAGTGAATATGAGACATATTGGGCTATACCAGAACCAAGTTCTGAGAATAAACAAAATAATCTATGAAAAATATGTGTACACACACATACATGCACATATAAGGAAGCAATCACAAACGAATTATGCTATGTGGAAACTAGATAACATGAGTACCTTTGTTACCTGGCTCCTATTCCCAGCCATGGCAGGCAGCATTCTAAACTGTGCCCTAGGAACTGGGCCTCCTGGAATTACTCCCAGGACTGAGAGGTTTTGAAGATGTAAAACTGTTTAGCAGTTGTCCTGGTTAGTTTCCCTCGTCTACTTGACACAGCCTAGAGTCACATAGGAAGAGGGAAACCAAGTGAAGAATTGCCTAGGTCAGATTCCCCTGTGGCCAGGTCTATGGGGCTTGGTTTGGACTGCTAATGGGTGTAGGAGGGGCCCAGCATACTGTGGGCAGTGCCATCCCCAGGCTATGCAGGTGCTGGCCTGCATAGAAAAGCTTGCTGAGCATGAGCCAGAGAGTGAATCGGTAAGCTGCGCCCCTCCATGGTTTCTGTTCCAGGTTCCTGCCTTGAGTTCCAGCCCTGGCTTCAAGTGACCTGGAAGTGTAAGCTGAAATAAACACTTTTCTCCTCAAATGGCTTTGGACTGTAGTGTTCATCACAGCATCAGAAAAACAATGGGAGACACCGGTGAACCTAAACCTGGGGAGATCATCCCATGGGCCTAAAATAATCAGTGGTGCCATAGGAAGCAGCAGAAGGTATGACATATCACTGGGTGTGCATGTGTGTGTGTTAGTGTGTGAATGTGCCCATGCAAGCACCACACTGCACGTGTGAGGTTGGACGACAGCCTTGAATGTTGGTCTTCATCTTCTACCGTGTTGAATAGGATCTCTTTTTGTTGTTCACTGTTGTGTACTCCAGGCTGGCTGGCCCATGACCTTTGAACTCTTCTCTTGTCACTGATTCCCTTCTTGCTATAGGAACCCTGGGATGACAGATTGTGCTGCTGGACTCAGCTTTCCCTGGGTTCTGGGGATTTGAACTTGGGTCCTCAGGCTTGCACGGCAAATACTTTGCACACCGAGCCATCTCTCCAGCCCCTGCCATTAGTCTTTCAAAAGCCAAATTTCTTCTGGCTGGTAACAGGGAGGGACATAGTGGAGATTTGACAGAGGACACATGTGGCTAGCTTTGAGGTGGGTGGTTCGAGGCCCTGACCCAGAATGATGACCTCAAGGAGCTGAGAACGGTCTCTGGCCCACAGCCAGTGAGAAAAGGATTTAAGGGCCCGAATCTGGCCATCAGTGTGAACGGGCTGGAAGTGGTTTTTCTCCCTGAGCTTCCAAATATAAGCACTTGACTTTGGCCTTGTGACACTCTGGGCAGAGAAGCTAATTGACCTACTTGGACTTCTGACCCACAGAGCTGTGAGATAATACATGGCTTGTTGAAGCAGTAGAGTTTGTTATGTGGCAATAGACTTTTATTATTTGTTATGGAGTGATAAGGAATAAATACACAGCTTTGGAAACACAATCTTAGCCATAAACTTTGGGTCCTTCCCATTTTTATTGCTGGTTCCTTGGAAAATGAGTGTTATTTAATTCTCAAAAATTCATTGTGTGTGTGTGTGTGTGTGTGTGTGTGTGTGTGTGTGTGTGTGTGTGCTCTCATGTTCATGTGCCATGGTATGGGTTTAGGGGGCAGAGGACAACTTGCAAGAGTCAGTTCCCTCTTTCCACATGTGGGGCCCAGGGATCAATTCAGGTCTCCAGGTCATTAGGCAGAGCAATGGGCTCCTGTACCCATGGGGCCACTTCACTGGGTTCTCAGTCTTTTTAGCTTTACTTTTGGTTGTGAATAAGCTCTTATATGAGTATATATGTGTGTGTATGTGGTGCATGCACAATGTATATTGTGTGCATGTGAGTGGGTACACATAGCTGCAGGTGCACAGAGAGGCCAGAGAATGTTGTTTCTCAGGACGGACTTTCACTTATTTATTTATTTATTTATTTATTTTGAGACAGGGTTTTCGTGGCCTGAGACTGACCGATGCTCCAAAGCCGACTTCCTAATCCTGATACTAAAGCAGAAGACCACGCCTGGCTTTTCTTTTTTGAAACATGGTTCTGGAGATCAAACTCAGGTCCACGTGTTTGCAAGGTGTGATGGTGAATTTTGTCAGTCTGGTAGGATTTAGAAATGCCTGTCACTTAGGTTAGGTTAATGGATGTGGGAAGACTCACCCTGTATGTGGGCAACACTGTTTGGTGGCCTGGGGCCCTGGACTGAATGAAAAGGAGGAAGCATGAGTACCAGTTTCCATCACATTGTGCTTCCTGCCTGTGAACACCCCGGGACACCTGCTGGCCCTGCCACCATGGCCTTGGGGACTGTGCTCTGGAGCTGTGAGCCACAGCAGACCACAGGCTGCTTTGTCAAGTGCTTTGCTGCAGAATGAGACAGAGACCCATCTGCACAGCAGGGACTTCCCTCACTGAGCTGTGCTCCCAGCCTAAGCTCTACTTTCCAGGGCCCTTCGAGAATTCAGGTAAATTCTGTCCTACCTTCTAGCTACTTAGAGTGTGACCTGTGGCCAGTAGCAGGATCTTCATCCAAAAGCTTGTAAGAAATGCAGAACTTGGGGTTGGGGATTTAGCTCAGTAGTAGAGCACCTGCCTAACAAGTGCAAGGCCCTGGGTTCGGTCCTCAGCTTTGGGAAAAAAAAAAAAAGAAATGCAGAACTTGGACCTGCCCCAGACCTCCAGAGGCCGAGTATGCCTTTGACTTGCTTGATCCTCAGCTTATGGTAAGGGTACATGTTAAAATTTGAGAGGCATGCATCATGTCTCCCTGAAGATTCAGGGGTACACCTCTGTAGAGTTTAAACAACAGCCACCACCATTAAACACACACTGTACCACTGAAGAAAATGCCTCTCACTCCCCAGCAACCAGTGCCTACAGAGTCTCAGGGGGCAGCAGGGCCTTGGGAGAGTCTCCCTTTTAACGACCTGGTGGCCTCTAAATTGTGACAAGTGAAGCAGTCACCAACACGGGTGTGGATGGCAGGCCCCTCACTGTGCAGGGAAGCCCCTGGGCACCGTGGACTTGGGCTCACACCTTTGCTGGTTTTAACACCTTTATCCCAGTTGGTGCCATGGTGAGACCACCCCATCAGTATAGAAGATGGGCAACCATAGCCACCACATGAGCAGATCAGCTGGCCTTTCTCCTCCTGTGCAGTGTCCAGTATCATTCAAGGAAAGCATGTTCTCTCTCTCTCTCTCTCTCTCTCTCTCTCTCTCTCTCTCTCTCTCTCTCTCCCTCTCTTTATCTTTCTCTCTCTTGGTTCAGGGTCAGAGGCACAGATCCTGGAAGACACAGTTGTGAAAGTAGGCTGTTTCCTACTGGTCAGCATCACAGGATGTCTCCGGAAATTCACAACATTACCTGTCCAGGCTTCCTGAGTCAGAACCCACATGTTAACAAGATCCCCAAGCAATTCATACACGTGTGAGCTTCAACAGCTGTCCCATCTCAGTCACTTCCAGTTCAGGTACATTTTGTGGTCATCTGTCAGTACCAGATATGGCAGTGGCAGTCATTACGGAACTTTCCAATGGAGCTTTTGAGATGAGGAGGGTGTGGAGCCTTTGTGTGTGCTCACTGTGTGTAGTATGTGGTATGTACTTGTTCGTGTGGCGGTAGGCACTCGGGTGCCCATACATATAGTCCGTATGTGTGTGGAGGCCCAAGGCAGGTGTTGGATGTCTTTCTTGGAGTGCTTTCCAGCTTTATGTATTTACTGAGGTAGGTTCTCTCACTGAACCTGAAGTTCACTTATTCAGATGGATGGCCAGTGAGTTCTAGGGGTCTGCCTGTTTCTGCAGTTCCCCCCACAGTTGAGATCACAGATACATGTGGCCATGCCCTGGTTTTCTGGGCTTTTAACTTAGGTCCTTGTACTTACAGGACAGGCACTTTATCTACTGAATCAGCTCAGATATGGGTACTTTTAGGGATTCCTGGGGTGTGTGTCACAGCACAGTGGGGGCGAGAACCTTTATCTACATGGGGGCTCTTTACTTGAATTTCCCAGCCATGAGCCCTGTGTGCCCAGCCAAAGTCAGCCAGGGACTCATTTTCTGGGGAGCTGCGCAGCTCAAACTCTGTTGTTCCATCTAGGAGCATGGGGGTACTTCCCTCTACATTCTCTGAAATTCTGAGAAACTTCTAGAAGTTGTGCCAAGGATTCTGACTCAGGCTTGCTCTGTGGCCAGGCCAGGAAAGAACACAAAGATTTGGGCCTTGCTCTAAGAGGAGTCGGGGCTCTGATGTTAATAGGAAGGGGGCTTGTTGGAAAGGAATTTTCAAACCCACAAGCAGTACACTGACTTCATAAGCTCTTGTGCAAAGTGTTCTCTGTAAGGGCCTCTGCTTAGACAACTTATAGCCATGTGCTCCGAAAGTCCTCGTCACTCTCCTACATGGAGGCTCTGTCTCTGCCCATGGGAAAGTAGAGTCAGTGCTAGGCCTTG
The DNA here is from genome assembly GCF_007827085.1 of Peromyscus californicus insignis. Taxonomy (NCBI): domain Eukaryota; kingdom Metazoa; phylum Chordata; class Mammalia; order Rodentia; family Cricetidae; genus Peromyscus; species Peromyscus californicus. The sequence continues at coordinate 11,987,065 of NW_026294606.1, forward strand.
TCTCGGCTGGTTTTGTGTGTCAACTTGACACATGCTAGAGTCATCAAAGAGGACAGGGCCTCAGCTGAGGAAATGCCTCCATGAGACCCAGCTGTAAAGCATTTTCTCAATTAGTGATCAATAGGGGAGGGCCCAGCCTATGGTGGGTGGTGCCAACCCTGGGCTGATGGTCCTGGGTTCTATAAGAAAGCACACTGAGCAAGCCAGGAAGCAGCATGGCTTCTGCGCCTGCCTCCAGGATCCTGCCGTGTTTGAGTTCCTGTCCTGGCTTTCTTCAGTGATGAACAGCAAGGCTGAAGTGTAAGCCAAATAACCCCTCCCCCCCCCACCTTGCTTTTGGTTCATGGTATTTTTGTTGCAGCGAAAGAAAACCTAAGTAAGACAGGCCTCTGGGTGTGAGGCTTGCTTAGTGACCCAAGGGTGCCCTGCTCTCTCTTCTCCACAGTACGCGGCTATGCCCATGTTCTTGGGGCAGCAGGAAGCTGGGAAAGGTGACACGTTGTGGAGCAAAGCCCGCTGGAGGGCAGCAAAGGTGTCAGAGACATGTGGCAAGGAGGGAATGGAAGAGCAAGATCAGGGCTTGGGGAGGGTAGGAGAGATGTGACCTTCTTGTGGGGTTAGACATGAACAGAGTGGACCCGAGTGATTCTGACAGCATCTTTGGTGGTCTGATGAACAACACCCCCAGGACATAGGGGCCAGCACTCAGTCTGCAAAAAAGGGCTGATTCTTTACACTAGGGCGCAGTCACCCCATCACTCATGGAATGTTTATACTCGGTATAGCATGGAGACTTCTGGAACTGTGAATTGATAAGCAGCTCAATGTGGGTGGGCACATTTCAGGGGCATGGCCTTACCCTGCCTGGCACACCCTATCTAGCACTGTATTTTGTTTTCTTCTACCTCACTCTTTGGAGACAACCTCATGAACACAAGAATTAAGGGTGCTTCCTGTAGCATGAATCTTATTAGTAAAATCAAACTCGAGGCCAGTTATTGGGGTCAATGCTGGTAGATCAGAGAGACAGAACAAGCCACAGCTATCTCACCTCGCCTGATCCTCAGCTGGTCCTGTTTCCTCAGACTGGAAGCCTCTGAGTCCTCATCCAGAATGAGTCTCAGCTGAACTGTGCTGCTAGAAGTCTGAAAGCTTAACCAGCCCAATGCATAACCAGCCAAATGCTTCTAGCTTCTGGTCCTCACGCCTTATAAACCTTTCTGCTTTCTACCACCACTCTCTGGGATTAAAGGCTGCTTTCTGGGATTAAAGGCGTGAGTCACTATGCCTGGCTGTTTCCAATGCGACCTTGAACTCACAGAGATCCAGAGGGATTTCTGTCCCTGGAATGCTAGGATTAAAGGCGTGAGTGCCACCATTTTCTGGCCTCTATATCTAGTGGCTGTTCTGTTCTCTGACCCCAGATAAGTTTATTAAGGTACACAATATTTTGGGGGAACACAATACCACCACAGCTTCCCATATCGCCATTGCTGGTTGTACTCCCTTTGAGGGAGAGGATAATGGTTGAGACACTGTAGATTATTCTTAAGGTCTGACAGGACAGGAGACATCGCTCCCACTCGGAGATTCCGAGCAAGTTGTGTGAGTCTGGTTTGTATGTGCAGAAGTGTCCTCAGCCCCCACCAAAGGTGGCCCTTTCAGGGTTTTGGCTTCTAGCCAGGGCCTGTTTCAGCATCTCTTCTTGTTGTAAAGAGTCTTCAAACCAGTGGCCACATTTCCAGGTTCTCTGCAACCCCCACTACAGGCTGATCGTGGCTTTCTCAAATTCAAATGTTTATGTGTGGTAGGTATCCGTATTCATAGTGTGTGTGTGTGTGTGTGTGTGTGTGTGTGTGTGTGTGTGTGTGTGTGTGTGTTGGGGGGGGGGGTGGGGGGTGCTCATGCATGTTCTACATGTAGAAACCAGAGATCAATGTCAAATGTCTTCCTCAATTACTCTCCACCTTGGTTTTTGATACAGGGTTTCTCACTGAAACTGGAGTTCATTCATTTGACCAGACTCTCAGGGAGTGAGTTCCAGGGGTCTGTCTACTTCTGACTCCCCAGTGCCAAGATTTTAGATCCACGCTGCCCCGCCTGGGGATACGAACTCAGGTCCTCATGCTTGGGGATCGAGGGCTTCACCTGCTGAGCTATCGTCCAGCAGCACCTGTGTGCTGAGATTTTAACCCTGGTGGTTAGGAAGCCGAGTCTTGAGAGGTCAGAAGGTCATAATGGTAGCACCTCATGAATAAGATTTGTGTTCTTGTGAAAGAGACCTCCGAGAGCTGCCCCTGTCCCCACCAGTGGGGACACAGCAGCATGCACTTCTTGGAGCCGGGGAGTGGCTTTTCCTGATGTGTGCTCTTCTAGCACCTTGATTTAGGCCTTCTGAGCCTTTGAGCAGTACGCCGCTGTGGCTCACAAGTTCCTCCAACTTATGTCACTCTGGTATAGAAGGGCAAACAGCAGCTCCATCCTTTCTCACATTTCTTTGTGTCACCAGCTGTGACAGTCTGACATCAGATTGGACACACGGACATGTTCCATATTATAAAGTGTCCAGTCCTAGTACACCAGCAAGGTCTAGGGCATGGGCACCTTGTTGGGGGGAAGGGACCCCTTGATGGAGGTAGGTTGCACCCCAGCCACTGTGGCCCTGCAGGGATGTCTAGGAATACCCACTGCACAGTGGATGAGGCCACACTACTGTGGCAGAGGGAGTGTGAGCAGCATTTGTCCAGAGTTTTGCTGTCCCGGAGGAGTGGCGTAGTTGTGGCTTTCTAATGAGAAAAATCACTGAGCGGCTGACCTTGATTTACAGTGCTCCACACGGTTGGAAAATGGAGCTATTTTCATGATGGCGCTTTCCTTTAAAACGATACCCTGGGAATCCAGAGCCAGGTACTGCTGATCTGAAGGAGTGCCCATGTGGCCATTCAGCTTCACAAAGGCTAAGAAGTTCCCACCCTGGGGGACCGTAGCATCCTAGTATGCTTTAGTGGTAAGAGTCACTAAAAAGGCCAAACCCACAGAGCACAATGTGGTCACAGTGCTGTGGAGAGGAAGGGGACATCCAAGGTGAAGGAAACAGAAGTCTGTGGTTGACAGCAGTTTCAGGATGACTGACAGCGTTTCTCCAGAAAAACGAAAACTTGTGCTGTGTGCAGTCCAACACTGTCAGAAACCAGCTGAGCCACAGGTAGGGGCCCCTGGCCTCAGGGATGCTGAGAATGTGTGTGTGTGTGTGTGTTTGTGTTTGTGTGCACGTGCGTGTGTGTGTGTGTGCGTGTGCGTGTGCGTGTGTGTGTGTGTGTGTGTGTGTGTGTGTGTGTGTGTGTGTGTTGGGGAGTAGATCTGCTGCCTAATAAGTCACTCCTGAGTGTAGAGACTTAACATTGCTGTTTCACTGTTTCTGTTCTGTGGGTGACCTAGACCAGCTGGGTGCTCTACTGAACTTCAGGATCCATTGACAGGTAAATGATAACAGGCCTCACTGAAGCACCTGGTTGTGGGAATTAGGTATGAGACAGGGTGGTGGTCCTTGTAGATAGCTTTAGGGCCTCTTTAGCAGGTAGATGGATTTTTTAAAATGAGGAAGTATCAAACTTTTCTACAAAGGCCAAAGATTTCAAGCTTTGCAAAGCATTCAGTCTCTACCACACATTCCCAACTCCACCCTTGTCATGCGTGGGTAGTCTCAGAACAAAGAGGTGTGCTTATGTTGTAAGAAAACTGTATTTACAAAAACAGGTAGTGGGCTGGAGACAGCCCAGGGCCATAATTTACCTCCTTTGTCTTCCAGCTGGCTCAGGTTAAGAACCATACCTGCCCAGACCAGGCCCAGATCACTTGTCACACTCTGTAGGCTAGAGTGGGTCACAGGGTTGTGATGTGGCTTAGGTAGCAGGATGCTTGCCTAGCATGCATGAAGCCCAAAGTTCAATCCTCTCACTGCGTAGGCCAGTTATGGTGTTACACGCCTATCATTCTAGCAATTGGGAGGTGGAGGCAGGAGGATTAGAAGTTCAAGGTTGTCCTTTGCTACATAACAAGTTCAAGGCCAGCCTGGGCTACATAAGACTCGTCTGTTAAGCGAATAAACCCCAGATTCAGCCCAGACCGCAGTGTCTCGGATGTAGACAGGCAATTGTTTCCTCTACTCTCCTAGCTTGTGTCTGTGGCCCTCTAAAATAAACTGATGAAAGATAAACCAGAGAAAAACAAGTAAAAATTTCATTTGTTAATGTAAAGAATGTATTAATATTTTGATTTGTTGTGAGATAACACAGAAGAAGTGAAACCCAAACAGTTAGGTCCCAGGCCCTCTGTGCCATTTTAACAGAATCCAAAGTGTGCTAGGCCATGAGGAGGCAGAGGAGAGGGGGCTGGGCTGGGAGGGGAAACACCGTGGAAGAGGTGTAAGAGAAGCTCCTGGAAGGCCAAGTTCACGGAGCAGGGTCTGTCTGTGCAGAATGAAGTCTGCACTGTCATCTTGGAGATGGCATCACCTCCACCAAGGGACAGTTGTGACTTTTCCACATGTGGAACGGCAGAGGGCCGTTCTCCATTCACGGGGTTTCAGTTGGCTTCTGCTCAAAATGAGCCTTACCCAAACTGGCCTATTTGGGAGTGGCAGAAAGGTCGCTCTGAGGATGACAGGCTCCTGACGATGCTGTGCTTAGAGATCAAGGTTCTGCCTGGTTGGATGATTCAAAGGAAACACTACTGCATTCTATTTTCCGGTTTCCACTGAGGAACCAAGTGTGCCTTTGCGGTGTACCTCCACAGGCCTGAGGTGTGTCTGCTGACTAGGAGCCTCTAGAACACCAGCGCCTTCTAGAGTATCACCAACACAGTTACGTTTTTTTCTTTGGGGGGCTGGAGAGATGGCTTAGTGGTTAAGAGCATTGATGGTTCTTCCAGAGGTCCTGAGTTCAATTCCCAGCATCCACATGGAGGCTCACAATCATCTATAATGAGATCTGATGCCCTCTTCTGGCCTGCAGTCACACATGCAGGCAGAACACTGTATACATAATAAATAAATAAATCTTAAAAAAAAAATCTACAACGCAGTTACCTTTTTTTCTGTGGGTGCTGGGAATGCAGCCCAGGGCCTGTGCAAGTCTTCTTTGCCAGGCTGGGCTCTCTGTTGCTGTGTGCTGTTCCAGGCCAACAAGGTCTGGCTGTGAGCATGTGGCTGTGCCTGTTCTCTGCCTGTCTCCTCTCACGTGTTTTGAATTTGCACACAAGAGACAGAAACACGTGACAGTTACCATCAGGGTATATGGCCGTTCTGGCTTGGCGTCTTGGGGTCAGAGGTCCTTTGAATCTGTACGTGTGTGCCGTGTATCCGGCAGCTGGAGACTGAAGTTAGAGGTCTTCATCAGTAACCCACTGTCTTTAGTTTTTGAGGCAGGGTCTCTCTCTGAAGTAGGAGCTACCAGATTAGGCCCGGTTGACTGGCCAGCAAGAACCAGGTGTCCTCCTGTCTCCCTCCGCCTACCTAGTGTTAGTTAGCATCACAAGCTTGTATCCCCTCCCTTGGCTTTTGATGTGGATACAACTCAGGTTCTCAGGCTTGTGGGGTGAGCACTTTACGGCTGAACCATTTCCCCAGCGCCCCCCGCACCCCCCTATTACATTGTGTTTCTGTTTGGTGTCCAGAACGACTGCTCTGATTAAGGGGTGTCTCTAGGGGACAGCTTTGGGGCCGAGAGGCTTCAGACATATCTAGACCTTCCTTCGGGAGAGGCCTCAGTTGTCCCGTCTCGTGTCTCTACACTTTCATGTCAGCTGTCTTTGGGGAGCCTTAGCCCATCTCTGAGCTCAGTGGACTCAGCCCAACAGCTCCCCGCTGGTCCAGCCTCAAGGCAAGGATCTCTGTCTCCAGAGGGTCCAGAACCTTCTATCAATAAACATCATGGCTCATGGTTTTGTACTAAAGATTCTGACTTCTGATTGGCTGGATCCAGAATCTGACATCACAGACAGTAACCAATCAGGATCTTCCTTTAAAGGAAACTAACTGAAATAAGAATTCAGCCGCTTCTTTAAATTTCCACTTCTTGTCAGTCTACGACGTCAGACTGCTCTGTGCAGACATCCAATGCTGCTTTGTCTAGAATTTAGAATCAAGAGTGAAGTCAGGAAAGCGCCTCAAGTGAACAGCATCCATTATCTGCATCCACTTCCGGTTTAGGGGTCTCTCTGTCTCTCTCTGTTGCTCTCTGTCCTTCCATCTCTGTCTCTCTCCCCCTCCCTCTCTCCCTTCCCTCCCCCTCCCTTTCCTCCTCCTTTCTTCCCGTCCCTCTCCCCTCTCCCCTCTCCCCTCCAAGCCGGAAGTGACCTCACCCTCAGAGGCCCGTTCTTTGAGAGGTCTTAACCTGGACGCTGGTTCCAGGCTGTCCAGAGTTCTTCCGTAGAGCGGGTTCAGTTGCTGCTTCTGGATGAACCAGGATGAACTGAAAGCACTTGAAAGGAGGGAGGAAGAGAGAAACTAAGTAAGAAAAGAAGAAGGGAAGATGAGGGAGGGAAGGAAAAAGAGGAAGGGAAAAAGGAGGAAGAGAGGGAGAAAGGAGGAGATGGGGAGGGATGAAGGGAGGAGAGTCAGGTAGGCATTGAGACACCCATGGATGCAGGAGTGCTTCTGAGGTCGCCATTTGTCTGAGCTGGTGGGGGGACCTTCACCTCAGCAGAACAAGTGTAACCAGTCATGATTCGTGTTGATCTTCTTAACTTGCATAATTCATTTCTCGCCTGGCGAGAGATTCTGTACCTGGTCAAAAGGTTTCTGAAATGTGTTCCCAGCTTGTTTCATTTCTTCATATCATGTGTGTGTGTGAGATGGGGTGTGGTGGTGGTAGGGGGTGAACACTCTGTGAACTTACATAACTTTAAGGCTCTGTGAGTGGATGGTAGGAAGGAACCTTTGGGCTTAGCAAGCATACCTCTCTCTTTTTCTGTTTTTTTTTTTTTTGTTATTGTTGTTCTTGTTTTATATGTGATGAAATTTGACCCAAGCTGCCTCCTCTCCCTGCCTGGGCTGAGGCCAGGAGAAGGGCTCTCCAGGATGGGAGGGGCTCTGCCTCTGGCTTTCAGGGTGGGTTATGGGAGAGTACATTTTTAGGACAGGATGCAGAATTTTAATGGGAGGAAGAGTAGTGGTCCCGATAAAGCAGCTGCACTTCACACCTGGCCTTGCTCCCTGGGATTCTAGCCTCTGTGCCTTTCCCCATGTTACAACATCAGACTCAGGCTGGAATGTGGCCCATTTTTAGGGTCACCTGCACTAGGACAGGGTTTGGGGGTCACTGAGCCTGAGTGGCTGTGGGACTGGTCTGGGCTCCCTGTAACAGTTGTGTTTTTCAAATTCAAGGCTTGGCAACAGTGAGTGGGCCAGGAATTGATGTAGTGGCCTGTGAATGATGCTTTTAAAAATTAAATGGAGCCTGGAGCATAACTTAGTGATAATGTAGCATGCAGGAAGCCATAGATTCAATTCCCAGCATTGCAAAATAAGTAAACAAATATGTTTTTAAATGGAGCAACATTTTAAAAGTAGAATATATGATAGGTTCTTTTGCCTTACAAATTTTCTAACTCTAGATCTTTGTATTTGTCCTCTTGTATCAAAATATGGTTAAATTAAAAAAATTATTTTATGTGTATGAGTGTTTTGCACACATGTATGTCTGTGTACCACTTGCATGCTTGGTGTCCATGGGGGCCAGAAGAGGAATCAGATCCCTGGGAACTGGAGTTACAGATGGTTGTGAGCCTTTCTTTGGGTGCTAAGAATCAAACCCAGGTCCTCTGCAAGAACAGCCAGTGCTCTTAATCACTGAGTCATCTTTCCAGCCCCCCAACTACAGTTCAGAAGGCCCTGCCTGTCCTGTGAGGCCTGTTGTGACTGCTTCCTTTCATTCTCTCTGCTTCTGTTCGGTTTCTCATTCCTGGAATGAGTGAACTGACTTTCTGCTCCTGAACACTAAGGTCTCAGCTTCTTCCCCCAGCTCTTCCACTCTTGAACTTATTCAAGCTCTGTATGGCGACTCTAGGGGTAGGGACTGATGACCCCACCTTTTTCAGCACCCTTGTAGCTCAAGTTTTCCTGCCTGGCCTACAGTCAGGACAAATCTCTCTCACCTGCAAATCCCACAGCTGCTCAGACCCGACCAAGTAAACATAGAGACTTATATTGCTTACAAACTGTATGGCCGTGGCAGGCTTCTTGCTTACTCTTCTTACAGCTTAAATTAATCCATTTCTATAAATCTATACCTTGCCACGTGGCTCGTGGCTTACCGGCATCTTCACATGCTGTTTGTCATCATGGCGGCTGGCAGTGTCTCTCCGACTCAGCCTTCTACTTCCCAGCGTTATTCTCCTCCTTGTCCCGCCTATACTTCCTGCCTAGCCACTGGCCAATCAGTGATTTATTTACTGACCAATCAGCAACACATTTGCCATACAGACCATCCCACAGCACACCCTGTCCTGCATTCCCAGAAGTGTCAACTCCACCCCCTCTGAGACTTCAAGGGTCTTAGCCCCATCATCCACTGAGCTGGGCACACCCAGCTCGGCTCCTATATCCCTGTTAGACCAAGCTTCGCTTCCTGCCTCTGGGTGCAGAATAGGAGAATGTACAGTCCTGCCCCTTCTTAGCCCCAGACCTTCACATGTCCCTCTTCTTTCTGGCTTTATTGTCATTCCATCTGTCCATCCAACCATCCATCTAACCATCCAGCCATCCTTCCCCAGAGTGGTGTCTTTCTCTTGTGTCACTAGCCTGTGACTGGCTGTTGAGGTCAGACGCCACCTCTGAGAAGATACTTCCTGCCCTATCAGGCAGTCTCCCACTGCCCATGGCACCATGGCCATCTGCGCAGACTCTGGCTTGGCATCCATCACCTTGTGTTAGGTGGATGTTCTTTTCCCCCTCATCAGCTTACTGGTGGAACCTCCCTTGAGAGCAGTGGTTCTCAACCTTCCTAATGCTGCCACCCTTTAATACAGTTCCTCCTGATGTGGTGATCCCCAACCATAAAATGATTTTCACTGCTACTTTATAAATGTAATTTTGTAACTGCTATGAATCATAATGTAAGTATCTGAGATGCAGATGGTCTTGGTCCTAGGCAACCTCTGTGAAAGGGTCATTTGACCCGCAAAGAGGTTGCGACCCACAGTTTGAGAACTGCTCTGGAGAGCTTCCCTACATATCCTGCGAATCTGTCCCACCCAGTGGTTGTTTGTGCTAACAACTGCAGTGTGTGCAGGCTCTTTCATTTCCTGTATGTTTCCCAGTGCAGAAGTTCAAGTTTAAACATTGTCATGTGCTGGATTGCCTGTTAAGTCAGGACATAGCAATACTGCTAAGGACACATCAATGACGAAGTTTGAGTTGCTTGCAATAATAGGTGCTTTTCGTGGTCACACCGTATATCAGCAGTGTTGCTAAGGAGACTGTTCACTGTGACAGTCCCTGTGTGTAACACAGATCTTAAAAGGTCTTATAATAAAAAATCCAGAGCCAGATATTGGGATGAAAGCTGAAAGATCAGAGAAGCAGAGCAGCCAGCCACTAGCTTACTTCTATGAAATCCTCCACCTCAAGAGAACAAGTTCCTGTTTCCTCACACCTTATATACCTTTCTGTGTCCTGCCATATTACTTCCTGGGATTAAAGGTGTGTGTCACCACTGCCTGGCTCTGTTTCTCTCATGTAGCCCAGTGTGGCCTTGAACTCACAGGATCTCTGCCTCCCGAGTGATAGGATTAAAGGCGTGTGCCACCACTGTCTGACTTCTATGTCTAATTTAGTGGCTGGCTTTGTCCTCTGATCCCCAGGTAAGCTTTATTGGGTTACACAGTTGTCACCACACCTGTGTCACAGTGTTGATGAACCAGCTGCTGCTGCACACAGTGCCGTCAGCAGAGAGTGGGAGAGAGGACTGGCGAGGGCCTCATTCACCTGGAAGCAGCAGGTCTCACCTTACTCCCAGCACGTTAGCCAATCAGAGCAGATTCAGAAGTGTAGTCCATTAGTGCTCACAGGTAGAGGAAGAATTGTTGGTGAAAATGAGCTCCAAATGCTGTAGTTTTGATTCAGATGTCTCAGAGACCCATGAGCAAAGGTCTCGGTCTTTGGCCACTGAGTGTCCTTGAAGGGTATTCTGGGCCTTCTCCTCCCCTCTTTCTAGTTTTCCTCCTCTTCCTTTTCTGTATCTTCTTTCTTCTTGTCTTCCACCTCCCAGTTCTCCTCCTCTCTTCTCTCTGCCATAAGATGAGCAGTGCCCCACCTCTGCCCTGTGTGCTGGGGCTCCTGTTGCACCCCTGGAATGGCGGTTTCTTGTGTCCTTTGCCTTGTTGTTATGATCTTACCAACATAGATAACATACAAATTACCCATTTACAGCGCACAACTCTGTAGTTTCAGCCATTGTTACCCTCTGAACGTTTTTGTCCCAGCAAAAGGAACTGCTCCCTTTCTCTTAGCTTTTCTCTCTAGCCCAGTCCAAGTCCCACATAATCACTTGTGTAGTTCTGGCCCAGGCTTATTCTGAGAAGTTCATAAACAGGTAGGTAGTGTGTGTCCATGTGCAGCCTCTCTCTCTCAGAGTGTGGTGCTCTCAGGCTCCTCTGTATGCAGTGTGCATCAGCATTTCTTCTCATTTCTAAGTAGTGTCCTGGGGGATGGATCATGTGTGAACAAATCACTGCAAGTTGGTGTAAAGTTTGATTGTGCTTACTTTTTTTTGTATTGTTGTCTTTGTTCCTGTTTTAATTTCAGCCCTCAGTTTATTTCCTGCTATCTCTCTCTTGGGTGTGTCTTCTATTTGTTCTAGAGCTTTTAGGTGTGCTATTAAGTGGCCAGTGTGAGATTGCTCCAAATTCTTTATGTAGGCACTTAGTGCTATGAACTTTCCTATTAGTACTCCTTTCATTGTGTCCCATAAGTTTGGGTATGTTGTGCATTCAATTTCATTGAATTCTAGGAAGTCTTCAATTTCTTTTTTTAAAGATTTATTTATTATGTATACAGTGTTCTGTCTGCATATATGCCTGTAGGCAGAAGAGGGCTCCAGATCTCATTACAGATGGTTGTGAGTCACCATGTGGTTGCTGGGAATTGAACTCAGGACCTCTGGAAGAACAGTCAGTGCTCTTAACCTCTGAGACATCTCTCCAGCCCGTCTTTAATTTCTTATTTCTCCCTTGACTCAGTCAGTAGTCATTCTATAGAGAGTTGTTCAGTTTCCAAGAGTTTGTAGGCTTCTGTTGTTTCTGTTGTTTTTGAAATCCAGCTTTAATTTGTGATGGTCTGATAGGATACAGGGAGTTATTTCAATTTTCTTGTATCTGTGACCAACTACATGGTCAGTTTTGGAAAAAGTTCCATGAGATGCCGAGAAAGTGTATTTTGTTTGGGTGAAATGTTCTGTAGAGATCTGTTAGGTCCATTTGAGTCATGTTGGCTTCAGTATTTCTCTGTTTAGTTTTTGTCTGGGTGACCTGTCGGTTGGTGAGAGTGGGATATTGAAGTCTCTCACTATCGGTGTTTGGGGGTCAATATATGATTTAAGCTGTAGTAGTATATCTTTAATTTTGGTTGGAAGTCTATTTTGTTAGATAGTAGAATAGCTACACCAACTTGCTTCATGGGTTCATTTGCTTGGAAAACCTTTTTCCAACCCTTTACTCTGAGGTAATGCCTATCTTTGATGTTGAGGTGTGTTTCTTGTAGGCAGCAGAAGGATGGATCCTGTTTTTGCATCCATTTTGTTAGCCTGTGTCTTTTTATTGGGGAATTGGGTCCACTGATAGTGAGAGATATTAATGACTAATGAATGATTGCTAATTCCTGTTATTTTGTTGTTGTTGTTGGTGGTGGTGGTAGTGTGTGCGTGTGTTGGTTTTGCTGGTGTGAGATTATTTCCTGTGTTTTCACAGGTGTAATTAGTCTCCTTGGGATGGAGTTTTCCTTCTAGTACCTTCTGTAGTGCTGGATTTTTGGATATATATTGTTTAAATTTGACTTTGTCATGGAATATCTTGTTTTCTCCATCTATGGTGATTGAAAATGTTGCTGGGTATAGTAGTCTGGGCTGGCATCCGTGGTCTCTTTAAGTCTGCAAGACATTTCTCCAGACCCTTCTGGCTTTTAGTGTCTCTGCTGAGAAGTCAGGTGTAATTCTGATAGGGCTGCCTTTATATGTTACTTGTTCTTTTTCCCTTGCAGCTTTTAATACTCTTTCTTTGTTCTGTATGTTTAGTGTTTTCATTATTATGTGGCAAGGGGACTTTTTTTTCCTGATCCAGTCTATTTGGTGTTCTGTAAGCTTCTTGTACCTTTATAGACATGTCCTTCTTAAGGTTAGGAAGATTTTCTTCTATGATTTTATTGAATATATTTTCTAGGTCTTTGAGCTGGGATTCTTCTCCTTCTTCTATTCCTATTATCCTTAGGTTTGGTCTTTTTATAGTGTCCCAGATTTCCTGGATGTTTTGTGTCTGGAATTTTTAGATTTTTTTTTTTTTTCCGAGACAGGGTTTCTCTGTGTAGCTTTGCGCCTTTCCTGGAACTCACTTGGTAGTCCAGGCTGGCCTCGAACTCACAGAGGTCCGCCTGGCTCTGCCTCCCGAGTGCTGGGATTAAAGGCGTGCGCCACCACCGCCCGGCATGGAATTTTTAGATTTAACATGTTCTTTGACCAATGTATCCATTTCTTCCATCATATCTTCTATGCCTGAGAGTCTCTCTTCTATCTCTTGTATTCTGTTGGTGATGCTTGCATTTGTAGTTTCTGTTCCCTTACCTAGATTTTCCATCTTCAGGATTCTCTCAGTTTGTGTTTTCTTTATTGCTTTTATTTCCATTTTCAGGTCTTGAACAGTTTTATTCATTTCCTTCACCTATTTATTTTTCTTGGCCTTCTTTAAGGGATTTATTTATTTCCTCCCACTGTTTGTTTTCCTTAAGGGACCTCCAATTATTTGTGTTTTCTTGGATTTCCTTAATGAATTTCCTCCATAAGGAATTCTGTCATCTTCATAAAGTTGGTTTTAAGGTCATTTTCTTGTGCTTCAGCTCCGTTGGGATATTCAGGATAGGTAGTAGGATTGTTGGCTCTAGTGGTGACATACTGCCCTGTCTGTTGTTGATTGTGTTCTTACACTGGCCTCTAGGCATCTGGGTTTGGGGTAATTATAGGTTTAGGTGCCAATTTCTGAGTTTATCTTTGTTGGATGGGTGTTTTTCCCCTTGGTTCCTGTTTCCTCTCTGGTCTTCTGGCTGGAGTGGTCTGGGGTTCTGGTAATCAGCCAGTGAGTCCTCAGGTCCAATTGGGTGCCTTCACTGGGGCTTTGGTGGTCTGCATGACCTCTGGGGTTTTGGGTACCAGCATTGCCTCTGGGGTTCTAGGGTCCTGGTAACTGGTGTGGCCTCTGGGGTTCTGGGTACCAATGTGGCCTCTGGTAGAGCAGGAAGCTTCTTCTGGAGTTGTGGGCTAGGATATAGAGATGAAGGGAGGAGCCATGTAAACTTTTATAGTAACACTTTACATTGTGATAAAAATCCAAATGTTACTTAAAAAAACTTGAGTATAGTTTTTAAATTATGAAAGTTCCTCATCTCACACCAAGGATATCTTCCCATCTGCTGTGCCACACCAAACATCTGAAGGTCTGTATTAGTGACCTTTCTGTTGCTGTGATGAGACATCATGAACAAAGGTAACTTAAGGAAGAGTTCATTTTGGCCTTTGCTTCCAGAGGGCTAGATATCTATAATGGCAGCCAAGGCCACCAGGAGCAGGAAGCTGAGAGATCACATCTCAGTTGCACACACAGGAAGTAGAGATAGCAAACTGGTCATGGGACTAGGCCATAAACTCTCAAAGTCTGCCCCAAAGGTTGTACTTACTGCCTCCATCAAGGCTCTTCGTTCTAAAGTTCTAGAACCTCCCCAATCAGCACCACCAACTAGGGACCAAATGTTCAAATACGTAAGCCTATAGGGGACATTGCTCATTCAAACCACCATGGTATCTGTTCAAGGTCACAGGAAGAGCAGCATGGCTGGGCTCAGTACTGAAGGGCTTAAGCAAGCCTTGGAAGTGACTATGGGATTGGAAGGCACTCTCTGACAAAAGGAAAGGAAGCTTGGGAAATGGCACACGAGCTTTGTCTGCTGGCCTCTGACAGCTGTGGGACCTAGCCTGGGTTCTGAGGGCAAGTCCTGTTGTTGGCGGCTGAGGGATGCCCCATGTCTTGATAGCTCCCATCTGTGAGGTGGTAAGGGGTATGGAGATGCGCTCCATAGACTGTGGGAAGATGGGTGAGGTCCTCACAAGAATCCTGGCTCTAGGCAAGTTCCCCCAAGGAGCTGCTCACAGAATGCTCTCCTGACTCAGGCTGGCCTGGCTTCTTCCTCCTCTCCCTCTGCCCTCTCACGGTGGTGGGGTCCTTCTGGCAGGCTTCCTTGCCTTCCTTCTCTTGGCATACATGCATGTGGGAGGAAGCTCCTCTCATGACCGGAGCCAGTGCTGGGGCTAGTGGATCGGTGGGAGGTGCCAGGTGGTGTCTTCTCAGAGTCTCTCCGATCCAATGGACAGGCACCTGCCCCTCACACTTGTCACCAACCCCTGCTTGTCCTTGCATAGTGAGTCACAGGTGTCCCCATGATTCCAGAGACCAGAATCCCCATGGGTGTTCTTGTGATGTAGATAAGATAGTGACATACGCTTTGACCTTTTGTGGCTGGTTCATTCCATTCGTCACAGAGTCATTGCGGGACATACTTAATGTAATTGGAATTGTTTCACTTTTCACAGGCCTGTGAGATTCCATTGCTCTCTGCACCACATTTTATAGACCTGTCTTCTGTGGACATAAAACTGACTTACAATAGATTTGAATTCCATAAATGTCCTCTGTGTAATCAGTGGGGACTAATTAACAAGATGGTCTCCATTTTTAGGGTCTGTCTGTTTTCTCCACACAGAGACGATCTCAGTCCTGACTCTCCTGACTCAGCTGTACAGTAGACACCAGTGGCTGGTGGCCACCGCGTGGACACCGGGTTCTTGAAAGTGGCTACTGCATGGACATCACGTTCTAGACACCTCAGGTAAGCTTTATCTCCTAGAAGCTATGCTGTGGCCTCCAGGTGGCCTGTCACTGCTCATCATACAGTGTGTTGGCTCTCCTGTGAGGTGCAGGGGTGGGTGGGAGAGGTAGGTGGCACTCTACCTCTGCTATGCTTCCCTCAGGCTGGAGGCCGGTGGCACCCACTCTGAGTGCCCAGGTACTCAAATTCCCAGGCTTCCGGCAGCATTGGGTAGCAGGAGGAAGAGGTGGCTACTGCTCTTGCTGGCTGCTGTAGAGGAGTATGGCTTTATTGTGACAGCTTTGGTGACAGCCACGATGTCCAGGCCCTGGACAGAAGGGAGCCACCCACTTACAGGCCTGGTGTAAACAGCTTGTTCCTGAGAGTAGTGCCAGAGTCCTTTAATACCTGCCATGTGTCCTGCGTAGTTGACAGGGCTGAAGAGATTTCTGCCCCTTGCAGGTGAGCGTGGGCAGGTGTCATGATAGTCCCGAGGTCTGGATTTGCACAGTGTGGGAGGGTGCAGTTTGACAAGAATACTCATAGCCACAGCATGGCCTGTTGTCTGGCTGTGTGCTTTTGTTACTAAGACATGCCCACTTTGCTGAGGAAGCCTGCGGCACCAAATTGCTTTAAATAAAAAGTCAGTGAATACGCCTGTCTGGGCAGCTTCTCTAGCTGTACAGAGTGCAGGCAGTCAGGTCATAATTGAATTCAGTAGTGATATGAGAGGCAGGAAGAGCTCGGGAAGAGTCTGGAACTCATGCCAACTTGGACAATTGATGAAATAAATGGGAAGAAAATTGATTATGGTTTTAGACGGGTATTCATTTTATGGCAGATGTTTAAGGGGCACTTTCATCTATAGATTATAAAGCAATTTAGGAAGCTCATCCATAAATATTTTTAGGAATATATTTCTTCTTTAGGAAGAATATTTTTTATCATCAGTGCACCCTCTCCTGCTGACTGTCAGTCACTATCAGTGAACCGGGCATCTCATTTAAATGGAATCCACATTTGTCAGCAGCAAGTGTTTGAGGACCGTATTGGAGTCTCTGGAGAGATAAGCCATCCTAAGAAGTCCACTAATGTCATACTTATGCTAATGAAGTCCAGGAGGCAGCAGGAGCCTCCCACAGAGCATGGCTGCATTCCGAAAAGTCGATGGTTTTCATGAACCGAGAAACTTCATGACTTGGAGTGGGCTGGAGGAGTGAACGGCCTGGCTCTGTGCCTGTTTGGACAGAACCCTTGAACATATATGAACACATGCAACACCATATTCATGTGTGTGGGTGTGCCATTGCACATATGTAGATATACAGAGACTGGTGTTTGCATGTACATGAGTGTATACATATGTGAAACGCACACATCTGTATCTACACATACAGACACAGCTGTACTTATGGGGAGTGGGCACATTTCAGCCCATCCTGAGTTGAAAAACTACTGGGGTCCAGATTGCCTTCTATACCTCATCTGCTGGCTCTCACAGTCCAGTGTTGCCTTCCCAAAAAAGGTCCAGAACATTCATGTAGCCTGCAGTTGGATAAAAGTCACCTAGAAAGGCCTAGTTTGTGGTAAAATATTATAGGTTTAGTAATATATTGAAGACTATAGTGACAGTGAAAAGCAGGGTGGCCTGGCTGTCATAAAGTTGAGAAATCATGAAACCGTCGAGTCTGGGCCATCTGTTTTCACAGATAGAGTACCTGAGGAATTGCGTGTGTGTGTGTGTGTGTGTGTGTGTGTGTGTGTGTGTGTGTGTGTGTGTGTGTGTGTGTGTTTGCCTGGTTTTTCCATGTTTGTAGACAGTTGCCTTGGGCTCTTGCTTTCTTGGGACACCTGTACAGCAAAGCAGACCTTGATGATTCAGGACACAGAACTGGAGAAGCTCAGTCACCTGCTTGGGTCACATAGTGGGTGTGGCCTTGGCTCGAGTACCTGACACACTTAGTGAGGCGGATCTGGGGCTTTCTCCCCAGGAATCCATAAAACCACTTCATCCCTGTGTGGTCCTGAGTGATGGGCACAGGCTCCTCACAGTTCCTCGTTCACTAAGGGTGCCTTCTGCAGGTCGGGTAAAACCTGCCTGGTCTGTGCCCGGCAGACAGATTCTCACTGAGAATTAGTGAAGATTGGGACAGGGTAGCTATGGGAGTGAGGAGTCCTTGTGTAGGTGTCAGAGCAAATCTGAATTGAAAAGCCATTGGGCACCAAGCCAGCCCCGTTCTCTGGGAGTAATGCCCATGTGAGTTTGGTCCCTGTTTAGGCCTGAACCTGCTCAGAGGCTAGCACATTTTATATAGTAATGGAGAAGAATCTGCGGGGTGAGGAATATCAACCAGCCTCAGGGAGAAAAAAAACAAGGATGTGATTAGTGTACGAGCCCCAGCAGAGCTCTCTAGAGCCATTGCTGCCCTGTCTGCTTCCAAAGACTGAGTTACTGTTTAAAAAAGGCAAGAACGGCTGGTAGTCCTGTTAGACAGTAAACCAGATATGTGTGACTGAGCTTCCCCATCGCACCGGCCCTACTTTCAGCAGAATGACAAAACAAATACCCAGTAAGGCAAGAAAAAAAAGGACGAGGGAGAGAGGAGGGATGGCCGGAGCACGGCTGGTCACCACAGAGCCACCAGGGAGCACAGACAGAGTGGGAAGGAAGGGCAAGTCCCAAGAGTCCCTTCAAGGACACCTCTCATCCTTCTCCCAGGCCTCCCCTCTTTAAAGGTCACCCCCAATATCGCCACAGGCTGGCACCAAACCTCTGACACATCAATGTGTGACATTTAGGATCCAAACCACAAGACCATGGAAGCAGAAGGTGGAATTTAGTGGAAAGCTAGCCTCTAGCCTCAGAGGAATTGCTTATGGTACTAACTCCCCCTGAAAAACCATGAGCTTTAAACAACTTGCAAGGAATAATAATCCCTAATTTATGTGTATCTTTTCAGTAAATAGAAGTAAGAGAAACATCCTGGTTCATTATTCAGAGCAAATGCAGTCTTAATGCAAACTGGGTAATTAAAATATAATAAAAATTACTCAGGACACATATATGAAAATCTCAGATATGTATTAACTCATTGATTTTTACTGTATGTTAAAAAAGTAAAACATGGATATATGGATGCTCAGTATGGTAAACCATATTGACAGGATTTCTCCTGTGAGTGGAAAAAGAGGAAGCCCCTGTATTCTTTCATGGGTGTAGCTTTTTGTGTGTTCTAGGCTTGAAATCAGGGCCTCACTCATACTAACCAGGTACTGTCTGACTGGGCTCTACCAAGCCCCATAAAAATCCTTTTGAATATTCACCTCTCCTCCCTAATGAAGGGAACAAGCCTCCCTCTCTCCATCAGTCTAAGAAGCAGGCTGTCTTTTTGAAGAATTGAGGAAAGAGGCTCTTTGTCAGGACACTAGGGTGTTACTTGAATCATGGGTGGAAGGGTCCTTCTACAGATCGGTGCCTGGGTTGTCCCGACTCTGCCTTCTGTGACTATCTAGATGCTTCTGAAACTCACCCCTAAACTTACTCCTGAACTATTTGATGATCAAATTTAGCATCCTGGCTCCATGGAAAATAGCAATTCCATAGTAAGTCCCCACCACCAAGCAGGTGACAAAACTGTACACACAGCAGTCTCCATTTCTCAGCCAACAGGGACACCCGAAGCCCATGTCCCCAGTGCGTCTCTCAACAGCCAAAGCACATCGCTGTCCCATAGTTTACGTTCCCAGAATCACAGCATGCATTCTGAGGCCCAGCCTTGAGCCCTCTGTGTGGCATAGTCTGAGACAGCCATCCCTCCTCTGGGACCTGGTTCATTACCTCCATGCAGGGGAAATCCTGTATGTCACTCCCTCTGGAAGCAAGTGAACCCCAAGACTCAAGGAGTTATTTATTTAGATTGGCTCCACGCCTCCACTTCTAATTTTAGAAAGGATTGAAATTAGTTTTGAATAGGAGTTTATGGATTTCTTGGCCACTTTTATGGACCTTTGAAAGCTTAGAACATTTTTTCTCCAAAGGACAAGAAGAACTCTAGTGCCTTGGGGAATCATGCTCCATATAGACAGCGGCCAGTGGGCATTTATACATAAAGGGCCTCACTGCTGATTGGCAAACCTGCATTCACTTTATTTTCAAGGAAACGAGACCCAGTCCCTCTCAGCCTCCTTCTCATCACCCACCATCAAAGCTCTAGATGAGAGCCTGCCTTCCTGCTCCCTGAGGTGTCATACTGGCAGAGGTGGAGGTCTTCCCCCATCCCATCTCTGTTCTCTGCAGAGCTGGGCAGACCAACCACACTGGGAGCTATTGCCCTGCGCCAGGATGTGCAGTGACTACATTCTGGAGATTTGCTTTCTGTCCAAAGCCTGCAGCTTTGTCCACACATTGAGTTGGCCGTGGTTGTTTGCCTTAACCCAAGAAAAAGCAAAATGATTTTCACATGTACGGGCACACACTCACACATTGTTGGTGTTCTATTCCACTTTGATGATTTCCTCCTGGGGGGGGGGGTAGTTAAACCCAGAAACCCTGAAATCTGGAATTCGAAACGCCCTCTCCACAGCTGAGGAAAGAACGCAGAAACACACTATAGAGCCTCGTGGGGAATTTTAGAAAAAGCATGCAAAGTATCTTTACATGTGTGGAAAATGCTTTGGCATACATGTGCCCAAGGTCAGGCTGCTGTGGCTGTGCTTAAAGGGCAGGAGAGTGAGCTGACGGTGCAGAGGCGCTGCCTGGTTCCCACCCGAGCCTTGACTTCTCCGTCAGCCAAGTTGAGCGCCCCCTCTCTCGGCGCCGGCCTTTTTGGCTCCTCTTCTCCCGTTTTCTCTAGGAGGAAGGGCCCTTCATCACTCTTGTGCCTGCGTTCGAAGGCACCGTCTCCCCCAAGGGAGACCACCTTGTGCGTCATTCGGCGGCCTGTGGTGCCCACTGAGTTTTGTTTCTGGCCGTGTTTGCTGTCACCCTTGGGTGCCTAAGGTCGTTAAAAGGCTTACTTGGCTCTGCATGTACAGAGTTGCTCGGGAGCCTCCAAGCCTCCTTCGGTAACCCTCATCCAGTCAGTCCAGTCACTGGGAACCACCCTCGCCGCCACTCGGAGCTTCTGGTCAAAGGCCCAAGGCGTGGCTTGCTGGGGCAGTGATTTGTTCTCATTACGGCTGCCTGGTTACAGCCCTGGGGACCTTTCTGTACTCCAGGCTTTACTACAGGCATGTCTCGACATTCTTCAAATCCAGAGGGGATCTCAAAATAGAATAAGAAATGAGAATTTAAATTAGAAGCAACAGTGCTGGCACCATGTCCCACCCCACCCCTGTGCCCTCCTCTTTGGCATGACATTGCAAACCAGAGCCATCCATGCTTGCTGGCTATTACAGTGTCCTTGCTGAAGGGAAGCTGGGGTCCAGCTGGGTGAGGTTGGGACAGCCATAGACCTCAGAACCCCAGGGTCCCTTAGACATTGGGCTCAATAGGTAAGTGTCTGTCATTTCAGCTTGTGTAGGAGGGACACAGATGACTGGAGAGGGAAGTGATGGGGTAGAGAAATTGGCATTTGTCTAGTTTTTGGTTTGGGCTGTTTGAGTGCCCAAAATAGATAGCCAGTAGGTAACATCACAGAGGGAAACAATTTTTCCTACAGAAAGCAGGAGGCAGGGCCACATCCCAAGTATGGCATGGAGGGAGGCATAGCAAGATGCATGCAGGAAGGGTGAATGCCGTGCACAGGAGGAGCATCCTCCATCCATCCTGTTGGGGCCCCTCCTGCAGCTCTGATTCCAGATTTCTCCCTGCATCTCAGGCCAGCCCACAACCGTGGCTCTTGGGAGCTGGAGCCTCTTCTCATAGTGGTACCAGCCATGGCTCCATCATACCCCAGGTACAAAGTTCACACATGGTACAGTATTCATTCATCTACCTCTGCAGTTGCACCCAGCACCTGGCTGCAGCTGGGGCTTTTCTCCTGTACGTATACTGGAGAGGGTCAGCCAACAGAGGAGAAGGGCCTGGGGGAGCTTCTGTCTAAGCTGCCATCCGAATATTTCCCCAGATCCATACAGTGAGATGTACTGGTTCAAGCATTAGAATAAAGAAGTGAAGCCTTTAGTGGTTAGGTTAGGTTGAAAGGCAAAGCCTGAGTATAGGGGAATTGAGGCCTTTATGAAGGTGTCTTGTTGCTCTCATCTCTTCATGCCCTCCAGCCTCCTGTCCAGTGAGGACACTGTTCTGGCACCTCGTGGAAGCAGAGGGAGATGTGCCCAACTCTGAGCCTACTGGTACCTTAATCTTCCAGTTTCCAGAAGTGTGAGGAATGATTTCCTATTGGTCATACGCTACAGCGGCCGTTCTCAACCTATGGGCGGTGACCCCTTTGACAAACCTCTATCTCCCAAAATATTTACAATACAAATTCATAGTAGTAACAAAATTATAGATATAAAGTAGTAATGAAAATAATTTTGCGGTTGGGGGTCACCACATCATGAGGGACTTTATTGTTGTTTGGTTTCTTACTCTTTGTCTCTTTGGGGACCTGCCACCCAGCTCCCAAATAAATCACATATGGAGGCTTTTTCTTAATTATGAATGCCTGGCCTTCGCTTGACTTGTTTCTAGCCAGCTTTTCTTAACTTTAAATTAACCCATCGGTCTTTTGCTTCTGGACTTTTCCCTTTCTCTATTTTTGTGTAATTTCTTTCTTACTCTGTTGCTGGTTGTGTAGCTGGGTGGCTGGCCCCTGAGGTGGTCCTCCTTCTCTAGCTCACAGATCACTCTTCTCCAGGATTTCTCCTTCTGTATATTCTCTGCCTGCCAGCCCTGCCTGTCCTTTCTCCTGCCTTGCTATTGGCCGTTCAGCTCTTTATTAGACCATCAGGTGTTCTAGACAGGCACAGTATCACCGCTTCACAGAGTTAAACAAATGCAACATAAGCAAAAGTAACACACCTTAAAATAATATTCCCCACAGGACTCTGTAAAAGGGTCACAGCACTGGGAAGGCTGAGAACCACTGCATTACAGTCTTGGGTATTTTGTTATAGTGACAGAAAGGGACAATTCTCTTCCCCGTCTTCTGAGAACAGGCCAAAATCCTAGTAGTATTGCAAAGCCCCAGACCTCAAAGCCTAATATGGCAGAATCTGGTACTACTGAATCTCAGACCCCAGAGCCAGGCACAACAGATTACTATCCTGAGCCTGCTTGCTTGGAGTCTTGTACTCCAAAGTGTGGTACTGAACCTGCTACCCTAGGACATTGCTCAGCAGGTCCTGCTATCCCAGAGCCTGTATACCATGAACTTGGTACCATAGACCTTCACACCCCAGACCCTGGTACACTAGAGCCTGGCACAGAGGCCTCCTACCCCACATCTTTACTCTCTGACCCCCAGGCCTGGTACCCCAGAGCCGTGTACCCTAGAGTCTAGTACTACAGAGACTTGGTACCCCACAGCCTGGTACCTCAGAGTCTAGTACTACAGAGACTTGGTACCCCACAGCCTGGTACCCCAGAGTCTAGTACTACAGAGACTTGGTACCCCACAGCCTGGTACCCCAGAGCCTTGTACTCCAGAGTCTAGTACTAAAGAAACTTGGTACCCCAGAGCTTTGTACCTCAGAGTCTAGTACTACAGAGACTTGGTATCTCACAGCCTTGTGCCCCAGAGTCTAGTACTATGGAGACTTGGTACCCCACAGCCTGGTACCCCAGAGCCTTGTACTCCAGAGTCTAGTACTATTGAGACTTGGTACCCCAGAACCTTGTACCCTAGAGTCTAGTACTACAGAGACTTGGTACCCCACAGCCTGGTACTCCAGAGCCTTGTACTCCAGAGTCTAGTACTAAAGAGACTTGGTACCCCAGAGCTTTGTACCTCAGAGTCTAGTACTAGAGACTTGGTATCTCACAGCCTTGTGCCCCAGAGTCTAGTACTATGGAGACTTGGTACCCCAGAGCCTTGTGCTCCAGAGTCTAGTACTATAGAGAATTGGTACTCAGGGCTCAGTACCCCAAGGCCAGCTCACGGGCTGGGTGGAGGAAATCTGAACCCATTTTTGTGGAAAAGCCTGAGACCTGATTGTGGGAACCTATTTTACATATAGAGTGTTCTGAATTGCATTAAGAAGCCGATAGCTAGTGATTTGTCCCCTTGCAGTGGACGCTTTGGATGACAGAGCAAGCTCCTGGACCTGCAGGGCACCATGCCCTTCTCTGTAGGTCTCCTAAACTGTGTAATGATTAATCCTCACTCGCTGTGTTTGGACTTCCCTAGCAGACCTGAGCATGTGTTTGAGGGAGTTTCTAGAGATATTTAACCAAGAAGCCCTTCTCAGAATGTGGATGGTGCCGTCTTGTTGACTGTAGTCCTGGACTGAATTAAAAGGAGAAAGCCAGTTTCGTCATTGATTGCTCCCTGCTTCCCCACTGTGGAAGCAGTGTGACTGGCTTCCTCAAGCTCCTGCCGCCAGTCTTCACTCCATGATGGACTGTCACTCAAACCACCCTTCCTTAAGCCCCTCTGCCAGGCATTTTGTCACAGCAGTGGGAAATGTAACCAATTCCTCTGACCCCCACTGTGGGCTTGCTGCCGTGGTGTGAAGTGCATCCATGCTTCCCGGGTGCACTGGCTTTAGGTTACTCTGGATCTCTCCATCATTGCTTCCCGGGTGCACTGGCTTTAGGTTACTCTGGATCTCTCATCATTGGACAGTAAGTACATATGCCATTGTGCAGGAGTTTATGAAACATCTTACATCTAAAGGGCTCCTGATGGAACAGATGGAGGGGCCTTGTAGGACTGCTGGCAAGGTTCTGTGTCTCTGTCAACATGTTGGTTTCATGAACATACTCTGTTTGCCAAAATCTGTCAGGCTATGCAGTGAGATGTGTGTGCTTTCCTATATCGTACAACATTTCAATTAAGCACATTTAAAAATAACTTGACACTGAAAACTGGGTGCCCTGGAAAACAAAGAGGGGTGGACCCCAGTATATCAGTGAAAGGACAAACACAACCCAGAGCAAGAACACTAATGCAGCGGTGAGGACCCAATCTTCCATGGTGAGAGGGTGCAACCACCTCCCAAGGATGCGGTTGAAGGAGGAGCCTCTAAAGCAAGAGACTCAGGCTGCCTCTGGGTGGTGGTAAGTATGTAGCCTCATGCTGTAGCTGGAGCTCAGGCACACTTCCCAGTGCCAGACCAAACAAGGTGCCTCAGATGGGAGCCAAGCTTGGACACCAACTACCATCTCTGGGGGACGTGGAGTGCCTTGTAGGGTGGAAGGCATTGTGGGGCACATACAGCTCTGATGATGTTTCGTCAAGGACTGTTGGCCCAGCAGGCTGTGTTATAGATTGAAAATCCCAGCCCTTCCAAGCAGAGACTGACCCCAGAGTGAAGTGTTGGGCAAACAGGCTCTGATTCCATTTCCATGTCACCTAGCTTACCCCTTCCTCTCGAAATGCCTCACCTACAATCCTTTTACCATGAAGCGATGCCTCAAATGCAGACTATAAATAATCAGGAAATTGCCAAGAGAAGACCCGGGCAGCCCTTAAAGGTAGGTCAAGAATATTCAGACAGTGGAGCCTGAGGCTACAGAAACCCAAGCACTTGTTTCTGTGAAACGCTGACAAGAAACGCGTGGCTGATGGAGAGCAAAACTTCCAAAGGAAAGACCCAGAAGCAAGATATGCAGATAAGAAGGTCAGTTCATAAGGAGGAAGAAAACACAGATTCAGGCTTGTCACTCAGACACTGCAAGAGTCCTACAGGGCAAGCACCAAGGGTTGGCCAGAGCCAAACTGAAGAGATGAGCATGGAAACTGGGCGGGCTGTGCAGGAGACACGTAGGTGCAGAGTAAGTGTGTGTGGAGTGGTGTGTACAGAGCACGGCACAGATGCTCATTGAGAGGAGGGCTGCAGGAGCCCTTTATGAAGTGACTGATGTGTAGTATAATTTATGAATGGCTTGGAGAAGAGAGCTTAGAAGCTGTAATGACAGTGAGGAGATGGAGCCATCAATGACTTGGTAGGAAGTATGTGCAGTGTATACACATCTTAAACATCACCCCGAGCCCCCAAAATACAGTTGTCAGTATTCATAAAAAATGCTCGGCACCCTAATTCTGTCACACCACACACATATGTCCCCAGTTACTACACTTCACCCTGTAAGTTCGCACGTTGAATTAATTTGAAAATCTGCAAACATCGCCATTGTATTTAAACATTGTATTTAAACATAACTTCTGTGCATCCTTTCACACTTGGTGACCATATATGAACAGGGCGTGAACTGTGGATTTGTTATTATGGGGTTGTTTGAATAACGACAAGGAAAATGTCTCTATAAAGACCTTCCAGTAGCAAAGTTTTCTCCAAGTATATTCAGCTTGGGGTCAGTTGAACGCAGAGACATAGAGCCAACTGCAGTTATGTAATTACCAAGAACATGTCAACTTGACACAAGCTAAAGTCATCTGAGAGGAGGGAGTCTCAACTAAGAAAATGCCTCCATAAGATCAGGCTGTAGACAAGCCTGTTGGGCACTTTCGTAGTGATTGATGGGGAGGTTCCACCCCATTGTGAGTGGGGCCACCCTGGGCTGGTGGTCCTGGGTTCTATAAGAAAGCAGGCTGAGTGTGCCATGGGAGTAAGCCAGTAAGCAGCATGCTCCATGGCTTCCGCATCAGCTCCTCCTGCCAGGTTCCTGTGCTGTTTGAGTTCCTGTCCTGACTTCCTTCGATAACGGACAGTGATGCGGAAGTGTAAGCTGCTTTTGGTCATGGTATTTCATCACAGTCCCTTCCTTAGAACCAGGGTAGCACCAGCAGCTAGCTTTCCTCCTCTGTTCTAACCCTAGCTCATGCCCAGCTTTTCCCATCTCCTCCTTTGCCCACCAAGGCCTTGTGTCTGGTGTAGGGTGCACTTAACCATGGTGCCCCTTGAATGGGCTAGACCTCTTACCCCAATGTCCTTTTCTTCCTCTACTCTCTTTTTTGGGGTTGCAGGTTTGGGTCCTGTCTCAGGACTGTCAGTACAGGTGGCCATGGGGGAGCCTGACGCCCTGCCTGTACTGTCTCATTTTACCCCTATCTGGGCAGCTCACACTGAGCCTTCGGGACTTCTTGAAGTTTCAGCCTGGCCACAGAGATAATGAAACCAAAATTTGGTATTTGCAGGCCATACAGGCCAGAGCCTGAACTGCAACCACTCTAAATCAAATTAACCTATCAAGAAATAGGCCACCCAAGGAACAACTGAGGTGTAGCAGATGGATGTCTGGAATGTGTGCTAGGGTGCCACACAGCCATGCTTGAGGAGGCAGAGGTAGGCCAGAGTTTCAGAGGACGGGGGGAAGGTTATGCAAGCTGTTTTGAAATAGTTCTCCTTGGACCTAAGGATTGATAGCAAGGGTGGCGTCAGTCCAAAGTTGACAGGGCAGCTGCTGACCAACTTCCTGGAAGTGTCTCTGCACAGGGAGGAGTGGCCCGTCAAGGCTGTTTGGCCCTCAGAGGCATGGTGATCATCTTGGGCTCCCACAGTGTCTGTCTGTCCAAGGGCCAGTGTGTCTCTGTTTTGGAGGTGACAAGGGTCACAAAGCAAAGGTACACCTAAGGAGGACACCTGCCATGTGTGAGGAGGACACCTGTCATGTGTGAGGAGGACACCTGCCATGTGTGAGGAGGGCAGTTGTCATGTGTGAGGAGGACACCTGCCATGTGTGAGGAGGACACCTGCCATGTGTGAGGAGGACACCTGCCATGTGTGAGGACAGTTGTCATGTGTGAGGAGGGCATCTGTCATGTGTGAGGAGGACACCTGTCATGTGTGAGGAGGACACCTGTCATGTGTGAGGAGGACAGTTGTCATGTGTGAGGAGGACACCTGTCATGTGTGAGGAGGACACCTGTCATGTGTGAGGAGGACAGTTGTCATGTGTGAGGAGGACACCTGTCATGTGTGAGGAGGACAGTTGTCATGTGTGAGGAGGACACCTGCCATGTGTGAGGAGGACACCTGCCATGTGTGAGGAGGACACCTGTCATGTGTGAGGAGGACACCTGTCATGTGTGAGGAGGACACCTGCCATGTGTGAGGAGGACAGTTGCCATGTGTGAGGAGGACACCTGTCATGTGTGAGGAGGACAGTTGTCATGTGTGAGGAGGACACCTGCCATGTGTGAGGAGGACACCTGTCGTGTGTGAGGAGGACAGTTGTCATGTGTGAGGAGGACACCTGTCATGTGTGAGGAGGACACCTGTCATGTGTTAGGAGGACAGTTGTCATGTGTGAGGAGGACACCTGCCATGTGTGAGGAGGACACCTGCCATGTGTGAGGAGGACAGTTGTCATGTGTGAGGAGGACACCTGCCATGTGTGAGGAGGACACCTGCCATGTGTGAGGAGGACACCTGCCATGTGTGAGGAGGACACCTGCCATGTGTGAGGAGGAGCGCATCTAATCCTGAAGGAGCCAGAAGAGGAAAAGAGGCCAGTAGGACAGTTGACGCATTGGTCTGGCAGTTAGGAGCTGTTGGTTTTAATTAAGTCGATGATGAATTTGGAAACCCTTGAGCTGGGTCAGAATTTGGAGGCTGAACTGTTTGATGGCAGGAATGCTTGTAAAAGTGATTAAAATAGCTTTACAGAATGTGCCTGGAGGGAGCAGTAGGCCCAGAGAGACTCTGGGTGTGGGAATGGGAGGCCTGACTTCTTAGGAGTCTGTCCATCTGCCACAGCCAGCGGTGGGCCAGAGGTGATCAAACACTTAATCAGACCCGGATACTTGGTTGTGTACTTGCTGTGGCTGCAGAAAAGCGTGCTGCCACCAGTCTTTAAATAGTGAACCAGAGGCTAAATTTCACTCCATCAGTCAAAGGCCGCTGCTATGCAATGGCCTAATTTTAGCTGCTTGTCAATTCCCCAGCGCCTGTTAGTTGATGTAACTTTGATCCTCCAATGCTCAGATGCTTTGTGCTGAATATAGCTAGAATATACTATGAATCATCTGGATGGCTGCCCAGCTGAGGGAGAGGGAGGGAAAACAGAGAAGGAGGGGGAGGAGGGACAGAAGAGGGAATGAGGAAAGTAAAGGAGGTGGGGTAGAGGGCTACGGGAACATTCAGGCCCTGAAATGGGTGGATACAGACAACATTTAATGGAAGATCATGCCTATTGCAGACCATCAGCTTCTCATCTTAGGCTTGTATTTTGAGCACATTATTCTTGGACTCATATTTTTCTTTCTAAACCAAGAGCTTTTCTCACGCAAACACATAGGAGGCCACTGCCAAGGTCTAATGATAGTGTCAATAGTCTCCAGACATTTTAAATGAATGTTTTTCGAAGCAAATCACTGCCTCTCAAGAGCTTTTATTTCCACTTAGGGAGCGAGCAGCTGAGATGCTCTGAAGGGATGGAGAGCATTTCTGATTGCCTCCCTCCTTTAGGTTATTAGGGAATTGCCTTCTGTTTCTTCTGCTGTCTGGCTTTTCTCCTCAGCAGAGATTTCTTTCTTCCTCCAGCTCTTAGAGAGACCTCTGTGTCACCCTTGTGTCCTGGATGTGCGTAGCTGCCACCTCCCTCCTATTGACCGGCCTCAGGTGGTGTCACCCGGATCATGATTTCCGTTGTCCATACTTTGCAGGAGTGCTGCAGGAGAATCAGTAAGACTCACTGTGACACACCAAATTCTTTGGCTGGATCCTCTGCTACCTGGTCTTCCTTCCTAGGGTCAGGAGAGAGGAACTCTTCTTCCAGCTTCTCCTAGGGTCTAAATGCTGCTTGCTACTTCCTGCTCCCTGGATGGGGAAGGGTAGAAAGAAATAAAGGTGAAGCGGAAATGGGACCATAGACTTTAAGTTGTCTTGGGAAGGGGGCAGCACACGTTCATCTGCTTTGAGAATTTGTAGCTGTGATCAAGATGTGGTCATCTGAAGGAGGGGTATGTTTACACCTCAGTGGAGGGGGTTCATGGATGTCAGGTGCCATAGAATACAACACAACTTTGTACAGAAATGGAATGTACAGAATGGGGAATGTTCATAAGAAATAATGCTAATAGACTCAGGGCATTCTACCGCAGCCCAGAGCCTCCAGAGGGGCTGAAGTCTGAGGTGACTTCATTCCTCTAGATTCCAATTTCTTAAACTGAGGGCATAGCCCCACTGTTTGGTCACACGGCTGAGCTCAGGGATTATGACAACTCTCAGCAGTGGGGTCCGACAGGCCCCCAGCCATCATAGGATATCGCTCACACTCCTGACTACACTCTGAATTTGACTTTAAGTCCTTACTGCGGGCAATGCCACATCCTTGAGTAACAGAACACGAAAGAATCATGGTGCCCTGCTGGGCCCTTCGTCTTCATGGCTGGATCTCCTGGTACTGGAGGGTGTTATGTATGCCACTGGAGGAGAAAAGTGATCTTCCAGTTCACCTGCCTAGGAAGCCTGCTACAAAGAGGGACCTGACAGGATGTGCCCACAGGTGTGATAGTCCCGTGGATGCTCTCCACGTCACCGGCCACTTTCTGATGGCCTCTGAGGCTCCATGTATGAGATGGAACCGTGTCTGGCACTGTTAAAGGGACAAACACAAAAGCCAGGCGGTGGTGGCGCACACCTTTAATCCCAGCACTCGGGAGGCAGAGCCAGGCGGATCTCTGTGAGTTCGAGGCCAGCCTGGACTACCAAGTGAGTTCCAGGAAAGGCGCAAAGCTACACAGAGAAACCCTGTCTCGAAAAACCAAAAAAAAAAAAAAAAAAAAAAAAAAAAGGTCAAAATTTACACGTATACAAAATTGTTTTAAAGTGACTTTTTTTTAATGATTTATTATCAGCAAATGTATACTTTGTATATATAAGCATATCTACAGGCCACATACAAATTTCTTGGGCAAAATGGCCTTGGGAATGAAAAAAATTTGTGTCAGCTGAATAGGGGATTCTGTCTTGGGGCAATCAAGTCAGAGGTCCCAAGGGGCCAGAGGGTCACCGTATTGGAGGCAAGATTTGTCCATGTTAGTGCCTTCAACACAGGCCAGGGGTTGGTCACTCACTAGTCACTGGAAACTGTGAGGTGCTCAAAGGGCTTGGCCTGCTCCCCACCAGACCTGAATAAGATGATGCATGGGTCAGGGGGCCACCACAACTCCTCAGTGTGCTTATAAAATGGTGATGGAAGTGTTGGCCTTTCAGCCAGGCAGGTGCTTATTGAGGAGAGCTGCGGTAACGGCTTCAGAGGGTCCACTTCTTTACAGTCAGCTGGAGTGTTAGGGTGCAAGCTGAGCATGCTCGGAGGCACTGCTCTGCATCTGGCCTTCCAAATCTTGAACCCAGTGTCCTAAAGAATGTGCTAAGGAATGTGAACTTTTCCTTTTTAAATAAAGGGGTTTATTGAGCACTACAGATGCCAGGCCCTGGGGTGGGGTAGGGGCAGTGTTAATACTCTGAGAGACAAAGCTAGCTGGGTGTGGGAGGGAAGTGTTAAGGATGTGAAATGGCTAAGGCCCTTTTTATATAAAAACCTAGGGAAGGAAACTGACATTAAATCTGCATCGGCTCTAGGTCAGGAGCAGAGGAGTGCAGTCGGGAACATGTTGGGATAGGAGCACAGCCCCTGGAAGTGCTTGCGTCTGGAAGGCTTGTCTGAGAAGTTCTTCCTAGGCAGGGTGCAATGGCGGCTGGTGGCTGGTGGCTGCCTGGGCTCTAAGGTTTCAACACACTTTCAGGAACGTGGGGCAGTCCTGGGTCGGCTCTTCGGCTGTTAACTGATGAGTCCTCTGTTATGTTTTTATTTCTGTTGCTGGGATGAAACACCCTGACCAAAAGCACCTTAGGGGAGAAGAGGGCTTGTTTGGCTCCCACTCCCAGGTCAGTTCGTCATCAAGGGGCATCAAGGCAGGAACTCAAGCAACTAGTCACATAATAGGCGGACAAGAGTGGAGAGAAATGAGTGGAAATCCCTAGAAATCCTTGCTGGCTGCTTGCTTGTTCTCAGCTAGCCTTCTCTAATCTTATACTGTTCAGGACCCCAAGCCAGGCAACGGTGTCTCGCTCGCAATGGACACGTCTTCCTACCTAATCCACAGTCAAGACCGTCCCCGCCCCCCAGACATGCCCACAAGCTAACCTTAACTAGGTGAATTTTCTCAGGTGATTCTAGATTGTGACTGACTGACAAAAAAACTGATGTCATGTTCCCTCCTCTCTCCCTTAGCGTTTGGAATTTGGAGTATCTCAGATTTGTTCTCTTGTGAATTCCCCAAACCCTTGCCACCATCACAGTGATGACCTATTTTGAAGGCCCTAGGTTGCTACAGAATGGGGAATGGTCATAAGAAATAATGCTAATAGTCAGGGCATTCTACCGTAGCCCAGAGCCTCCGGAGGGGCTGAAGTCTGAGGTGATCACCAGGGTTGCTAGCTTCTGGAGAGCAGCCTTTGCCAGGGCCTGTCGGGTCCAGCACCCAGACAGGGCACAGGAACTCTACTTGCCTCTCCCTACCATCTCTGTGTCTCTGCCCTTTGCCTCATGCTCACCATCAAGCCTTGTAAAACACCTTTGGTGATGAGCTGCCAAACCCAAGCGAGAGTTTCACAGCACAGATTCTGGCTATAGGGTTGGCACCCAGCAGAGGACAGTTTAGAAACTGAGCCCTCAGCCTGTGGGAGCTGACATTTTGTTTGGATTAGATGTCAGTCAGCTGGCTGGGTTACAGAATTGGTCCCCAGATGCCCGTGGAGCAAGTCAAGTCTATGGGGATGCTCATGTTTTCAGAGTAGAGGTGTGCTGGCTAGTTTTATGTTAACCCGACACAAGTTAGAGCCATTTTGGAAGAGGGAACTTCAATTGAGAGAATGTCCCTACTGTGCTGCCTTTGTGGGCAAACCTGTGGTACATTTTCTTAATCAGTGATTGATGCAGGAGGGTCCAGCTCACTGTGGGTGGTCCCGCTCCTCTGCTGGAAGTCCTGGGTACTTGAAGAAAGCAGACTGAATCTGCTTTCTTCAAGCAGGCTGTGGTGCCACATGTCTTTAATCCCAGCACTTGGGAAGCAGAGGATCTCTGTGAGTTTGAGGCCAGCCTCGTCTGCATAGCATGTTCCAGGATGGCCAGGGCTACACAGAGAAACCCTGTCTTGAAAAACAAAACAAGAAGGAAGGAGGAAGGAAGGGAGGGTGAGGGAAGACGGAGGAAGGAGGAGGAAGAAATCAGGCTGAGCAAGCCAGTGAGCTGCACCCCTCCATGGTCTCTGCATCAGTTCCTACCTCCAGGTTCCTGCCCGGAGTTCCTGCCCTGCCTCCCCTGGAGGAGGGACTGCAAGCTGCTCCCCAGTTGCTTTTGGTCATGGTCTTTTATCACAACAACAGAAACCCTAACTAATACAAGATGGAATGCTGGCTGACTTTTTCTGAAGAGTCAGGCATTTCCTTGTGACTGTCCTCCCAATCAGCTTAGACTTGGAGGGGAGTGCCCTTCCAGTTCTCCCCCTCTTAAGGACCTGTAGCTAGAGGCCAAAGGGAAATGCTGGGTTAATTAGACAGGCCTCATCCCATACAGCAGCCAGGCGAGGAAAGCTCCATCCCAGATTCTGTGTACACCTAAGTTAGGCTTGGTTAATGCACGCTAAGGGGACGTCAGGACTGCAGTTCTTTCAAAAGAACTCCAGTATGGAGGACAGTTGTGAATGTAACTCAGTAAGTCTCTCTCTCTCTCTCTCTCTCTCTCTCTCTCTCTCTCTCTCTCTCTCTCTCTCTCTCTCTGTGTGTGTGTGTAAAGTGTAAAGTGTAAAGTGTAAAGTGTAAAGCAGTGGATGGATAGAGCCACAGTGATCTCTTCAGGAGGAAATGGGTGCTTTCTTTGGTGGAGTCCTAGATTCTCCTTCATCTTACTTGTTTAAGCAACACAGGAGAGAAGAGCCTTGAACATCAAGGTTCCCAGTGGATGGCAAGAGTGGGACATCTCAGCCCCTGCCTGACTGAGAGCTTGCATCTCTCTTGGGCAGGGCAGAGGTGGTGGCATACTGCTGTGGGATGTTCTGTGTGTCAAGTGTGTTGCTGATTGGTCAATAAATAGATCACTGATTGGCCAGTGGCCAGGCAGGAAATATAGGCGGGACAAGGAGGAGAATAAAGCTAGGAAGTGGAAGGCTGAGTCAGAGAGACACTGCCAGCTGCCACCAGGACAAGCAGCATGTGAAGATGCCGGTAAGCCACGAGCCATGTGGCAAGGTATAGATTAATGGAAATGGATTAATTTAAGCTGTAAGAACAGTTAGCAAGATGCCTGCCATGGCCATACAGTTTGTAAACAATATAAGTCTCTGTGTTTACTTGGTTGGGTCTGAGTGGCTGTGGGACTGGTGGGTGACAAAGATTTGTCCTGACTGTGGGCCAGACAGGAAAACTCTAGCTACAGCATACTCTGAAATCAAGATGGCTGCGGTGCTTCGAGGGCCCTTTCTTGTGGATCGCTGGAGATGAGCTTCCCCCTTTCCCAAGGGTTCCTTTTTCTTTGGCGAGCAGGCCCCTGTAGGAGCCTAATCCAAATGGGAGGATGTGAATTTAGACAAGCTAATTCCCAGGGCAGCTTCTGGGCCCAAGCGATGGAACATACTTGTTTGGAAGCATGGTCACTTTGGAGATATTAAAAAGGGAGGTGCCTGTGTGGCTCCTGCCCACGGTCACATCATTGAATTTTTCCAAAACTTGGCACCGTGAAGAATAAGCTGGTTTCTCCTGGCACCTGGCACTTTTTCATTCTGTTTGAGGGGGCCTGATAGGTCTAGAGGGCTCACTTCCAGGCAGTAGCTCATCACTGGCTTCTTCAGACTGGCCCTGAGTTTTGACAAAGGAGATAGATGCCTGGAGCCACTTTTCTTGAGCACAAAGCCTCTCTGCTATTAGCCCAGCTGAGCACTCAGCCTCTTGCAGTATGGGGAAGGCAACTGGCATGAAGGGCCACATGGAGCCCTGGCTTGGGTTCCCAGCACTCTCTTGTGCTGTGTAGAGGCAAAGGGGACCATAGCCATGTCAGGAGGAAGTGCCACGTGAGGACTGGAGCCTGCTGTACCTCTTGAAGCAGAGCAGAAGGGATCCCATGAGACCCTGAGAAAGGACAGGAAGACAGCCTTCAGCCACGAGGGTCTATCACGAAAAGACGTATGCAAACAAGCATGTAGATTCTGAGTTTTAAGACTGGCGGATGGGGCTGCAGAGAGCCACCTTTCCCAAAGCCTGGATCTCTGGTTTGAAAGGGGGGTGGAATAGCTGTCCCACAAAACTAGAACCAAGGCAGCACCAGTGAGTAGTTATGAAGGAGATGGAATGCCAGGTCCAGGAGCGAGTGTGAGCAACAGGGATCTGGGAAATGGGACAGGTGGACAAGTGATCGTTAAGCAGCCAATGCAAGATCACCCCATGCGGAAGAAGGACAGCCTCAGAGACTCAAGTGCTGTGATAGAACAGGGCCTGTCTGGGAGCGCACACCAGTGAACTTCCCCTTGAAATAAAGACGAGCTTCAATAAGTGTTCAGAAAGGAAGCAAGGAGAGCAGGCAGAGGGATGGGAAAGAGGGAGAGAAGGAATGACATTCACGTCAGATGCCTCACCAGTAACATTCCAAGATGGATTATACTAAGGAAAAATAAATAAAATTGACTTACACATCTTAAACCTCTAGAACAAAGTCTCACTCGCTGGGTCTGTAGGGCCTCAGAGTATAATCACGTGTATTATCTGAGAGTAGTCCAAAGATACTGTTTCAGCCAGTGTGGAGATTGTGAGGAGTCCTGCAGCCATTGTGAGCAACAGAGCTGCCACTGCAGATGGAACATTTACACTTACACCACTAAGGTGTCCTGAGACAGAACATTCTAGAAGAGAAAGCACAACAATGATCAACCGCTTTAAATGTTTAAATATTAAATACCTCAGCACGCATTTGACATACTTATCCTACCTTGTCCTCCAGCTCAGCACCGATGCCTGTGTGTCTCCTTTGGTGGTCCCCTCATGAGCTCAAGGCTGACTGTGAGCTGCATTTTGAGAGCATGTTGTTAGATCACAGGTCCCATGTTGTCCCATACCCTGCCTCAGAAACCAGGCCATGCCTCCTGCGATGGCTATTTTTTGTTGTCAACTGGACTCCATCTGTAATTAACTAAAACCCAAGTGGCTGGGTACACCTGTGAGGAATTTTTTCTTAATCGAATCATTTGAAGTGGGAAGACCCATTTTTAATTTGGATCTTCTGAGGTGGGAAGATACACCTTTACTCTGGACCACACCGTCTGCTGGCAGCCTAGATGGACACGGAAGAAGGACGCTCTCTTTGTCTGCTTGCTTGTGCTCTCTCTGGCAAGTCTATTTCTTCACTGGCATTCTAGCCTATACTGAAGACCAGCTGAGACATCCAGCCTTGTGCACACAATGTGTGTGTGTGTGTGTGTGTGTGTGTGTGTGTGTGTGTGTGTGTATGTGTACATATGTGGCAGTTTAATGTAACTGGCCCTCATAATCTTATAGGGAGTGACACTATTAGGAGGTGTGGCCTTGTTGGAGTGGATATGGCCTTATTGGAGGAAGTGTGTCACTGTGGGGGTAGACACTGTGGGGGGTGGACACTGTGGGGGTGGACACTGTGGGAGTGGACACTGTGGGGGTCGACTTTGAGGTTTCTTATGCACAAGTTACTACCCAGTATGTCAGTTGACTTCCTGTTGACTGCACTACGGCTACTTCTCCAGCACCATGTCTGTCTGCATGCCACCATGCTTCCCTTCATGATAATAATGGACTGAACCTCTGAAACTGTAAGCAAGTCACCCCAATTAAATGTTTCCTTTGTAAGAGTGGCCATGGTCATGCTGTCTCTTCACAGCAATAGAAACCCTAACTGGGACAATATACATCCATACCCCTGCCCCCCGTGCACCCACATACACCCATTCATCATTCATTCTATAAGTTCTGTTTCTCTAGAGAACCCTGACTAATACACCCCAACAGCAGGGGACAGAGAACCTAGGTCATGTGTTCTCCTGACCTCCCCTCTTTGGCTGAGAGATCCCAGCATGACATGGAACAAGCTCTGATGAGGGAGACATTACACAGGGCGGGGCCAGCAGGATACCAGAGGAACACGGTTGGTACTGATGATGGCATTTGGGCGTGCTTCTGCATGTAAGCACCTTTCGTTCACTCAGCAGGAAGGACAAGGACACTCTGCTCCTTGCAGTCCATTCCCTGTCTCCCTGGAGCATCCCCTGTGACTGCAGTAACTCCTGTTACCTCCTGTACTATCACCTTCATGAAGCTGCCAGCAAGGCTCTGCTGCCGTCCCTAAATCTGTCACCTGGTTTATAAAGTGATTTATATGATTCTATCGGAACCTCAGCAGAGTCTTCCTGACATGGCTATCCTGCTCCGTGTCATTGGGTCCATAATTGACGGAGAGAACTGCTGGGGTCATGTTGTCTCTTACTATCCCATGGGGATTCCAGAGCCCTTGGGAAGCACTCCTGTAATCCAGCTCAGACTGTCCACCAAGTTTTGACAGGCTGTGGAGGAATAACCCCTGGTCCCCCTGGGGTGTTTGTCTCCACTTGTGGCTGGGGTCCACCTGGTTAGAATTGGTCCCACCTTTCTCGGTTCCACTCCGGGTTACATGACGTAAGAGGTCCAGGGGTCACATGCTGTGGACATTCTAGGTGGTTCTCATGCGCTCTGAAGTGGAGAGCCACTCCCTCCCTCAGGACTACAGCAGTTGACAGACAGGGCATTTTCACTCCACTGTTAGGGTAGTTTGAATATAATTTGGCCCTCATAATCTCATAGGGAGTGGCACTATTAGGAGGTGTGGCTTTTTGGAGTGGGTATGCCCTTTGTTGAAGGAAGTGTGTCATTATGTGTGTGGGGGGGCAGGACTTTGAGGTTTCCTGTGCTCAGGATCCACCCAGCCTCAGTCTACTTCCTGTTGCCTTCTGATCAAGATATAGCCAGCACCATGTCTTTCTGCATACCGCCATACTCCCTGCCATGATGATAATGGACTGAACCTCTGAGCTGTAAACGAGCCATCCCAATGAAATGTTTTCTTTATAAGAGTTGCTGAGGTCATGTCTCTTCACAGCAACAGGAAATCCTAATACCTGCTTTTCTGTCCCACACCCCCACTTTGCTGGGACAGTGGAGGCAGCACCTGTCCACTGCAAGTCATGTCAGCATCTTGAGATTGTCCATAAGAAATTCCCATCAATAAAATTAGAAGCCCATTGACTATTCCTTTTGCTATAAAAATGAGAGCCCCTAGAGAGGGACCCCCGCAGAGAGTCACCTCAGAGAGGCAGCCCAGAAGGTGGCTTGCAAGATGCCATGCTGTGAGGCAGGCATCTCGTTGCCGGCAGAGGCTACTCTCCAGGGAGTGAAGTGCATCCTCCAAGGGCCTCAGCCACTGCAGTTGGAAAAGTGACATGTGTACCACTTCTGCAGAGCTAACCAGAGCACTTGACATTTCCAGAGGCTCGGAGAACTCTTGCTGTTCTTATTGGTCGGGTAACTGTGCCAGGAATTTAGAATATTATTAGAGTCTCAACTGCATGTCAGTGTGATGAGATGGCATGGCTAACGACTCCACAGAGTGACGTGTTTTATAACATTCAAAGGGCTGCCACACAGCGAACTCAGAGTCTTGGGCCTGTGTTGCCAAAAAGTAACATGATGTGGGCATGGAAGGATGACACCATTTTCCTCCTTAAAACTGAAAACAATAACAGAGCCTGGACTAAGAAAGGGACACATTGCAGTATGCCTCCACCTCCTGGGTCCTAACCTGGGCTATTCATCTGTATGTGGTAGTGTGCCTCCACCTCCTATGGTTTTTAGCCTGGCCTATTCATCTACATGTGGTAGTATGCCTCCACCATCTGTGGCCTAGCCTGGGCTATTTGTCTGCATGTGGCAGTGTGCCTTCAGCCCCTGTGGCCTATCCTGGACTATTTATCTGCAAGTAGCTGTCAAAACTTTCATCTGGTCTGTTCAGCCCTGTCAGTCCTGCTTAGAGGCTCCTACATGGGGCCATCATCTCCAGCTGAGCATCTTAGCCAATCATGTGTCCATGGAAGGACTTCTAGGGATTGGGTCTAGACTTACCGCTCAGAAGGTTCTGGAAGGGGGAGAAGAGATTGCTGTAAGATTCTGGGAAGGCTTGTGGCAAGCTATCTTTCAAGCTTTATAGCCCTCTCTGATTTTGAGGTATAGTTTATGAGAAGGTAATACAGTGTTGGGGACCCCAATGGTGTCTTTGGGTTCAGGGCAAGGTCACAGACCTAGGACTCCATCAGTAAGAGTGCACAGTGCAGGCGCCTGAATTCCCTAACCTGCCTGGGCTAGGCTTCCATCCTCCACCTCAGGGTGAGTTTTGTTTCTGTAAGTGAATAGTATCAAGTTCATTCTTTTTCTGGGGCACAAGGCAGGCATACTTGCATCCCGTGTGTTATGACTTGAATATATTGCTAGAGTATGTTGGAACTTGATCTTCAAGATGATGGTTTTGGGGTAAAGGGCTGATGAGAGGCTGATAGCACAGCAGGGTGGGGCATATTAGTACTGGTATGTGGAGGTGGGCCTGTGACTACAGGATGAGCTTGGTCCCCTTTTCTTTATCTCAGTCTTTATTTCCTTGCTTTGGTCATGTGCCTGCCCTACTCTTCCCTCCTCCATGGAAAATGCAGTAACAAAACTGTGTTGATGCTGGCCTCCCCAGCCTCCGAGACAGTGGGTCAGCATGCTTCTGTCACTGTAAATTATTCTGTCTGTGGCACTCCAATACAGCGGCATGGAATGGACTAAGCTGCCCCGCTGGGTCCTGCTTGAGGTGGCAGTGGCTGAGGGGAAATGTTGTAGAACAATCATTTTGTACACTTGAATATGTGTCTTTGCCAAGGTGCCTTCTGATTGGTTTAATAAAGAGCTAAATGGCCAATAGCTAGATAAAAAGTGTAGGTGGGACTTCCAGGCAGAGAGGACTCTGGGAAGAAGAGAGGGAAGAGAAGCCAGCCAGACACGAAATGAGTCAGACACACAGAATGGAACAGAGGTAATAAAAACTATTTTTAGTAATCTACATTTTACCATGTGACATTTCCCCTTTTGTCTAAATAAAAAAGGAAAGGGTTTAACTCTAATACAGTAAAACTATATATTGCCGGGCGGTGGTGGCGCACGCCTTTAATCCCAGCACTCGGGAGGCAGAGCCAGGCGGATCTCTGTGAGTTCGAGGCCAGCCTGGGCTACCAAGTGAGTTCCAGGACAGGCGCAAAGCTACACAGAGAAACCCTGTCTCGAAAAACCAAAAAAAAAAAAAAAAAAAAACTATATATTAATAAGATTAATTATCAGGTAAGAATTACAGTCACAGTGTCCAGTTCATTTGCATTTGGCAAATTCAGAGACAATACCCCATTATCTATCCTATCTTGGTGAGTCCAAAGTTTTATACCTAATACACTTTCTATCTTACCAACCCAAAACTATCTTTTTAGACCTCAAAACATTTTCTTAGATAAACAATTTAAGCTTTTATATCTCTCAATCTTATAAACTTACACCTCTTTTGTGAGTTTCTTTTCTGAATTTGGTAACAAACAAAACTGTAACTGTAACTATCTAGTCTTCAACCCCATCAGAGACCTGATAAGGATATAATATTACCTAAGTAAACAGGAAGTGCAGAGCAAACAACTTCTGAAACTATAATAATGACAGAGACACTTGGCTGCCTGGTCAGTCACCCAAGTTTCCTCTGCAATGCTGGGGCATCCATCTTCAGACTTTTCTGTGAAGCAGGAATTTTGAAGAACTGTCCTACCTTGTCTTGACAGAGTTCGGCAGTTGCTTTCTTTTATCCTACTTATCCACTTTGGACAGCATGCTGTCAGCAGTCGAGGCAAGAGCAGTTTCTTGCCCAGTGGCTAGCTTTACCACATTGAAAGCAAATTCAATGTGCAAGTTCTTCAATGCACATCATCCTTTTTTGAAGTAAATTGATGCTGCCAGGAGCAGATGTGTCTCATTGTTATGAAAACCCTTAGGTTATTAAGCATCTTAAATGCCATATTCTGTAGATCTTTGAAGTGTTCAAAGACCATCTACTATCTAAAATGTATCTGTTTAACCTTGAAAACATACCTAACATGGCTACAAGTTTGATTATTATAGATGACTATTTTAAATAGTTTGTAATAATAGCCTTTAAGGACTAGAACTTTACATTACATTCTAAAATGAACTGCATAGGTACAATACCTTAAACAAGAGTAGAAAAATATATATATATATATATATATATATATATATATATATATATATATATATATATAATATATGTATACACACACACACACACTAAAATAACCTTAAATTTGTATCAATACATAAAAATCCATACCAATGTAAAATATTTGAAATTAATAGTTGCTTTTTAGTTTAAAGTAGATTCAATAATCTCCCTTTCATCCTGTCATTCCTAGCACCCCCACAGATGATCAGGACCTTTCATTGAACTCCATGCCTCCCTTTCTGCTTGGATGACAGGGTACTTGACTTTGACTCTACTCTTGGGAAACTGAGTTGAGGAAATGACCCAATTGTAGCTGTTTGTTCCTGAAGTTAACAGCCCAGCTTGATCATGGGACTCTGTTGACTGGGATTTGCCAGGAATTCAAGGTCCTTCCTAGAGGACCATTGGGTAGATTCCCTCTTCATCTGCACCTGGAGTTTGGGGTTGAGCAGTCTCAATGTGGAGAACGTGGGTGTATCAGGCAAAGGCCTCCCTAACTGAACACACCCTTGACACCCTTGTGAGCATGCTGGGTTAGTCTAGCTACACAGTGAAGCCAGGGCAGTGCAATAGTGCTGCTGCCTGACCTGGAGGAGGGCTAGCCCTGACCTGGAGGAGAACTAGCCCTGACCTGGATGCAGGATCAGAACTCTCAACTGAACACAACTTGGCCTCCCTTGAGTTGGAATTGTAACGTTTTCCAGCAATGGCCTCAGTTTGGGAATCCAGGGTTGGGTGGCCCCAGGTTTGGGGGCCATCATGGCAATCTCCATTAAGAATAGTGTGTGGTGGCGCACGCCTTTAATCCCAGCACTCGGGAGGCAGAGCCAGGCGGATCTCTGTGAGTTCGAGGCCAGCCTGGGCTACCAAGTGAGTCCCAGGAAAGGCGCAAAGCTACACAGAGAAACCCTGTCTCGAAAAACCAAAAAAAAAAAAAAAAAAAGAATAGTGTGTGGAGTTTTAGAAGAAGCCTAGAGCAGGGATACTGAGAGAGCTAGGACATAACAGACAAGGTCCTGGAAGCCACGAACCATAAAACTAGCCCACTGCCCTGGGAAGAACATTTGACTGTAGGTGGGGGAGCTGATTCTCTCACAGTGGTGTCTCTTCACAGGAGAAGCTGGTGGGTGAAGGTTCAGCATCAAAAGGAGAACATCATGATTTTCACAAGTGGTCACTTGTTTTCACACTAACGGAGTAAAGATTGGAATCAAATCAGGAAAGGGAAGACCTCAAATTCCTTGGAGAATCAGGTAAGAAGAAGCCTGTGTCACCGGGCCCGTGGGCCAGGTGTGGGTGAGGGGGAGGGTGCAGCAGAGCAAGGCTGCCATCAGCCTGCAGCTCTGTGGAGAGCACAAACACTTGAGAAGGCACTTGACCTTTTCAATGCAGAGTTATAGAATCAGAGGGGGGGAAGAGTGAGCTTGACGTGGTGAAGAGTCAATGCACCATCAGGGTTGACTCTGCCGAAGTGGCTCCTGTCTGCATCCCACTCCGACCCGATTCTCGGGAGGGGCTGACACCACTGTAACCTGTGACCTAAGATGGCAGTTGCCCAGTGGTCATAGACTGCTGTCACTAGGGTAAGCTGAGAAAAGTCGTAAGAACTCAGTGAGTACCATTGTCACCAGAAGCAGCCAGAATCACTGACATCTGCTGAGCCGTGATCACTGTTGACTTCGTGAGCTGGACAAACTTAGCTGGAGTGCTGAGAGCCACTGCTGCCCGGAGGAACCAAGAACATGGTTGTCTGGGTGAGCTCACACTACTGTTATTTGGGGGAATGGATACGACTGTCATCTGGAGGAGCTGAGAACCACTGTTACCTGTGGAGGTGAGAACACTGGCATCTGGAAGGTAAGGATGCTGGTACCTGGGGTAGGTGAGAACAGTGGTAACTGGGACAGGGTGAGAATACTGTTTCTTGAGGGAACTGAGAACAGGTGAGAAAACTAGAGTGGGAGGAGGTGAGAACACCAGGCCTTGGGGGACGGGCGAGTAAGTGGTAAGTGTGGTGCGTGTGAAAACAGTGTTACCTCAGGGAAGTGAGAAGACTGACTGGTACATAGCAAGTGAGAACATACACCTGGGGTGGTAGATCACCAGGCCCTTGTGCGGTGTGAGGACATTAGTACCTGGAGGAGGTGAGAACATCCATACCTGGGAAGTTTAGAACGCTGGTATCTGAGTGATAACATGTAGCTAGAGTTTTCCTGCCTGGCCCACAGTCAGGACAAATCTCTCTCACCCGCCAGTCCCAAGCCGCTCAAACCCGATCAAGTAAACACAGAGACTTATATTGGTTTCAAACTGTATGGCCGTGGCAGGCTTCTTGTTAACTGTTCTTACAGCTTAAATTAATCCATTTCTATTAATCTATACCTTGCCACGTGGCTTGTGGCTTACCGGTACTTTACATCTTCCTTGTCCTGATGGCGGCTGGCAGTGTCTCCCCTCTCAGCCTTCCACTTCCCAGCTCTATTCTCCTCCTTGTCCCGCCTATACTTCCTGCCTGGCCACGGGCCAATCAGTGATTTATTTATTGACCAATCAGCAACATATTTGACATACAGACCATCCCACAGCAATAACAGACCTGGGGGAGGGCGAGAACACTGGGACCTGGGTGAGCTTCGAAACCGTTACCCAGTGTGCTGAGAACTATCGTTGCCTGGGTGAGCAGATGCAACTGTTACCTTGAGGAGCTGGGGTCCACTGTTACCTGGGGGAGGTGAGAACACTGGTACTTGGGGAG
The DNA here is from genome assembly GCF_007827085.1 of Peromyscus californicus insignis. Lineage (NCBI taxonomy): Eukaryota > Metazoa > Chordata > Mammalia > Rodentia > Cricetidae > Peromyscus > Peromyscus californicus. The sequence continues at coordinate 12,030,310 of NW_026294606.1, forward strand.
TGGTAAGAATAATGTTATTCTCTCTCTCTCTCTCTCTCTCTCTCTCTCTCTCTCTCTCTCTCTCTCTCTCTCTGTGTGTGTGTGTGTGTGTGTGTGTGTGTGTGTGTGTGTGTGTGTGTATTTGTATGTGATACCTGGGAGGTGAGAACTATTTCCTGGAGAGTGGTGAGAACAGCAGGTATCTGAAGGCATGGATGAGAACAATGGTATGATCTGTGTGTGTATGTGTGTGTGTGTGTGTGTGTGTGTGTGTGTGTGTGTTAATAATACTGTTATCTAGAGGGGGAGGGTAAGAACATTGGTACCTGGGCAGGAGGTGAGAACAGTGGTACCTGGTGAGCCAATAAAACTGTTACCTGGTGTGCTGAGATCACTGTTGCCTGGGTGAGTGGATGCTACTGTTACTTAGGAAAGTGATACAACTTTAATCTGGGTCATCTGAGAACCAGTAACCTGAGTGAGCTGAGATATTGTTACTTGGGGGAGCTAAAGCCGCTGTTGCCTTGAACAGTTAAGAACCACTCCTGTCTTGGAGGGGGTTACCACTGTTATCCCAGTCAGATGAGACTATTGTCGCCTGGAGGCCTAAGGAGCACTTTTACCTGAGCAGGGGAGACCACTGCTAACAGTGCTGAGGTCGCTGTTAACCAGTGAACAGAGAACAATGTTACATGTAGGAGTCACTCAGTTATCTGAGTAAGCTGAGATATTGTTGCTTGGAGGAGCCCTGGCCACTGTTACCCATATGTGCTGAGGACCATCATTATCTGTCTGAGATGAGAACCATAGTTGACCCTCTGGGAAGGGAGACCTCCATTACTTGGGTGAGTTAAGAACCATGTTAACTGGGTGAACAGAACTGTGTTACACAAAGAGCTTGATAACCATGTTACCTAGGTGGGGGGTGCTGAGACATCTGTTGTCTGGGGGAGCTGGGAGACTTCCATTATCATTCTAATGGTGATCTGAGGTCATTATTATCTTGTGATGCTGAGACCACTGTTAGCTGGAGGAGTTGAGAGCAGTGTTATGTGGAAGAGCTGAGACCACTGTTATCTGGAGGAGCTGTGATCATCGTTGCAGGGGTGAACTGAGACCATCTGATACCTAAACAAGAGAAACAGTTACTTACCATGGTGAGCAAAGATAGCTTTTATCTGGGAGAGCTGGGAACCACTGTACGCAGGGACCAGAGACGACTGTTATCTATAGGAGCTAAGATTATGTGACTTGGGTGAACTATGACCCTGTTCCGTGGGTTATCTGAGACTACTGTTGTCTGTATGAGCTCAGAATCAGAGCTGCCTAGGAAAGAAGAGCCTCTCATCACAGGGAAGCTTTGTCCTGGGTCACATGAGGATGACTGTTACCTGGAGACCAGGGAAGCATTGTCCTGGGTCACATGAGGATGACTGTTACCTGGAGACCAGGGAAGCTTTGTCCTGGGTCACATGAGGATGGCTGTTACCTGGAGACCAGAGAAACATTGCCATGGTGAGAAGAGGACCACTGTCACCTGGAAACCAGGGAACCACTGTCATGGATGAAGAGAGAACTGCTGTTTCCTGGAGGATCTGAGAACAACTATTACATGAGGGAGGGGCCAGGGACTAGCTTGGGAGGTGATAACACTGTTACTTAGAGGATTAGAGCTCAGTGTTGCCTGAGTGAGCTGAGACCATTGTAACCTGGAAGAGCTGTGACCACTGTTATCTGGGTGAGTTGAGAAGTAGTACCAAGTGGATGATCTGAGAAGAATATCACATAGGAGTATTGAGACCACTGTTGCCTTTGGGAGCTGTGGTCATGGTGACACGGGTAAGCTGAGCCACTGTTGCCTGGGGGAACCAATACTGCTGTTACCTGGTACTGTGAGCACTACTGTGACATTGTGAAGTAGAGACTGCATGGGAGGCCAGAGAACTGCTGTTAATGATTGGACTGAGAACCACTGTTATCCGGGAGAGGTGACATTACTGTCACTTGGGTAAAAGGGATTACTGTTACCTGAGAAAGCTGAGAAAACTTACCTTAGAGATGTGATAACTCCAATGATACCAAAGTGAGCTGACAACTGATGTTATGTGAAACCCAGAATCTCTTAGCTGGCTGAACAGAGAACCACTGTTACCTGGTGAGCCAAGATCATTGATACTTGTGGGATCTAAGAGCATTATTACGAAGGAGTTCAATACCTTTGTTACCTGAGGGATCTGGGGCCATTGTAAGCCTAGGGGATCAAGACCATTGTCCCCTAGCAGATATAAAAGCATAGTTTCTAGGGACTCTAAGATACATGTTACCTAGAGAATAGGAGAACATTGTTACAAATTGGAGAGGATTATCACCTGAAAGATCTAAAAGCATTGTAATCAGAAAGATCAAGACTGGTTGCCTGAGATATCTGAAAATATTGAAACCCAGAGATCAAGGCCATTGCTTCTTTCCTGATCTCAGAATGTTGTTACCTGAGGCATATGAGAACATTGACACCTGGGGTAATCTGAGAAGATTGTAACCTTGGGGAATGAAGGCCATTGATACCTAGCTGATATGAGGACATTGTAACTAGTGCAGATCAAAACCACTGTTACTTGGCTGATCTGAGGGCATTGTAACCTTGGGGGATCAAGAACATTGTTACCTAGCTAAACTGAGAACATTGTAATATGAGGGAATAAAGAACATTGTTACCTGACTAATCTAGAGCATTGTAACCTGGAAGGACCAGAGACCATTGTTACCAGACTAGTCTGAGAACACTAACACAGGGAGATCAAGACCATTATTGCCAGACTGCTTTGAGAAGATTGTGACTAGTGGGGATAAAGACCATTGTTACCCTCCTGATCTGAGAACTGATTGTGGCTTACAGCGATCAAGACCATTGTTACCTGGCTGACCTGAGAACATTGTAACCTGGGAGAATCAAGACCATTATTACCTTACTGATCTGAGAACATTGTACCTTAGGGGGTCAGGAACATTGCTGTCCCATTTAAAAACATTGCAACCTGGAAGGAATCATAACCATTATCTCCTGATTTGAAAACACTGTAACCTGGAGGGGAACAGATCATTTTTACCTTACTGATTTGAGAACACTGTGGCTTGTGGAGATCAAGACCTTTGTTGCCTGGTGATCTGAGAACATTGTAGCCTTGGAGGATGAAGACTTTTATTAGCTGACTTACCAGAAATCATTGTAACCTGGAGGGATCAAAATCATTCTTATTTGGCTGATCTGAAAACATTGTAACCTGGGGTAAAAGGACTGTTGTTACCTGACTCAACAGAGACCATTGTAACCTTGTGGACTCGATGCCATTGTTATATGACTGATCTGAGAACATTGTAACCAGTGGAGTTAAAGAACATTGTTACCTGACTCATCTGAAAACATTGTAATTTGCAGGGAGAGGGGGGATAATTGCCATTTTTATGTGAATTGAAAACATTGTAACCTGGGGGGGAAGCAAGACCATTGTAACCTTATGATTAGAGAATATTGTTATGTGTGTGTGTGGGGGGGGGATAAAGACAATTATTACCTGGGTGGTATGAGAACATTACAATCTTGGAGGATCAAGACCATTGTTACTTGACTGACCTGAGAACATTGTAACCTGGGAGAATCAAGACTTTTTTCCTGACTGATCTGAGATCAGTGTAATCTTGGGACATAAAGACCACTGTTACCTGGCTAATATAAAAGCATTATATTCTGGGAGAATCAAGTGTGTTACAGCCCTGAAGGAAAAGGTATCCTGGCAATTGGAAGTCAAGGATTACCTATAGCTCAAAAGGGAAAGGTATTCCAACAGAAACGTTACGGCTCTGTTCTGGTGGTGGACAGCTTCCCCAGCAAAGTGTTACAGGCCTTGCTCTGGGAAAGGTTTCCCTAATGCAAGTGTAACAGTCTTCTCCAGCAGGGGAGGATTTCCCCAGCTGGGTTGTCACAGCTCTGCTTCTCAGAAATGTTACAGCTCTGCTCAACTTCCCCGGAAAGTAACAGTTTGCTCCAGCAAGGGAAAGTTTCCCCGGCCAAAGTGTTACAGTTTTGCCCCGCTCCAGCTCTGCTCTGGTGAGAGCCATTACAGCTGTGCTCTGCTCCAGTGAAAGTTGTTCCATCTCTGCTCTGCCCTGCTCCATGGAAAGAAAGCTGTTACTACAAACCTCATTCAAGACTTATTGGGAGGGAGAGTGGCTGCCTCTGCCAGGGTGGAAAAAGGGCAGCCCAAAACTGAACAGGTACAGGGCTTATGTAGGATTTCCTAGGGGTGGAGCTTCCCAAGGTGGAGCTTTTCAGGGTGGGGATTGGTAGGATTTCAATTCCTAAGCTTGGGACAAGTTCAGAGATTGGCTGGATTTCATACTCAGAGATTGGTTGGATTTCAGTTCCTGAATTGGGTTGGGGGCAGGGTGTGTTTCTTTGGCTCTAGTCTCAGGTTATCTTTCACTGGCCCTTTTTACCCTACATCAAGAACACCCACCGTTACCTGATTGATCTGAGGGCATTGTGACTTTAGGGGGCGGGGGAAGAACATTGTTACCTGGCTAATCTGAGAACAGTGTAACCTTGTGGGATTAAGACCATTGTTTTCTGATTTGAAAACATTGTAACAGGGGCAGTGGGGAGGAATCAAGGCTATTGTTACCTTACTGATCTGAGAACATTGTGACTTGTGAGCACCAAGACAATTGTTACCCCATTTGAAAACATTTTAGCCTGGAAGGAATCATGACCATTGTTATTTGATTTGAAGATATTGTAACTTGGAGGAGAATACAGACTATTGTTTTCTTGTGATCTTAGAATATTGTTATATGGGGTGGGGGGAGAAAGACAGTCATTACCTAGGTGATCTGAGGACATTGTAGCCTTGGAGAATCAAGACCATTGTTACCTGAATGATATGAGAATATTATAACATGGTGCTCAAGACCATTATTAACTTACTTATCTGAGAACCTTGTAACCTGGGGGGAGGGGTATAAAGGCCTTTGTTACATGGCTGGTCTAAGAATATTGTAACTGGGTATTAAGAACGTTGTTACATGATTTCCTAACACTGTAACCTTGAGGAGTTAAGACTGTTGTTACCTGGCTGATCTGAGATGATTGTAATCTTGTGGATAAAGACCAGTATTGGTAGGTTGATCTGAGAACATTGTAAACTTGGATATCAAGACAGTTGTTACCTGACTGATCTGAATACATTATCACCTGTGCGAATCAAGACAGTTGTTCCATGTTTGATCTTAGAATATTGTAACCTCTGGGAGAGGATAAAGACAATTGTTACCTGGCAGACCTGAGAACAATGTAACTTAGGGGAATCTAGGTCAATGTTACCTGGCTGATCTGAGGACATTGTAACTTGTGGGGTTAAAGATCGTTGTTATCTGACTGATATTAGAACATTGTAACCTTGAGGGATCAAGACCAATGTTACCTTACTGATCTGAGAACTTTGTAACCCGAGGGGATCAAAACCATTTTTACTTGGCTCATCTGAGAACATTGTATCTTGGAGGATAAAGAACATCATTACCTGGCTGCTCTGGGAACATTGTAAACTTGGAGAATTGTGGTGATATATTGTGTACCCTAATAAAATTTGCCTGAAGATCAGAGAGACAAAGGAACAAGCCACTGCCATGTTTTACCTCTAGGACACCTCAGCTTGAAAAGGCTTCAGTTCCTGTCTCCTTTCTCCACCCAGCCATCACTTCCTTCCTAGTGCTGGGATTAATGGTGTGTGTACTTCCTAAATACTGAGATTAAAGGTGTAGGATCTCAAGTGCTGGGATTAAAGGCATGTGATACCCAAGTACTGGGATTAAAGGTGTGTGCCACCACTGCCTAGCTCTGTTTCTCTCCTAGACTGAGTCAATCTTATGTTTTCCAGGGTGGCTTTGAACTCACTGAGTGCTAGGATTAAAGGTGTGTGCCACTACTACCTGGCATCTATGTTTAATCTAGTGGCTTGTTCTGTTCTGTGATCTTCATGGAAATTTTATTAGGGTACACAATATATCACCACTGAGAATCAAGACTATTGTTACCTGGCTGCTCTGAGAACATTGTAATTTGTGGGGATCAAGACCATTGTCACTTGGCTGCTCTGAGAACATTGTAACCCTGGAGGATAAAGAGCATTGTTACCTGACTGCTCTCAGAACATTGTAATTGTGGGGATCAAGACTATTGTTGCTTGGTTGATCTGAGAACATTGTAACCCTGGAGGATAAAGAGCATTGGTGCCTTGCTGATCTAAGAGCATTGTCACCTTGGGGGATCAAGACCATCATTTCCTGATTTGAAAACAGTTTAACCTTTGGGGATCAAGACCATTGTTCCCTAACTGGTCTGAACACATAGTATCCTGGGGTTATCAAAACCTTTTTTACCTGGGTGATCTGACAACACTGTAGCCTTGCTGGGGATGAAGGTCATTCTTACTTGACTGATCTGAGAACATTGTAACTCATGGGGTTAAAGGATATTTTTTTCTTGGTTTATCTAAGGATATTATAACTTGTGAAGATTAAGGCCACTGTTTTACTGTTTTGAAAACAGTTTAATGTTTGGGGATCAAGACTATTGTTACATGACTGGTCTGAAAACACTGTATCCTGGGGTTATCAAAACCTTTTTTACCTGACTGATCTGAGGACACTGTAACTTGTGGGGATTAAGACCATTGTTACTTAGCTGAACTGAGAACACTGTAACCTTGGGGGGCAGATCAAGGACATTGTTATCTGTCTGAACTGAGAACACTGTAACTTAAGGGTCAATACTATTGCTACCTGCCTGATTTTAGAAGACCATTCTTAACAGACCCCTCTGAGAACACTGCTACCTGGGGCATCTGAACATTGTAACCTGGGGGATCAAGCCCATTGTTTCTGGTGGCATTTGAGAGCATTGTTACCTGACATCTGAAAACATTGTAACCTGGTGGATCAAAGTCTTTGATTAGTGGGACATATGAGAATATCATTACCTGAGGGATCTGAGAATACTGTACCTGGAAAATCAAGACAATTGTTACTTTGGGGGTCAAAGTAATTGCTGCCTGGGGGGTCTGAGATCATTGTTACTGGAAGCTCAAGACCATTGTTTTCTGTAACACCTGAAAGCCTTGTTACCTTGATGATCTGAGAACATGGTAACCTGGGAATCAATACCATTGTTACCTGGGGTCAAGACTGTTCTTACCAGGGATCTGAGAGCATAGTCACCTGGAAGATTTGAGAGTATTGTCACTCAGGGGATCTGAGAACATGGAAATCTGGGGGATTGAGACAGTTGTTATCTGGAGCATCTGAGAGCAATGTAATTTGAGGAATAAGACCATTGTCACTTGGGCCATATGAGAACATCTGTATTTGGGGAATTTGAAAACATTATAACCTGTGGTATATATACATCTGTCTGGGGGATCAAGACCATTGTTACCAATGGGTTCTGACAGCCTTGTTACTTGTGGGGAACATGAGTTGTTCTGAACATGAGTTACTGAGGGATCTTGAGAACATTATAATCTGGGGAAATGAGACCATTGTTTCTTGTGATCTGACAGCATTGTGACTTGTTCAGAAAAAGACCATTCTTACCTGACTGGTATGAAAACATTGTTACTTGTGGAATCAAGACCATTGTTACCTAGGGCATTTGAGAACATTACAATCTGGGGGATCAAGACAGTTGTTACCTGGGCATGTAATAGCATTGTTATCTGGAGCATCTGAGAACATTGTTATTTAAGGAATCAAGAACATTGTTACTGGGGCATGACAACATTGTTACATGGGGGAGTCAGAGAACATTGTTACTTAAGGAATCAAGACCATTGTTACCTGAGTGACCTGAACACATTGTATACAACCTAGGGGATCAAGACATTTGTTACCTGGGAGATCAGAGATCATTGTAACCTGGGGAATCTGAGAACATTGTAACCTAGAACATCTGAGAACACTGTTACCTGAGTGACCTGAACACATTGTATGTAACCTGGAGGATCAAGACCATTGTTACCTGGGAGATCAGAGATCATTGTAACCTGGGGAATCTGAGAACACTGTAACCTAGAACATCTGAGAGCATTGTTATCTGGAGGGTCTGAATGTAATGATTTGAGAACATTGTAATCCTGAGAATTGAGACCATTTTTACCTGGAATATCAAGACCATTGAGAGCATTTTAAACCATTGTTAACTGAGCTAAGAACAGTGTATCCTGGTTTATCAAGACCATTGTTACCTTGGGCATTTGAAAGCATTTTCTCTGTGGGTATCAAAGCCAATTTCCTGTGGGATCTGAAACATTGTAGCCTGGGGAATCAAGACCATTGCTACCTGGGAGCAAGATCATTCTTACTTGGGGCATCTGAGAGCACTGTCACCTGGGGGATCTGAGGGCATTGTCAGCCGGGGATCTGAGGGCATTGTCACCTGGGGGATCTGAGAGCATTGTCACCTGGAGGCTCTGAGAGCATTGTCACCTGGAGGAACTGAGAGCATTGTCACCCAGAGTGTCAAGATCATTGTTACCTGAGGTATATGAAAGCATTGTAATCTGAGAGATGAAAACATTGTTACCTGGGAGATTAAGCCATTATTACCTGGCTAATTTGAAGACTTTGTATCCTGAGTGATCAACTCCATTGTTAACGTTATGAGAACGTTGCTACTTGGGGCATCTGAGAATTTTATAATCTGGGGGATCTGAGAGCATTGTTACCTGTGGGATCAAGACCATTGCCTAGGGTATCTAAGAACATTTGTTACTGGGGGATCTGAGAATATTGTAACTCAGGACCTCAAGACCATTGTTCCTTGGCAGATATGAGAACACAGGTATCTCAAAGTCTGAGAATATCTGAGAACACCTGGGTGATGTGAAACTCTCATTACCTGTGAACTTGAGAGCTTTGTTACCTGGGAGATAAAGGCCATTGCTCCCTGGCAAATATATGGAGCATCTGAGATTACTACCTGAGGAATCTGAGACATTGTTAACTATTAACTAGAATGATTGTTGTTTGGAGAATCTGACACCATTGTCACCTAAAGGATCTGAGGATACTGTAACCTGGAAGACCAGGACCATTGTTACCTGGTTGATCTGAGAACACTGTTACCTATTGGCTCTGAGAACAGTTAACATGGAGGTTCAAGACCATTGTTATCTGAGACATGACATCTTTGTAACCAGGAGGATCTGAAAACATTGTTACCTGGGGGATATGAGAACATTGTTACCTGGGAGAGATGAGAACATTGTTACCTGGGAGATATGAGAACATTGTTAACTGGGAGATATGAGAACATTGTTAACTGGGGGATATGAGAACATTGTTAACTGGGGGATAAGAGAACATTGTTAACTGGGGGATAAGAGAACATTGGTACCCGGGGGATCTGTTACTTGGGGGATCTGAAAACATTGTTACCTGGGAGATATGAGAACATTGTTATCTGGGGAACAGAGAACATTGTAACCTGTTGGATCAAGATCATCAACTGGGCCGTAAGAAAACATTGTTAGCTGGTGGATCTAATAACATTTTAAACTGTGGGATAAAGATACTGCTCCCTGGCATATTTGATAGCATTGCTACCTGGGATGTCTGAGATATTTATTACCTGTGAACTTAGGAGTGTTGTAACATGAATGACCTGAGAGCACTGTTACCTGGCACATGACAACTGTTCTACTTCCCAGGAATCTGACACCATTATCAGATGGAGGATTTGGTAACATTGTAACCTGGGGTATATGAAGTTGTTACCTGGTGATTAAAACTATTGCTAGCTGGAGAATTTGAGATGATTCAAGACCATTGTTTCTGGGGATCTTAGAGCACTGTTAACCTGTGGGATATGAGAACATTGTTACCTTGGGATTTGAGAGCATTGTAATTTGAGGGTCTTAGAACATTATTACCTGGGGTGTGAAGATAATTGTTACCTGGAAGGTCTGAGACCATTGTCACCTTGAAGATCTGAACATTGTAACTTGGGGGACTTGAGAGCTTTATAACTTGAAGGATGGAAAACAGTTGTTACCTGGGTGATCGGAGACCATTGTTTTCATAGACCTGAGACCATTGTTACCTGGGGGAACTGAAATTGTAACCTGGAGGATCAATGCTGTTGTTACTTGGCATATCTATGGATTGTTACCTGGGAATCTGAGAGGATTGTAAACTGGAAATCTGAAAGTATTGTTATCTTGGTTATGAAGACATTTCCTAGATGATCTGAGATCATTGTTACCTGGGGATCTGAGACCATTGTTATCTGGAGATCTGAGACAGTTGTTACCTGGGGATCTGAGACAGTTGTTATCTGGGGATCTGAGACCATTTGTTATCTGGGGATCTGAGACCATTTGTTATCTGGGGATCTGAGACCATTTGTTACCTGGGGGTCTGAGACCATTGTTACCTGGGGGTCTGAGACCATTGTTACCTGGGGGTCTGAGACCATTGTTACCTGGGGATCTGAAACCATTGTTACCTGGGGATCTGAGACCATTGTTACTTGGGGATCTGAGACCACTGTTACCTGAGGATTTGAAACCATTGTTATCTGGGGATTTGGGATCATTATTATCTCTGTGATTTGAGACCATTGGAACATGGGGATACAATACCACTAACCTGAGGATCTGAAAGCATTGTAACTTGGGGGTGTCTTAGAACACTGCTGTATTGGATATGAAGACAGTTATTACTTGGGGGATATAAGAGCATAATAACATGGGGATTGATAACCTTGCTGTTCTGAGACTACTATTCCCTGGGAAAACAGACTACTATTATCTGAGAAAGAGCATTGTGACCTGGGATACCCATTATTATCTGGGCATTTGACAACACTTTAACCTCGGCAACATGAGGCCATTGTTACCTTGTCATTTGAGAACATTCTTTCCTGAGGGGTCTGAGACCACTGTCACCTGGGGATTTGAGGGTGCTGTAATCTAGGGCACCAGATACCATTGTTATATAGGAATCTAAGACAGGTAGCAAAGCCAAGGATCTGTGGTATAGTTACCTGAGAGACAATCCTCTTACCCATGTGATCTGGGAGTTACTTACATGAAATATATTGAGACAATTTTTGCTGAGAGCTGTTGATGATGGTTACCTATAAGAGCTGAGAACGTTTGTTAACAGGATGAGTTGAGACCACTATTTCCTGAGGGAGCTAAAAACTGCTTTTTCTCAGAAGAACAGAGGCTGCTGTTTCCTATCTGTGCTAAGAAGAATAAGTTTCTTCTCCTGAATGGCAGGTTTCTCGTTACCTGGGCAGCTGATACTCTGTGAACTGGTCTATACTGAGGACACAGCAAGTCTTGGTTCAGTTCTTTACTTCCTAACCTGTTTCCCTTATATCATCTACTGGGCCCTATCCAACTCCAGGACATTTTGTCAACATCCTTTGAAGAACTTTCAGGAGCCCACAGTACTTCCTGTGTTGGAGGTCCCTGTTCCCAGCATTGCCTGGTTGGAGCTTGTGGGGAGGCCTGCTCTCCTTGTGGTCCTCCTCTCTGTTATACCTTCCCAACCTTCGGGAGAGCAGACCACATACCCCCTGGCTAGACCCACATGCTTGTGGAGTCCTGTTTAGCCAAGTGGCCAGAGGCTCTTTGTGAGGGGATTCCTGTGCACAGCCCCTGTGTTTTGCAGATTTTTTTTTAGGACATTTTAATATAAAAATTCAATCTGGAATCTTGCTAACTAACCAATGCCATGAATGGAGAGGGTGAACTATCACAACGTCTCAGCAGAACTCCAGCCACACTGGCACTCACACTACTGGAGAACACGTACTGCTGGAACCCACGTCTCCTCTCCACCACCCTAACGGCATCCTTGCTATCATGGGAGAAGGGAGCTGGCTGCCTGAAACATGTGACTGGCTCCTGAGTCCTGACAAGAAGTTAGGCAGCTCATGTCCATTTCAAGAGTGATATAGAAACAGAACAGACATTATGAACATTCTTGGGCATCACCTTTGCTCAGAATGAATCCTTCCAGACTCACCCAAGCTGTTTGATATGTGAGTTATTCTTTATGGCTAGCTAGTATGTCATGGGATGCACAGGTCATTGTTTGCTCAACAGTGCAGCCATGGAGGGACATGGATTCTAGTCTTTTACTATTACTATTAGAAGCTACTGTAAACACTCATGTGCAAGGCCTTATCTGCATGTAGGTTTTTGGCTCTCCAGGGAATCCTCAGGAATACCCATGCTGACCACATGGTGCTGCATATTTTGTTTTATGAGAAACAGCCTCATTTCCCACTAGGGGCACGACCATCTTATACACCTCTCTGTATCTCCTTCTTTGGGAACAAGAATGGTGCATGTGGTTACGAAAGAAAAAGGGGACATGCTAGGGGTTTGAAACGTTCAGACTCTTGGCTTCTGGGGGGATTGATAAACCAAGGTTCATATGTGAGCCAGCTAGAGCAGCACACCTCAGATGAGCCACAGAGGACCATGTCAGTGTCAGATCTCTGCTGGGAAAGTGTTCTGTCACGATGATGTTGGAGAAACACGGTCAAAGAAACACGTAAGCCTCTCAACAGCTACAAACACAAATCGATTGAAAGGAAGTAGAGGTGCTATTTAAACCAAGATTGTGAACAACAGTGTGGTGATTTTCTAAGTTTGGAGTCTTGGTTGCTAAGATTCCAGTTATCTCCTGAAGGGTCTCTGCGCCCCACACAAGGGGAAAGGAAGGCTTTTCTGTGTAGAGTCTAAGTTGCTTTTGCTCTGGCCCCATATCAAGGAACAGACCACTCAGGGAAATGTGCCTTCGACTTCGGGATGGCTGAGGAGCAGCCCCTGCCAGGTGAAGCAGCAGGGAGTAGCTGCTGTAGAGAGAGTGAGAAGATGGCCTTGGCATCTTCTGGGGACTTTGAGATGGGATACTTAGCTCATGTTGTATGTGTACACAGATGTGTGCATGTTCCTGTGTAGTAGAGCGTGTGCATGTGTGTGTGTGTATGTATATATGTGCATGCAGACAGAGGCCAGAGGAACCTCTGATAGTGGTCCTCAGGCATTGTCTACCTTGAGAATTTATCTGTTTGTTTGTTTGTTTGCTCTGGCATAGAATCTCTCTGGCCTGAAACTTTACAAGCAGGCTAGGCTGGCTAGCCAGTGAGCTCTAAGGATCTGCCTGTCTCTCTGCTCCTCTTGGTCCCTCTCTGTTCCTCTCTGTCCCTCTCTGTCCCTTTCTGCCCCTTTGTCCCTCTCTGCCTCTGCACTTACCAGCCCTGGGTTCACAAGTTTGCACCACCAAGCCTGGCTACTTCAGAGGACTGGACTCAAACAAGCACTTGACCAGCTGTGCTAACTGCCTAGCTCAGTTCACCACTTTTAAAAAGCCACGTATGAGGTCAGCCTTGCAGTTCTAACCAGGTATGGTGTTTGTGGGTGGAAAGATGGGACTGCCTCCCTGCATCAGCAGAGGAAAGTGATGTGGAAGACTATGGGGCTAAACAGAGGAAAGTATGGGCCAGGGATGCTGGGTCCGAGCCTTTGATCTGCTGATGTATGTGTGCTGGTGCGGGCTGTGTGCCTCGATTCCCTGGTGTTCAGGAAGCAGATCTTTGTTGAAGTGCTTGTCAAGTGCTGCCTGAGCTCGTCTGGGAAACACTGGAGGCCTCTGTGACAGACTCTCCTATGACCAAGAGCTTTGCTGCATTAAAATGTGATCTATCCCATTAAGCTGTCATATGAAGCCTATAAATAACTCCAGAGATGAGGTCCCAAGACAGCCTTTCACTGTTACTATTTAAAACAAATATTGTTGATTTACAGCCAGGTTGTTGAGGTGGCCGCTGTGTCCTGGACCTCATAATTTCCCTCAGTATGGGCTCAGGAAATGGGACCTGACAATAACCCCAAAGTGGAGAGATCCTGCCTGGTGACCTCCCTTTTTTGGAGCTCAGTCTCCCTGAGGACAGATTCTTCCCATCCCCTTTACGCTCCCATTATACTACTAAAAAGACTCGCCTTCAGCCTCCAGGATCCTCCACAGATAACAAGCTCTGTGGTGCTAATGCTCCGATGCGATGACCCTGGCTGGTGAGATGGCTCAGCAGGGAAAGGCGCGTGTTGCCAAGACTGACAACCCGAGTTCCATTCCTGGGACCCATGTGGGAATAGAAGAGAACTGACTCATAAGTAGTCCTCTGACTTCCACATGTGTGCTATGGTATGTGTCCACACAATACACACACACACACACACACACACACAATGTAATTTTTAAAATACTACATAATGCTTGCATAAAACTTATACAATACCATAGGCTTAAAATCATCTCTTAATTGCTTATGATGACCAATAACACTATAAATTTTATGCAAATAGTTGTTACTACCTGTAGTACCTAGGGAATAAAACTGGAAATTCTGTGCCTGTTCAGTATAGATGTAACTATCATATACCTATTTTTGATTTGCAGCCAGCTAGACCTTCCAACCTGTAATTATGGAAAGCTGATTTCATGTAGTGTTTACCCTTCCAAGAATTCCGATTTAATGGGAGCTAAGATTCATATTCTGCTTGCAAGCTAGAGAAACTTTCAGTGGTTTCCTTGGTGCAGGTTAATATGTCGCTTGTTAATAGGCTAAAAGAGACTTTCTTGGCTCAGAAACCAAGGACATGGGTCTCATATCCCATGGGATTTGCAGAGAGGGTCACATGACACCAGCACACACAATGGGCTGCATTCCGGGGGGAAGCATGCATCATGCATGATGGCCTCCTGTTCAGAAGTGGGTGGTTTTTTTGATGGCAGCACCATGGGCAGGTCCTTAGCTCCAGTGGGAGGAGCTCTTCTCTCTTCCAAGCATCAATACAATTATAGTCTGGAACAGAGGCTAAAGTCTCCCTCATCCTTGAGGCCTGCCAAGCGGCCAGACACCCCTAGATATCTGTCTCCACAGGGACCACAGATTATTATTACAATGACCTTTCTGAATCAATTCCTTCCCCAAATTTTGCAAGCAACATCAGTTTCCACTTTGATGGCAAATAAAGAAAGTAGGCCCTGTGAGGTAGCCACAGAGTCACAATGCTTGGCTCTTTGCTAGGGCAAGCTGGTCAGCCATAAAGAGTGTAGTTGGCAGGTTCCTCTGCAATGTTCAGGCTGAGGCTGCATCCTTTTCAGATAGGGGCCAACTGAGCCTCTCCAGATGCCACTAACAGTGGAGTCTGATCATCTGTGCCCAGATGTGTCTCTGCACCAGGCTTCCTACCAAGCTATGAGGAATTTTTTCCTTGCTGCCCCTGATGAGGCAATCATACTTAAACTTGGTTCTCTCCATCTCTAGATCTTGGTGGGGAGCCTTCTTGTTCTGGGGACCTTGTCTCCTATCATCTCATCCCAAGTGGTCCTTGGGATCTTTTGCATTGCAAACCCTGTCTTGACATCTGTTTCTGCAAGTACTGAATTGATGATGTGACTAGACCAGGATGCTCACTGCTCGATGAAGGACAATCTGATGAATGGAGATAGGAAGTTTCCTCCAGTATCTCTGTAGATGGAGAACTGGGGACTCCTGTGATGGAATGTCTCTGGAGCCAGCATCCTGTGCCATCACATAGTGTGGGGCAGCCCATCCAGGGTATTTCATTATCACCTCCCTTTTTCCCAGGAACCTCTGCACAACCCGATTGTGTTCAAGCTATATTCCTTGTTGAACAGGACAGAATTTCTTGTCCTTGAGGGCTCAGTTTAAGGTCACTGTCCTGCCAGGTCCCCATGGCCTTATCACTGTAGTTTGTGAATCTGTCCCCTGTTGGGTGGCAGCCTTTACTGCCACTGGATGCATGCTATTCCCAGGGACTAACACAGTCCATCCAGTATGTGCTGAATAGAAATTTACCGTGTGATCAGCAAGTGGGAAATCACTGATTCCAGCTGCTGCTTCCTCCTGTTACCTTTTTTGTTCTTCTCTCTCAGATGTCCTCCTTGTCTTAAATATGGTCAGGATTTCTTGGCTTCCCTCTTTAAAGGAGTTATTTAATTATATCCACGTATAAATGTATACATCTGTGTATGGGTGTATGTGTCCACGAGTGCAGTGCCTGCAGAGGCCAGAAGAGGATGTCAGATGCCTGGAGCTGAGTTACAGGCATTTTGAGTCATCCATTGTGGATCCTAAGAACTGAACTCCAGTCCTCTGCAGGACCAGCAAGTGCTCTTAATGGCTGATTTCTTTCCCCTGACACTACTCTATGTACTCAGTAAGCTCTGAGAGCATTAGCAACTGGTAGCTGGTGCAGCTGTGAGAGGCCCCGATGGCTTTTGTAGTCTCTTAACCAAGCTTTGAACATCTCTGTGGGAGTGCTCCAGCCCAGTGTTCAGAAATGTGGATGCTCCCTTTGGTGACTCTGGAAACCCCACAGAGGTGAAGGAAGAGCCTCAGAACTGTAGGGGCTTCCCCAGACAGGAAATGGTGGAATCTCTGGAACTTATCACTGTGACTGAGACACAGAGAGTGCTTTGATCAACCTGATGGCCACTTCTGAAAACGTCACAATCTACCCCGCCTCCTCTCCAGGCCTTTTCCTGGAACAGGCCCTGATCATTTAGAAAATGTCCCGTTTGTCTGGAAGCCAACACCCTCCCTCAGCACACCATGTTCCTGAACAGCTAAGGTCTGGCAGGGTTTTCAAACTCCCGGGGACGTCTAGTCCAAGTTCTCTAAGCAGTTTTATGGCATGTCTCATAACCCACACCTAAGACCTACTCTTAAGTTGAGCCAGCATGAGAAGGCTTTTGGACATCCATGTGAGTGGTTAGTGCCACTCATCTGTTTATCCATCTTAAACCATGGCTAGCAAGACTGTAACCTGAGACATCAATGTGGGTGAAAACAAAGGAAGAAGAGTTATGTTGGCACGATGCCCACACGGTGATTCACCCGGGAGACCTCTTGCTCAACAGGGGCTGCCTGAAGTCAGTCCTTGCCTATTCCCACTGCTGCTCCCAAGGCTTTGGAAAACACTCTTCCCCTTTCTGTACTGCATGAAACAGCATCTCCCAGCATTCCACTAACACCCTTTCCATCACTCATCTGCTGTGGAATAATCCTTCTGTACACTGTGTGAATGTATGTTGCAATGACTGGTTTAATAAACAAGAGGACTGACCAATAGCTCAACAGGATACAGTTAGGCAGGAAAGCCAAACTGAGAACGATGGGATGTGGAAGGGCAGAGTGAGAGGAGTCACTAGCCTGACAGAGAACCAGTCAGACACACAGAATGGGACAGAGGTAAAAGCCACAAGCCTTGGGGCAGCACATAGATAAATAGAAATTAAGTTGTCAGAATTAGTTAGGACAAGTTTGAGCTATTGGCCGAGCATTTATAATTTATAGTAAGTCTCCGAGGCAGTTATTTGGAAAGCGGCTGCCAGTTATTTGGGGGCAGGTGGTCGGGACAGGAAAAGTCTGCCTACATTCATCTTGTGCCTTTTCCCTGCCACAACTTCGACTCTCACCACTACCTCTTTCTATGGGTGTGTCAGTCGTTTTAAAAAAAAATGTGATCACACTGTCTGCCTTTCTCCCTCAATATTTTATTGGAAAAATTTCCCCAACTGCTACTAAAGATCTTCAATATATCACTCCTCTTTGTTGTAAAATATTTATTACAGTATTCTACCATGGGCCATAATTTGCTTCACTAGCTCCTAGTTTTTGACATTTAGGGTGTTGTAAAAATTATACCAGCATAGTAATGCTACAGTGAACCTCATTTGATGTAAATCTTGGCATACTACCAAGATCATCTTGGCATGGGCTGATCAACACCCTTACTGGATATTTAAGTGAATAAGAAGCAAGCCTGTGTCCTGGTAAGCAACTGAAACTGGGGCCTGTTTGTTACCAGTTCTGTTTCATTGTTGGCTAACAATGAGCTCGAAGAAACTCCAACTTGGAATCCGCATACCAGTACTTCCGGGAGATCAGGAACCGGTCTGCACCCACTCTTTGTGCATTTTGGTGTCACAGCCCATTGGTCCGGGCCAGTCATGTGGCCCTCCCTACCTGCACATGAATTTGGTCCATGTGCCTGTGGAACAGAGGTGAGCAAATAGGTTGGCAATGTCAGCGTCCCTTGTGGGTCAGGGTTTGGCTTTCTCGCATGATGGGTGTCACAGAATTTTAGTAACTTCTTAAGTGACTTTATAACGTGTAAACAGCTCTGCCCCACTGAGAAGCCTCAAACGTCATGTTGTTTCCTTGATGTTTGCTTGAACTCAATTTTAATTTGAAATTTTATATTTTTTTGTACTATTGTTGAGAGTAAGAACTTTTTCCAGGAGATGTGTTTTTGTTGGTATTTGTTTATTTATTACATGTAGATATGTGTGCACCTGTGCCCATGTGGCGGCCAGAGGTTACCCTCAGGTATTATTCCTCAGGAGCTGTCTGTTAGTCTCTACCCTGGCAGCAGCCTGCCTCTGCCACCAAAGCAGTTAAGTTACGTCATCACCCATCGCCAGGTGCCTTTCCACCGTCAGCTGTGTGACATGTGCACTCTTAAAAGTTCCTGCCAGGCACAGCTCTGCACCCCTTAAAAGTGCCCACCAGGCACAGCTCTGCACCCCTTAAAAGTGCCCACCAGGCACAACTCTGCACCCCTTAAAAGTGCCCACCAGGCACAACTCTGCACCCCTTAAAAGTACTTGCCAGGCACAGCCTGCTCTCTTGCCTCTTCTTTTCTCTCTTGCTTCTCTTGCCTTTCTTGTCTCTCGTTCCTCTTCCCTGTTCTTTGCCTGTGTGTCTGTCTGTCTGTCTGCCTGCCTGCCTTTCTCATGTCCCCATTCCAACAGGGCCATTTGCTCTCACTTTACCCCAATAAACCTCTTGCACTAACCATTGCACGTGGAGTGTTTGCTTAGTGGCGTACCTTGACAGGGTCCACTGACAGATACCCTCTTTGCCTTTCTTTTTTTGTCCTTTCATTGGTGCCAAGACTCACTAGGCTCTCCTGGCATTTGGTCCGGCCACACTGGGACTCTACCCTCCCACTCCACCCGCAACAGATCTGCTTTCTCATTCACTGGTGGCTTTGCCTTCCATTCATTACCAGCATTGGGTCTCTGGTGGGAATCCCCCCTCTGACCTTTCCCTGGATGTTATTATTAGTATTTTACTCTTGTTAGGGGGCCCACCATCCAGCTCCCAAACAAATCACACTTGGAGGCTTTTCTTAATTATAAATGCCCGGCATTAGCTTGTCTTAGTTTCTTGCCAACTTTTCTTAACTTATCCCATCTACCTTTTGCCTCTGGATGTTTCTCATTCTTTTACTTTTGTAAATCTTACTTGGTTGCTCGTTGTGTATCTGCGTGGCTAGCCCTGGAGTCCTCCTCCTTCTCTGGCTGATTGATCTCTCCTCCCAGACTTCTCCTTCTATATATTCTCTCTGCCTGCCAACCCCGCCAGTCCTTTCTCCTGCCTTGCTATTAGACAGTTCTTTATTAGACCATCAGGTGTTTTAAACAAGCACAGCAACACAGCTTCACAGAGTTAAACAAATGCAACATAAACATAAACAAAAGTAACACCCCTTCAAATATTCTACTACCTGGATATGAGGTGTTGTTTACTGAGCACAGTCCTTGCCCTCTGGCTTTTTTTTTTTTTTTTTGGTTTTTCGAGACAGGGTTTCTCTGTGTAGCTTTGCGCCTTTCCTGGAACTCACTTGGTAGCCCAGGCTGGCCTCGAACTCACAGAGATCCGCCTGGCTCTGCCTCCCAAGTGCTGGGATTAAAGGCGTGCGCCACCACCGCCCGGCAACCCCTCTGGCTTTTTTTAGAAGTCCTGGGACCAGGCAACTGTGCCTCATTCAGGCTCTTAGCCCTTGGCCCCATTCTTGTACAACACCACACTGATCAGCCTGTACCTGCTTTGTTTGGTCCTGCTCTGAGTCCAAGGGGTGCCTGAGACTCCGACCTTCTGGACTTCTCTCTGCCTCATCCTTGGTAACTGTGTCATACACCTCCTCCCTTCCATTGGGATGTCTTTTGGAGAACCCCTGACCACTCCTTTCAAATCAAATCTGGCCTCAGTATACCTTGGGCCAGGTGGTCTGGGAGCAGAGAAAGAAATCTCCACTCTCCTTTTTCTTTGCTCCGAGACCTGCTTGTTTCTGTCTGCTCTCCCTCTCTAAACTTCGTAAATGTCCTGTCTGTATGTGAGTTGCAACATGGGAGTCAGAGACGGAGAGGCCAGCTTCATCTTGCTCAGCACACACTGGTTCTCCCCTGCAGCATCTGCTGGCTGATCTAACCCTCAGTAAGGTATGTACTGATCTTTTGTCTGTGAGTGAATCTAATTCCAAATTTTAGAATCTGATTCTTCCTGAGTTACTTTCCATGTGGACACGTTTGCTTGTCTGGCTCCTGCAGCCTGCTGCACCTGGGTGGACATCTCTCCTGCTTGCTCCCCTCTCCAGCAGCCTGGGGGACCCACAGCTTAAACTCTAGCCGGCTGTATTCTCCACATGGCTCCGGCTCTTGTAGCCTGCTGACCCATGTGGACGCCTCCCTTCTCTTCTGCTCCTTCCTGACTTTCTCTCACCTTGCAGCCAGCCTGCAGACCCACTGTGCTATCTGTTTCCACCTGCAGCCTGCAGACCCACTGTGCTGTCTCTCCATTTCCACCTGCACTCCTGCAGACCCACTATGCTATCTCTTAGCTTGCTTTCACTCTCAACTTCCCCTTGGAACTTACAGGAACACACTCGCACAGTGTTCCACTTTGGGACCCTCTCTCTCTTCCTCCATGGATTCAGATTTTATTACAACAGCATGGACTCAGTACAAATCAATAGCCAAAATTGGCAAACTTGATTTCCAAATTCTCACAAATTGTTAACAACTGCTACTGCCATAAACAAATGGTCCCCAAATATTTTATACTTAAACTTGCTCTGCTACACTTCCAAAGTCCCTTACCTCTAAGGCTCTGCTTCCCCACTCCTAAAAATCTTTGATCTCTATGATTTTTTTGCACTCTGCTCTCACAAAAAATAATAATACTTAAGATTATGCTGTAAACTCCTATCTTAGTATTTGTAAATTACTCATTGGGTATGGTTTAAAATCTGTATAATTAAGATTCTAGACATGGGTGTGTGTGTGTGTGTGTGTGTGTGTGTGTGTGTGTGTGTGTGTGTGAGTGACTTGGATTTAACTCTATATATGTGTAAATGTAAGATGGATTTAATTCTGCGTGTATATGTATGTAACTTGGATTCAACTCTATGCGCATATGTGCGTATCACTTAACTATTGTTTGGGAAAACATGTTTTAAATAGCAACCATGCAGCTCTCCTCCATCTTGGCTGGTGACCTCATCAGGATGTAGATGGCTACATGACTGGCAGCCATCTTTACTGTTGAGGCCCACAGAGGCAGGGTCCCTAGTAAGGCCTTACTCAAGAGCAGAAAGTCTGAGCTTGCTTTGCTCAGCAGGGCTGCATTATAAGTGATTTGGCCAAAGGTGTGATTGCCAGGTGTTTTGAAGGGTCTACACTTGTTGGTACCTTATACCTTGGCCTTGAAAGGGGGAGGTCTTTTGCCCCTCTCCTTACTGATGTATAAAATGCTCATCATGAATAAACTCAGGTTGACCTCCTCACTCCTTCCTCCAAGAACCCTTCAACAGATTGGGGCTGGACCCTGACACTTTACTAAGGTTAAAGAGTATGTATCATGTACTAATGAACTCTCTGTTCATTGTATCTCCCTATAGACTAAGGAAGCAACAATTCTCAAATATTTTGGATTGGTATGGACTTTTGTATGATGATAGAAATGTAAGGTTATATTTATTACAACATACTGTGTATGTGGTTCAACTCTGGTTTAGAATATACTCTATGTGGTGATAAAATTTTAAGATTATAAAGATCTATTCAGGTTAATAAAAGCTGACTTAGAGATTTACACCTAAGTACTTATGTCTTTGCCAAGTGTTCAACACCAAGCATCTAGGGAACTTAGATAAGTGACAACATGTGTTTGACAAATAAGGCATTTGATAAGTAAGATATGTATTCTATAATGGAGTTCCTGGTCCTGAGAGGGTCCTTTTTCCAGGGTTGGGTATTTGGGCAGGGGCCCCCATGGCTTGTCAAGGGCAGTGCTGGCCTCATGGGCTCCCTCAATCCCTGCTCACAGGCCCCCTTTCTCCTGTTCCCATTTGGCTCTGGGGATCTTTCCCCTGTCACTTTTTCTTGCCTTAGCAGTTTGGAACAAACATCTCACTTTCACCTGTGGAATGACTATTTTTGGTTTCTTTACTAAGTTCATTATCTGATTAAAAAGTTTTATTTTGATACTAGAAGAGCTTCAATTCAAAATCATTATTTTTAAGGCTGAACTTAACAGGGATGGAACATAAAGTCCTAGTCTTATAAAAGCTACTAACTTATTATAAACAGTTAAGGATAATTAAGAAGTGCAAGTTAATGATCAAGGATGCTTAAGAAATGCAAGTTAATGGTCAGTCACCTTAAACATGAATGGAATGTAAATTCCTAGTCTGATGAAAGCTGCTAACTTATTGTAGACTGTTAAGGAACATAAGTTAATAGTCATCTTATAAATGGTCAAATTCTTTAATTGTAGTCATGCTTAGTAGCAATATAGTTAATTACATGGATAAGCCTTACTTAGCTTCCTGTATATGTTTTCAAAGTTAGGCTTAAAACAAGTAACTAGAAACAAGCAAAGTTTGTCTGTTCAGATATACCCAATAGGTAGATGGTCCTCAGATTCAGAGATCTGCAGAATATGGCATTTAAAGTGTTTAATAAAAAAGTTTTTCATAAGCAGCACTCATATCTCCTCCAAAGAAGATGGATGGACACAGAAGCTTACTTGAAATGTGGCACCAGACACAGGGTGAAAAAAAAAATGTCTTTCACCTCAGCTGCTGCCAAGACCCTGTCCTGACTGTGGACGACAGGACACTGGGGAGTCAATTGCCCCACTTTGTCTAGACGAGGTAGGTTGGTTCCCCCCCACACACCCTCAAGTTCCTACTCCACAGGGAAGTCTGTCAGATCTTCTGGGCCTGGCAGCCGAAGACTGATGCTGCCTGAGACCTCTGCCCCCAGCGACCATGGAGGACCCTGGAGTAGCTGTCTAGGTAGCCAGCAAGTCTTTGTCATTTTTAATAGATTCAGAAGCTGCTTGCTCTGCACTTCTTACTCAGGTGAAATTTCTCCTCCTCAGAACTCTGATGGTATCTGATGACTAGGCTAGTGATACTTTGTCAGCGTAACAGCAGCAACCATGACTTCAGCAGCCTTCTCAGTCCTCTGTGTGTAAAATTCAGGCCACAGGCCTCTCTCCTAGAGCCACTACTAGGTCTAGACACAGTTTACCTTGTTACCACACTCAGACAAGAGATAAACTCAAAAAACAGATTTCAATGCATCTTTTTACTCTTCCCTTATTTAAAGGAACTCACTCTGCAGTGACTGCCCTCAGTAATCAACTGCCTGTGTCTCCTGGTGAATTAGACAGAAAGAAGGTGTTCCAAGGTGTAAAGTTTATGTGAGGATATGAAAGCTTGAGTTGAGGATCTAAGAACACGTTTTAGGGTCTAAGGTTTTCAGGTGTGTAAGTGCAGGTTATAAAGGCTGGAAGGCACGGAGGTCTAAGTGGTGATTTTTTTAAAAAGTGATTTAAGGTATTAAATTAAGGATAAAATAATGAAACATGTTTGAGATTTCCTTCCTTTGCTCTGTTACTCTTGTATCAAGACTCCAAAAGTTCTTAGCCTTAACATTAATCAATGGAATTCTGATAAGCTCAAGATTTTAAATTCCCTTTGGTTACTTTTTAAGTGTAGACTTAAAAGTGTTCCTGTGACTCAAAGGTGTGAGTCTACTGTCTTTTCTACAATGTGGATTTCAGTACAGATTACAAACAGTGGGAATGGTAATGTGTCTAAAACTTATTTCTTTTTGTAAAGGCAGAAAAATTCTTGTAAGCTCCAGGGAGTTAAGCACAGGTCAAATGGACTCCAGATAAGTACTGTCAATCAACAGCCCAAGTTTCCCCACCTACTGCCTGTTCCTGAGGGTGGGATCTCCCCCACCTTTCCCTGCTCTTGGGACTCCCCTCCTCAATTACCAGAACTAAGAAAAAAATTTCCCCCTAAACTTCACTTTATCTTCTGCTCTGCCAGGATCCTGCCAGGTCTCCTCAAAATCTGCATCTAGGACAGCACAAAAATGGCTACGCCCAAGGGGTCCAACCTCACAGACCGCTTCAGTTAGGCCTGAACTTTCCTAGCTCCTAGCACCAGAAGGTCCCACCGAGTCTGGACCGTGAGTGAAACAGCCAGCTATCCCAGGACTTAGCCAGCATCCCAGCTTTCTCAAGTCCAGCCCCCCAAGACAACAGGAAGCAGTCTAGAGAACACAGCGCCCCCATCCCCACCTCACCTGCTACTCCTACTTCCTACTTCCTCACCTTTCTGTAATAAACGAAAGCGAGGAGTGTTAGATTCCACCGGCAGCAGCCCGCCTCTGCCCCCAAAGCAGTTACGTCATCACCTGTCGCCCGGTGCCTTTCCGCAGTCAGCTGTGCAGCATGTGCACCCCTTAAAAGCTCGCTCTCCTGCCTCTCTCCTGCCTCCCGTCTCTTCCCTGTTCTCTGTGTGTCGGCCTGCCTGCCTGTGTGCCCACTCTGACATGGCCTTTCATTCCCCACCTCCCCCACCCCAATAAGCCTCTCGCACTAACTCTGTTGTGCATGGCGGGTTTGCTTAGTGGCATACCTTGGCGGGGCCCCTGGAAAGGTACCCACTTGGCCTTTCTCTTCTCCCCTCTTCCTGTGGTGACCCTTGGTCTGGGGGTGTGTTGCTATCTCCTGTCGTTGCTCATGATAGATCTCACTTCTCTTTCCTTGTTGAGGTTAGAGCAAGCAAACCTCCAAAAAAAAAAAAAAAAAAAAAAAAAAATTCACTCCCTGCACTTCAGGCCCCTGAGAGGGGAACAGAAAGCTTGGGAATGCCCAGGACATTTCCAGAGACATTCTGGCATCCATGGTCAGGGATGGTGAATGCCTCAAGAGAGCTACAAGAGAGTACATGGCACTTTCCAAGAATCATAAAAAGGGTGTATGTAGAATTCAGCATCTTCTCATGCTTGTGGCCTGCAGAACTCTCACAAAAGACCTGAGAAAGTAGAACTCTGAGAGGTTAGCTGCTGTTGAAAAGCTCCATGGATGAGAAAAACCAGAGTAGATGCAGATAGGTCTCAAGACTGACTGAAGGCTTGAGAGGTGGCTCATTTGGTAAGAGTGCTTTCCACTCAAGCATGAGGCTCTGAGTTGAAGTCCTCAGCACTCATGTAAAGAGCCAGGCTTACTGCACACACCTTTAACTCCAGAGCCGTGAAGAATGGAAGCAGAAGGATCTCTGGGGCTGGTTGGCAGCTACCTAGCTCCAGGTTTAGTTGAAGAAAATAAGGTAGAGAATGATGGAGTAGGACACCTGGCCTCTTTTGGCCTCTGTACACACACACACACACAAACACACACACACACACACACACACACACACACAAACACACACACACGCACACGCACACACACACACCCCTACATCTGAAAGAACTAATGCATAATTTTCAAGTCCATGTGGAATATGACAGCAAGAAATGCTATCCACAAAGTCATTATTTCCTCACAGAGCTGGTAATTGCAAGATGATTTTCTAAATGACTTCCTGGTTGTGATGGAGTTTAAAAGACTCACGGTGTGATGGAGGTAAAGTCATTGGCAGTTTATCCTCTATTTCTGGGCTTTGTACCTGTGATTCAACCAGTTGTGGGTAGGAAACACATGGAGAAGTTAGTGCCTTGATTCTGTGCAGACCTTTCCCTGTAGCTTTCCCTAAGCAATACATCATAACTGCCATCTGTAGGTAGAGTTTTCCTGCCTGGCCCACAGTCAGGACAAATCTCTCTCACCTGCCAGTCCCACAGCCTTTCAAACCCAACCAAGTAAACACAGAGGCTTATTTTGCTTACAAACTGTATGGCCGTGGCAGGCTTCTTGCTAACTGTTCTTACAGCTTAAATTAACCCATTTCTATTAATCTATACCTTGCCACGTGGCTCGTGGCTTACCGGCATCTTCACGTGCTGTTTCTCATCGTGGCAGCTGGCAGTGTCTCTCTGACTCAGCCTTCCACTTCCCAGCTTTATTCTCCTCCTTGTCCCGCCTACACTTCCTGCCTAGCCAACGGCCAATCAGTGTTTTATTTATTGACTAATTAGCAACACATTTGCCATACAGAACATCCCACAGCACTTCCCCCTTTTTTTTTCAAAAAGGAAGGTTTTAACCTTAACAAAGTAAAATTACATATAATTTGGGAAATTGGGCGTAGCTTCTCTTACTACTTCCTGCTGGAGGGGGGCGCTGTATCTTATGGGGAAACAAAGAAAATTTTAGGATTATGGAATAGTCCATGAGGCTGTATCGTCTGAGCCAGATGCCTTCAAACCGTTCTGGATGTTGGATCATCTGGGCCATGGTGTCATCGGAGACCTTTCAGGGGGTCTTGGCTGGTCACACCTGATGTATCTTAATCTGGAACAAATCCATAGCCTCTGGCTTTCTGTGGAAACAAAAGAGACTCTTTTCCAAAGCAATATATCCTTATATCCAAATTTTGAAGTCAAGGTATCTTTAAAATATATATATTGGTTTAACTCAACAGCTTTTACAATCAAATGTCTTTCTGCAGTTAAAAATCCCAAAGAAAACACAATCCAGATTCTCTGTGTAATATCCATTTTTACGTGGCTTATTTTTTATACTACCTTTACTGTCTCTTTAAAGACTTTATTTTTTAAAACTATGTATTTGTTTCTATAACTCTATATATCACCTTTTTTGTCTCTTTCAAGCCTACGTATCTTTTACACACATTGTAAATTATTACATCTGAATCTGTCTTATTGTGAATCTCCTGCTTTAAACTGCAGCAGCTGTGGCTGCTGGCTCCGCCCACCTCAGCTTCCCAACATTGGCAGTGGTTTACCGCCAGCTCTGGGAGCTATCGTGGGTCTATGCTTTTATCCAAGCAGCAAGTAGCCCAGAAACCCTTTTTTGTTTTGCACTAGCAAAGGCTAAATCCACCATGTAGCTTAATGTGCCACTTGCAGAGGCCTCATTCCCGCCATACTGCAGGTCGAGCACGCACTCTAGGAACCCACCAGTAGCTCAAACAGGCAGCTGCCGCTCATTTGAGAGAGACAATTAGGAAGCTGTTTTTAGCTCCGTTTTAGAATCTTTTTTTTCTCAGTTTTTAGGTGGAAACTCTTGCCCCACGTTGGGCGCCATTTGTAGGTAGAGTTTTCCTGCCTGGCCCACAGTCAGGACAAATCTCTCTCACCTGCCAGTCCCACAGCCTTTCAAACCCAACCAAGTAAACACAGAGGCTTATTTTGCTTACAAACTGCATGGCCGTGGCAGGCTTCTTGCTAACTGTTCTTACAGCTTAAATTAACCCATTTCTATTAATCTATACCTTGCCACGTGGCTCGTGGCTTACCGGCATCTTCACGTGCTGTTTCTCATCGTGGCAGCTGGCAGTGTCTCTCTGACTCAGCCTTCCACTTCCCAGCTTTATTCTCCTCCTTGTCCCGCCTACACTTCCTGCCTAGCCAACGGCCAATCAGTGTTTTATTTATTGACTAATTAGCAACACATTTGCCATACAGAACATCCCACAGCAGCCATCCACGTCCTTACACTTTGTTTTATGTGTGACAGAGATCCTAGACATGATTTGAAGCCACATTCACGGTCTGCAACAATAGGAGCATTTTATAGAAGATATTGGAGCATCCACAGGTTCTCGGGGAGGAGGTCTTAGACACAAAAACCCAAGGCTATCAAAAATAGACCTACCAAAGTGTGTATTGGAATGCATGATCCAAAACATTAGCTATCAAAACTTCTGGGATGCAGCTGAACCAGTTGTCTCAGGGTTTATGTTGTGCTGATAAAGTACCAAAAAGCAATTTAGGAGGAAAGGGTTGCTTTGGCTTCCATATCTCAGTCATAGTCCACTGAGGGAAGCTAAGGCAGGAACCTGGAGGCAGAACGGATGCAGAGGCCATACAGGACACTGCTCACTGGCTTGCTCCCGTGGCTTCTCAGCCTGCTTTCTTATTAAACCTGGGACCACCAGCGCAGAAGTGCTATGTCCACAGTGAGCTGGGCCCTCCCCCATCGATCATTAATCAAGAAAATGCCATATAGACTTGCTTACAGAAGGAGGCCTCTTCTCAGTTGAGGTTCCTCTTCACAGATAATTCTAGGTTGTGTCAAGTTTTCAATTAAACCAACTAGCACACAGTATTTAGAGGGAAATAAATTCTTGGATTGGATAAGAAATGTCCAAACTTAATGAGCAAAGCGGCGGACACAAAAGCTCCTTGATTTGAGTAAAGATGCACACGATTGTATAGTACAGAAGTGACTGAAATCTACCAGGTTTCATGAAGCATTAAAAAATAGACTAACTTAGGGGCTGGAGAGATTGCTTAGAGGTTAAGAGCACTGGCTATTCTTTCAGAGAACCCAGGCTGAATTCCCAGCACCCTCATGGCGGCTCAGGACCATCTGTAACTTTAATCTTCAGGCCTCTGAGGGCACGGCAGACATGGTGCATGTACACACATGCAGGCAAAACACCCACAAACTGAAAAAAGAAGTACAGACTTGGGGCAGGAGTTAGGAGCAGCCAAGAAGACACAGGTGAGCTGCACTCAGGATGAAGACACACAACTATGAGCACAGGAGGGTTGCAGCACAGGCCTGTGATTCAGAATATAGAGGCAGGGGGATCAGGAATTCAGGTCATCCTTGATTATATAGAGTTGGAGGCTAGCCTGGGCTACATGTCTCAGAAAATAAAAATAGTAAAAAGTAGGAAAATACTAAGCTGGGTGAAGCTCTAGTTTTAACACTTGAGAGGCTGAGGAGGCATGAGTTTGAGTTTGAGGCTAGCCTGGGCTACAAATTGAGATCCTTTCTCAAAATATAAAGAAAATAAAAGCCAGAAAAAGAGAGGGAAGGGAAGGAGAGAGAGAGAAAGGGAGACAGAGACAAATAACACGTCACCAACAAGGAAACTCCTAAAAAACAGGTAATTACCTCTGAAAATGGAAGTTCACAAACCTTAAACATTGAGTCTAAACAGATCTTAAATGATTGAAGAAATGGCATGGATGGTTTAAATGCTTCTCTGCTTGATGTGACACAAAAATGCCAGGAGCAGATGGTTTTGCCAGGAATTCTATCAAACAGCCAAGGAACAGTTCCCATACAGAGTGTTCCAGAGAAGAGGTCTCTGTCTGACTCACTTTCTGAGGAACTGCCTTATAAAAGCAGACCAGACAGTCCAAGAAGTGGAAAGGCACCTCCCCTCCAGTACAGACCCCCCTGCGTGGCAACACTGGAGTCCAGCCATGCATCACAGGAGGGGCTGTGCAAAGTGGCTTATTTAAGGGCTGTAAGATCAGCTGTGCAGTGAGAGTCTGTTCAGGTAATTTCCCACAATAACCATTTAAAACTCTACAGCCACTGATAGTTCACCCTCACCAGACACTGGGAACAGAAGCAAGGCTCTGCTCCCAGGAACCAAAAACAGCTACAGACAGCCCAAGAGCCAGACCATGAGTAGTAAAATACCAGGATCTTTTTCAAAATTTTATTTTAGATTTTATTATTTTAATGAGTGTTTTGTCTGCTTGTATGTCTGTGCACCATGTACATGCCTGGTGCTTGAGGGTCCTGAAGAGGGCATCAGATCCCTTAGATCTAGAGTTATAGATGGTTGTGAGCTACCACATGGGTACTGAGAGTTGAACCCAGGTCCTCTGCAAAAGCAACAAGTGCCTAACTGCTGAGCCATCTTTTCAACCCCCAGAATATTTTATTTTCTGCCTTCAAAATAAAAGCATCAATTTACACTTGTTTATGGATTGCTGTGTTTTAGTTTGATCTATGTATGTACTGTGCAATGGTTGAATAAGGTTAAGTACCTTGATATTATTGGTTCTTTATGTGAAAATACTCAAATTCCCATTTTCTAGCTTTTAAAAAATTAAGGTGGCACACTCCTTTACTCCCAGCACTTGAGAGGCCGGAGGAGGAGCTCTGTGAGCTTGAGGGCGGTCTGGGCTACAGAGCATGTTTAGGCCAGTCAAGGCTAAGTGGTGAGACTGTGTCACCTCAGGTGGTGTGTTTCCTCCCAGTGCATTGCACGTGGCTTCTGCTTTGGAGGAGCTGTAGTAAGACCTAGAAGAGGTAAAAGTGTTGTTGGAAAAGTCCACCAGGAAAGGAGCATGTGATGTTCTCACAGATGAAGGTTCCAAGACTGAGACACAAATAAAGAATAAGACATAATCACAGGAGAATACAGAACTTCTTGACAACGAGTAGCTGCCAGCATGGTTGCTGTCGTCACAACAGCACACATTGTGGATGGGATCAGTCAGATAAATCTGTGAAAATAGACATTCTCTTAACGGGTTCATCAGCTTCCCACGGAGAAGGTGAGTACACTTTGCAGAGAGGTCAGTTGATCATTTGGTAAAGAATCTCATTGGTAAGAGTCACTCTGTGATTGTGAACAGTCATTCAAAACCCATCTCAGTGGAAAGCGGTTCAAAAAAGGAGAGGGAGGCAGAAAATACTCGATGAGGCACCTTGGAAAGAGTACCAAGAAAGAGAAGCCTCCTAGTGAGGGATTAAGGAACATCCTAAACAATTCGTGAAGCTGGAGAGGATGGCATGAAGGGAGCCATCTATAAATCGTAGGTGGAATGAAGAGAGAAGCTACAGGAAAAATTTGAGACTTTAATTTCCCTTGGAAACTGCCATGGAAATGCTCGTTTCCAGCAGGGAATATTGTTGAACTGCACGTATAAATTTAACAGATGACTATTTGCATAGCCTTCTAAGTAAAGACAGCAGATTCTCCACTTCTTACCGGAGGATTTGATTTAAATAAATGAGCTTATTAAATTTCCTTCTTCATTCACACCCTGGTCATTTTGTTTAAGAAAAGGTGATGTAGTTTTCTTATTGAAATATAAAAGGGGAATAATACATAATGAAAATGCTACATTTTGTTCAGGATGGGAGGTAGAAAACAAGTGTTTGCTTGCCTGTAACTGACTGACATCAGCTCCCACTCATGTAAAAATAAGAGTAAAACCAGAACTTCTGCATAAAATTCAAATTTGTACATGAACTCAAAGCCACAATAGAGCTGTCATCCTTTTTGACCAGCTTAAGCAATGTACAGACTGCACATTACCATGCATTACTAACTGAACCACAAATGTTATTACCTTGATTTAAATATTTATTTATGAATATAAAATTGAAACAAAATATAAATGGTAAAATAGGCAAGCATCTTTGTGTGGTGAACACTGCCTGCTAACTTTGAAAATCCATCTAGTCTTGTGTTCAATTAAGATGAAATTTTACTCTAAAAAAATAGTTTATTGTACATTGAGGTTGTCTGGCCATCCTACTTAGACCAAAGAGCTTTGACTCTTTGGTCTAATTGCGTCTTAGAACCCCCCTCTCCCCTTAGTTAAAGAGATTAACCATCTTTTAAAGCAGAGAAAAATCTGTTATCACTCTTTCCTATTACCACTGTGAGATGTTCAAGGGTAGGGGGAGGTACAGGAATTCCCAAGGAGGAAGAAGTAAAGCGGAAAGATTCTGCAGATGCTAGGAGCACTGACGCAGCTCGTGCGAGGGACTCTGTACCCAAACGTCGGGATCAGGGTGAGGGTTTAGCCTGGATATATGCAAAGTACTTGGCAATCACCTGTGGCCCACGGAGACTTGAGAACTGCCACTGTGTTTCACCGATGTGCCAGCCAACAGCTTAAATCTGCAAATGTAACAAGTTACCTTCAAAAGCTCGTGTGGAAAAAGGATGGACAGAGAACAGGATTGGTACAGGTGGGGGATTAGCTTCCCAGGTGTTTAGGTACATTATAGAGTTAAAGCTGTGAACAAATGGTTCAAAGGAACAGAAGAGAGAACCTGGGTACATGAGGCAATTGGTCTGTGCCAAGGCCGGACTTGTACCAGGAAGCTCCCCTCAGGCAGTTCAATAGCACTGAAGGAGAGGTTGGGCAGACAGAATCAAATCATGTTATGTCACTGCTGAACAACTCCAGCCGGATTACAGGCTAAAGGAGAAGCAAAAGCGTGGGGGTCGGGGGTTGATATGGGGGAAGATAGTAATAAATTGTCAAAGATTTCCAAAAGGGAAAAATTATGTAGTAAGAATTAAAAACTAATATAGAAGGCAATATTAAAAAGCAAGCAGGAAAAATCTAGGAGATATTTGCAAACGTAAGCAATCAAGGCTTAGCATGAGAGCATATAACAACTTTTCAGAGTCTAGAGACAGCTCAGTCCATAGGGTAAGTGTATTTGGTGTTCTTACAGATGACCTGAGTTCAATTCCCAGTACCCACATTAGCCAACTTATGACTGACTACCTGTAACTCCAGATCCAGGGGATCCAATGGCCTCTTCTTGCCTCTGTGGGCATTGCATCATGCACATACCCACACATATATACACATATATGTGTAATTAAAAAAACAAAACAAAAAAAATCCCTTCAGTTTCTAATGAAAAGTAGCCAACCTGATAGAGTACAAAAGAGTAAGAGATGGGGCTGGAGAGATGGCTCAGCAGTAAAAGCACTGGCTGCTCTTCCAGTGGACCTTGGTTTGGTTCCCAGCACCCACATATTGGTTCACAACCCCCTGTAAACTCCAGTTCCAGGGCCTCAGATGTCTCTTTCTGGGCTCTGCAGGTACCAAGTGCACAAGTGTTGCATAGACATACATACAGATAAAGTACTCATACACATAAAAACAAAAAGTGACATCAGGGATGTTTTAAAAAAGCCACATGGAATTGTATTTTTTATACCTAAAATTGCATATAAGTCTCTCTCTCTCTCTCGTGTGTGTGTGTGTGTGTGTGTGTGTGTGTGTGTGTGTGTGTGTGTGTGTGTGTAGTTTAAATGAAGTTATAAAAACCTTTTGCGATGTTGGTTGTTGAGTTGTTGAGTCTCCAAGAGACTCTCAAAGCAATATAAGCAATTGCTGCTGCTCTTGTTTGCCTCCCAAAAGTTGAAGGTAAGTCTCTTTTTTTAAAGACACCGTTTGGACATAGGAACCAGAGGATCTGACCTGAAAGCCTCCTTCCTGAGGGATAGCTTTAGTAGTACCAAAAGATGCTAGACTGGCTGCCAAGGCAGGAAAGCCATCAATAGTCCCAACCCACTGCAATGCCTATGAACCACAATGGTGACCATACAACAAGATAGCCCTAAAGAAGCAGTAGTGGCACTCATATCTTGGCAGTAACCAACAGCCATCTAATTGGACAGAAGGCCTGCTCATCAGGAGGGAAATCATACCTGGTACTGAAAACCTGATCATCTACCCATAGCTAGTGAGGTCATGGATCTTGGAGGAGATCCTCCTGCTCCACTTTCCTAAACCAATATAATTCCTAACTACATTCTAAATACACATCCTTTTACCCACAGATAAGTAGTTCTCACTCCTCATCAAAGAAACTTTTTTTACGAAGCAGGCAGAGACCATTATAGAAAGTCCCAACATGCAGAGTACAACTTACCATGGGTACCCAGCCTAATTGATAACATCTACAACAGAACCCCTACACCTAAGGCACAGTGAACACCTTAGAAGATGAGGGGGGCCAGACTGTAAGAGCCACAGGACCAGTAAGTCAGTTGTGAGATTATTTCTTCTGGATACGACAGGGAACTTTTACCAAAGGAATCTCAACAGTATGATTATCCAAACAAGATCTGACTAAGGACACCACCAGTAGAAATCTCATGAGGCCCCACTCCTAAGAGCTACAGACAATTAACAACCACTGAGAGAGGAAGAATTTGTCTTACCCGGGCATGAGGCCCTATTTGGTTATCCAATACTAAGTGATCAGCCCTGGAAACATCCATACAAGCAACACTAAGCAGTCTCAGAAGGTTATAGACATGTAAGCACAAACTTTATACACATCCATAATAAAAAGAGACCATGGATTGGAGATGGAGCAGGAGGGGTCAGAAGGGCAGAAATGTAATTACATTTTAATTAAGATAAAACTTAAAAATAAAATAAGTATCAAAGGGCACATTATACCCACCCCCTGGGGTCAACAGAGCTAAGAATGTGCTCGTCCTCACCCAAAACTGGAAAGATGGAGCTGAACAAAGCGAGCAGATTGGGGAAAGCCAGTGCTGGCTGCTCTGTAGGTTCAGTGGGTATGAGGGTCAGATGCCTCTGTCTGTGGGGATGACAGTGTGGTGGTGTCAGGTTACAGATGTGCATTCTTTCCTCCAGAAAAAATGCATGCAGATGTCTCAGATGCCAGGCTCTGGAATGTTCCTAGCCAGAGTGCAAGGGTAGAAACCAGTGTCAGCGTGCACATCCAGGGAGTGGCTAACACATGGTAGTGAAGTCCACACGATGTGGGCTGTTATCCTAGTCAGGGGAGTGAATGGAAGAGAAGGCTGAGGTCCAGACTCAGTTAAATCTCAGCCAGTGTGATTTAAAGCAACTAACTTACAGCGGGATGCTTCAAATGTGAGAATGGGAGTTACTTGATGAGGCTAAATGGTGTGCTCTGTCCATTAGCACATATGATGAAGGAAAATGCAAAACCTAACACTCTGGAGGACCTCATCAGGAGTTCTGTCACTGGGGGTGGGAGCTAGACTGTGACTGGGCAGGGCTGTGCAGGATCAATGGAAACCGTGATTGGTAATGACAGATCTGAAGTGAGTACGGTGGACCTCAGGGCCTTGCAGTCAGGACAGCGTGGTGGTGGCAGAAGGAGAAATGCCTCCCATAGGCTCAGGATTTGAACCTTTGGTCCCCAGTTGGTGGTGCTGTGCTGTTTGGGAGGTGTGGAACCCCGCAGGAGGAATACATCCCTGGGGTGGGCTTTGAGCATTCATAGTTTGGACATGTTTACTGTTCTTTCTTCTGCTTCCTGTGTATGGATTAAAATGTAAAACCTCAGCTTCCTGCCACGAAGGACTGTAGCCCTCTGGACCCAAAGCCAGAATAAATTGCTCTGTAAGTTTTTTTGAGTTTTTTGTTTGTTTGTTTGTTTTTTAGTGGTGGTATTTCACCACAGTACCAAACTGTGGCTTGGGTACTTTTCCTTTTTGTAACTTTGTACTTCTTACCCAGAAGCCCTCAACTCCTCTCCTCTGGCTCCTGTCAATCACTGCTCTGTGCTCTCTCTGTTTTCATGGGTTTTGCTGTTTTGGTGGAGTTATACTGTCTGGCCAATCTCATTTGACATAAAATGCTTCTTTCTCA
This sequence comes from Peromyscus californicus insignis, assembly GCF_007827085.1. NCBI lineage: Eukaryota > Metazoa > Chordata > Mammalia > Rodentia > Cricetidae > Peromyscus > Peromyscus californicus. The sequence goes on from NW_026294606.1 coordinate 12,065,839, forward strand.
TCCAGTGATGTGAAGTTTTTCTCCTGGGACTCTTATAATTTCGTGTCATTGCTAGAGTCCTTTATCAATTTTAAGTTGGTTTTGAGTGTGCATGTTTATCTGTGTGTGTGTGCACACCATGGGGGATGAGTAAGCATGCACATGCATGTGGAAGTCAGAGGTCAACCACTCTCCATCCTTTTTGTTTTGTTTTGGACAGACTCTCTGAACCTGGAGCTCACATATTCAGGTAGACTGGACAGTAACCTCCAGAGATTCTCAGTCACTGCTGTTTCTCCCCAGCACTGAGATTCCAGACACACACCTTGGCCTGCTGTTAGTGGTGTTCAATGTGGGTGCTGGGGATGAAACTCACATCATCCAGCACTTTCCCAGTTCCCGCAGCGATTTTACCATCATCGCCTGCAGGTGTCTGTCCAGTCTCCCAGCTCCTCCTGTGGAAGAGAGTGCCTCTTGCTTGTTGTGAACTCCTGATGCTCCCATCAACGTGGATGTGTGGATCCATCTGTTAGCTGTGTCTTCTGCCCACTGGCCTATATGCTGCCTTTTTGTTTAATGGCAGTACCATACTGTCTTAGTGCTGGAGCTCTGCAATATATTTAGAAATCAAAAGAAACTTCTGCTTTAGTCCTTTCACAAGAAGATGACTTTGCCTTTTTTTTTTTTTAATCTTTGTGGTGAATTTTAGATTTTTTTTCCATTTCAGTAAAAACTTCCACTGGGATCTCCTAGTGACTGCTCTGACTGTGTAGCCCACTCTAAGTAGTGTGGGTGTTTGTCATGGTTCTGTAGCTTCCAAGATCTCTTTCCCTTCATCTTGTAAATTTGTTAGTGTTTCAATGTTTGACAATGTCCTGAATAGAATATTTTCTTAATTTCAAGGGAGGAGGATAGTTCATCATTCAGACATAGAAATACAACTAATTTTTGTTGTTGTTGTTGTATTTTGTAGCCTGTAAGTTTACTAAAGCTATTTATCCCATCTCCCCTCCGTCCCCCTTCCTATGGTTTAGGGGTCATTGATTTATGAGAGTATGTCATCTGCATAAAGGTGTCATTTTATTTCTTTCTCCAATCTGTAAGGTGTTTCTTTTCTTTCCTGGTCGCCATGGCCAGGACTTCACTCGGTAGACTGTGTCTGCAGTCCTCATCACTGAGGGACACTGGCATATGCCTTCCACATGTGCTTTTCATTAGGTTGTGGTAAGTTCATTCTGTGTCCAGGGCTGTCGAGAGTCTTTAGTGAAGACTTTATTGGATATTTTCAAATCTGTTTTCTATATCTACAGACCATGGGACTTTCATAACTCTATTACTGTGGCCTAAAGGATGAATCAATTTGATCATAAGGTAGAATTCTTCCAATGTGTTATTGAATTTGGTTTGCTAGTGTTTTTAAGAAGTTAAATTAAATTTTTCTTTGACACATAGACTTGTTCATTTTTATGGGGGGTGCCATGTGATGTCTTATGCAATGTTCAAAACAAGGTAAGACTCTTCTCTCATTTTGTAAAGGACCGCTGCATCGTCTCATCAGCAATAAACATAAAATATAAGGCTTGCTCCTTCCCTATCTCTTTTGGCTTTGGTATCAGGGAATGATGGCCTCATGAATCAGAAAAGTTCCTTCATCTTTTATTTTTGAGGGATGGTCTTTAAATCTTGTGACACATGACCAGCAAAGCTGTCTGATACAGTCCTGAGCTTTTCCTTTTGAGAGTTTTACTGATTATTGGTCTATTTGGTTTTTATATCCGTTAATAATTCATTCTGTGGGTTTGAGGAGACAGAGTCCAGGGACCAGAGATAGAGGATCTTATGGAGCTGGGAGATTAAAGATGTTTAGAGTCATTGGTATATGTGACACTTTTTATTTGGGACAAGACCATGTACCCATGGTCCCAAAGGCATTTTGTAGAGAATCCCAGAGATGTGGCTTCTTGCTAGACTAGACATACAACAGGGTTCACATTATTGCTTATTCATGGTTCTGGGACATCTGGTAGTGACAGTTTTAACTGAGTCATTCTGGAAGTCTACACTGGCACCATATTATCTAAATCTTGATCTGGCCCTCACAGCCTTAATTCCCTTCAGGGGTTAGGGTTCTAAGAACTTGTCTGTTTATTCTAAGTTGTTCAGTTTTCTGGTATGTAATTACTCCTCTTATGACCCTTTCTTTGTGTGTGTGTGTGTGTGTGTGTGTGTGTGTGTGTGTGTGTGTGTGTCATTGTTACAGTACTATTTTTATATTCCTGACTTTATTTGTGTGTGTTTGTGTTTTAACTTTTTCCCTACTTAAACTAATGATTTTCCAGTTTTATCTTAGAAAAAAAAGTCAATTCATAGTTTGACTGTTTTTTTCTGATTTCCGACTTCCTGTTTTGTTCACGCAGCCCTAATCTTTGCTGTCCCTTCCGCTGGCTTTCTGTGGCTGTTTTCTTTCCCCTTTGGTCTTTTGGTGGCTGGAGTTGGGCAGGTGATGGGAGGTCTCCCTTTGCAGACAGTCGGTGTTACAAGCTCCCGGGAGAATTGTGTGTGCCCAACCCAAGTTTTTGTGTGTTAGGTTTGTGTTTTCTTTTGTCTTGGGCTCTTTTCTAATCTGCCTTTAGCTTTTATTTTTTCAATCCAGGGACTGTTCAAGAGTATATTGTTTAATTTCCACATGTGTAAATTTCCCGTCTTCTCACTCACAGCTTTCTAGTTCCTTTTCCTTAGCGGTCTCACAAAGCACATGCTTGAAGATCAGTCTCTTGAAGGCTGTTAAGTTTCTTCCTTTTTCCTGACACACAGTCTGCCAGGGGACTTGTTCCATCTAAGCTCCGGAGGAAAGTGTGCCCTGCTGCTGAGGGTGGAATGTTCTGATGTGACTGCTCAGACCCCGTGGCTCACTGTATTGTTTAAGTCAGCTGTTTCCATATTGACTTCTGGCATGCATGCATTGTTTGTTGTGGGGGGTGGAGTGCTGAAGTCTCCCACAGGCCTGCACTTCTGTCCGTCTCCCCACCCTCCAACCCCCCGCCAGGTCTCTCCATATTTGTTTTCCTGAGTTTATGTTTATGTAAATATCTCTTACACTTTCTGGATTTATAGGCCCTTTGAGAAGCAAGGGCAGTTTGGACCTGAAGCCTCTTTTGTGACACTTGAGTAGAGGTGGCCCGTTTCCTTTGGGCTCCTGTTTGCATGGTGCTTCTTTTCTGTCCTCTGGCTCTGTGTCCTATGTACTTACAGGGAAATCAGTTTCTTCTGAAGACTGCATAGTTGAGTGTTTTTTTTTTTTCCAGTATCCATTTAACTATTCTATGGCTTGTTTTGGCATGGATATATGTGTGTGTGGTGTGCCTGCGTGTGTGCATGTTCACATGTGTGGATACATGTGTGTACAGTTGCACTTACTTGTGGGGACACATGCCCATGGAGATGCAAAGTTGATTACTCTCCACTTTATTTATTGAGGTGGGTCTCCTGATGAAGGCTGGGATCACAGGGCTGGTTTCTAGTGGATTCTGGAGATCCAGAACTTCAGTCCTCACACTTAGGAGGTCAGAGCTTTATCTGCTGAGCCATCATTACAGTACCTAGTCTCTCTCTCTCTCTCTCTCTCTCTCTGTGTGTGTGTGTGTGTGTGTGTGTGTGTGTGTGTGTGTGTGCGCGCGCGTTTTCTGGGATTTTAATCTGTTTGCATTTCAAATAATCACAGAGATGTGAGGGACTTATTGTGGCAATTTTATTCGTTGTTTTCTATCTACTTTCTTTTTCTCTCTCAATCCTTCCCTCCTGATTGGATGATTTGTTTTGAAGTGTTACTCTGATTTATTGTTTTGCTTTTTTAAAAATTATTATTTTTACATCCCAACTGCAGTCTCCCCTCCCTCCTCTCCTCCCAGTCTCCCCTACCCCCACCTCTTTTTTGCCTCCCCCCCATCCACTCCTCCCCTGTTTCTCCTCAAAAAAGGGCAGGCCTCCTGTGGATACTAACCAAACATGGCATATCAAGTTGCAGTAAGACTAGGCACCCCCTCTTGTATTAGGACTGGACAAGGCCACCCAGTGTGAGGAAAAGGGTCCCAAAAGCAGGCAAAAGAGCCAGAGACAGCCCTGTTCCCAGAGAGACTTCACCCAGCAACTGATGGAATCCCACAGTCAAACACTAGGCAGAGCTCTAGGAATCATGTGGAGGAGGGGAGGAAGGATTGTAGGAGCCAGAGGGGTCAAGGACACCACAAGAAAACAGCCCACAGAGTCTCGGGGGGCTCACAGAGACTGAACCGAGAACCACGAGCCTGCCTGGGACTGACCTAGGCCCTCTGCATGTATGTGACAGTGTGTAGCTTGGTCTTCTGTGGGACTCTCTTGCTTTCTTCTGTGTATCTGCTGTGGCTGTTTTCTTTGCAGCTTTCTTCGTTTGTAGCTGTAGATCTCTTGGTCTGATAAGAGCGTCAGTCCCACACAGAGAGAGGTTCCACATCTCTGCCCTCCCCCTACTGCTGCTGCTGCCACCATGTTTATCTTTTCAGTGTGATCCCATCAGCGTGTTTCCTTGATCTTAGGTATAGACATACCTTTTGTGTTCTAACTTTTTTAAAAAAAAATTTATTGCAAATAGGTTTTTTTTTTTGTTGTTTGTTTTTTGTTTTTTGTTTTTTTGAGACAGGGTTTCTCTGTGTAGCTTTGCGCCTTTCCTGGAACTCGCTTTGGAGACCAGGCTGGCCTCGAACTTACAGAGATCCACATGGCTCTGCCTCCTGAGTGCTGAACTTTAAATCATCAAGAGAAGAGTGGAACACTTGAAGCGCAAGCACGCTTCAAGCTTGCTGCAAATTCCAGAACAAGTCTCTGACATGGGTTTTGGCTCTGTGCCCAACTCAATATCCTGGAAAGTTTGGGTTGTTGTTGGTTTTATTTGTTTACTTATTTTGCAAAGGATAAAACTTGTTTGTCACAGAATGAAGCATTGATCTATGTTTTTTCTTGCTAAAAGAGAATACAATTTCCACTGGCTGGGCTAATTGTAACTCAGTAGGTAGAGTGCTTTCCTAGCACACAAGAAGCCCTGATGTTGATTCCAGATCCTCCAGCTACGAAGCAACTTGGAATACATTAAGACTCTAAACACACACACACACACACACACACACACACACACACACACACACACACACAAGCCTACTGTGAATACCCACTGTGAAGACATTGTTAAACTTGCTTCCATTCTTCCCCAAATCTCTGTACATGTCAAGTAGATATACTCAGTTATTCAGCACATTTCCCTGAATGTCTGATAACAATTTAAATGCCACCACCACTGGTATCTTAAATTTTTGTATATTTTAATTTTTTTCAGTTACAATAGTACCTACCAAAAGTTACTGTTTGTTATATTTGAGTGATTTCTTCTTTCAGAAAACATAAAGAACTACTACAGTGTTGCTAAAATGATCAAATGAGACAATACATAAAAGTACTTTATATGGGCTAGAGAGATGGCTCAGCATTTATGAGCACTAGCTGCTCTTCCAGAGGACCCAGGTACACTTCCCAGCACCCACAGGGCAGCTCACAACTGTCCAGTTCCAGAGGATCTAACACTTTCACACAGACATACTTGTAGACAAAACACCAATATACATCAAATAAAAAATAAAATAAAATGTAAAAAAAATTTATTTAACTTTATTTTATGCACATTGGCATCAGAGCTCCTGGAACTGGAGTTACAGACAGTTGGACAGTTGTGAGCCACCATGTGGGTGCTGGGAATTGAACCCTGGTCCTCTGGAAGAGTAGCCAGTGCTCTTAACCACTAAGCCATCACTCCAGCCCCGTATTCTAACTTTTATACTAGAGTGTCATAGGATTCACACTTTTTGTGCCGTACAACAGCAAGCTGTGATGTCTGCTGTTGACCCTTGCTGGTGGGTTTGAAACGTTCATATCACTGTTTTCCCATCATCCTCTGCTTCAGTGTGAAAACTGTCTTCCGTGTTGCCTGTAAGGCAGTTCTGCTCACTTCTGTTGACCAGCTCTGCTAGGTTATTATGTGTACTAATCTGTACTAATTTGGATTTCCCCTATATGAGATGATGCAGTCTATGAATAAAGACGTACTTTTCCTTTTATTTTATCTGTCAACTATGGCATAAGAACTTGTTTTTTTGTTTGTTTGTTTGTTTGTTTGTTTTTTAAAAAAGTGTCCTAAAGGTCACCCAGCCTAGGAGGCGTCAAGCCTCACTTGATCCAATTGAAAGGTAACTTAGGAAACGTACAGTCACTCATTCCTTCATTCCTTCATCTGCTGAGCCCTTTCCCAGCGCCCACCCTGGGCTCACACAGTCCTGGGGGACAGCCAGGGGAAGGCCCTCCCATCATGCACCTGTGATGGAGACAGGGAAAGACATCAGCCAGTAAGTAAGGATGACAGTCACAGCTTTGATATGATTCTAGGAGGGAGATCCCCAGGGCAGAGTATCTTGGGGTAGAGGGTGGTGCTTCCGTTCAGAGAGAGTCGTTCAGCTCAACGCTACATCTGATCTCGAAAACTCTCCACACCTCCCTACACATGCCTGTTCCTGGCCTTGTCACGCACACTCCCGGGACAGATAGTCTATCCTCCTGGGGATCCATTCCATTGCTTTCCTTCAGGCTGTGGAGAGTAAAGCCAAATCTATAACTTGGTCCTGTTCCTTCTCTGGTCTTAGTTCTCCCCAGTGGGGGCTTATATCTCTGTGTCATCTAACTCAGCCAGGCTTCCTCTAACCCTGAACTGGCTTCCAGCTGCTGAGCCAAGTGAGAGCAGGGCTGAGAATTCGTATATGGAGACAAATGCCCTTGACCTTCGCAGGGGGAGTGTCTGTCATGCTCCCCCTGTAGAGATGGTAAGATCCATGTATTAAAGACTCGGTTCTCAGAGCCTGGGCATCTTCAGTTGGGAGCCCATTTCCAAAGTGAACAGCAGGCCCCCAGCCACTTCCTCTACCTCTCTTTGCTCCATGGCCATAAGGTGAGTGGTTGGGCTCTGCCATTTCCTCCACCATGAATCTGCCTGCTACTGATCCAAAGCAGCAAGGCAGAGTGATGGTGGACTGCACTCTCCCCAGCTGAGGCAAATGAGCTTTTCCTCTTTATAAGTGAATTATCTGGGGTATTTTATTACAGTGGTAGAAATCTAACATACATGGGAAGTCCAAGGCTGGAAGCAGTTGACTAACTTGCCTGCAAATGCACCAGGAATAGGAATCATGGCATCAACACCCATGTGGGTGACCCTGAAGTCTCCAGCAGAAGAAGACTGAAAAGCAGAGAGCCCCAGCCCAGTACGACAACCACTTCACAGCCTGGGAACTCGTTAGCACTTGCAGCATAAACCCCAGGATCTCTCTCTGTACAGTGACAGTTCCAGGGCTTCTGCCAGGGGGGCCGGGACAAACAAAGACACCGAAGCTCCTGCCATGAGGCAGACCCAGGTCCTGGGGGGAACAGGCCACATCCCCTGTCTCTGATGAGTCAGGCTCAGAAAACTGGAGACTGGAGACTGAAATTGAAGTCTGGCAGCAGGTTAAAAAGAAAGCTTGCAGACCGTTTCCTTCCTTAGGTGAATTTGAACTTGAAAGGAAAGGAAACCAAGTTGGTTTCTCTCTTCTGAAGTCCCTCCTATCAGCACTTGATCGTCATGGCATAGAAAGTGAAACCTCTAGTGATGGTGCAGCCCGGCTATGTGCTGAGGAGCGGGCTCTGGCTGTGCATGAGGGCTTGACTCCGCTGTCACCAGCTGAGTGACTTCAGACACCCTTAGTCACTGCTGCATTACTGTGAAAGTGTCAGAGAGAGCAGCTTAAACAGGAAAGGAAGATGTTTTCTCTGGGCTCAATTTTGGTGGTTTTGGTCCATGACAGATTGATCGGCCCCGTCTTTGGGGCACACACACGGCAGAATCATGTGGCAGAGGGAGCCATTCACCCCGATTCCATAGTCCTCTTTGGGGACACACTCCCAGTAGCCCTTCCTCCAACTTGGTGCATCTCTTGAAGATTCCGCCATCTATAGTGTCATAGGCAGGGAACCATACTTTCATGCATGTCCCTTTGAGGGTCATTGCTGTTTTTCACGTGTACTGTGTGTTTGTATTGTGTGGGCACATGCAGGTAAGACTTTGTGCGCACTTACATGTGGAGGCCCATGGTTGACACTGGGAATCTCTCCTGAATCACTTTCTACCTCATTCATTAAGGCAGGCCTCTCAGTTGAACCCAGACCTCACCGATTCAGATAGCCTGTCTAGCCAGCTTGCTCCAGGGATCCACTGTCTCTGCCTTCTGACTGCTGGAATAAGGGGCAGGCCTTTCTCATCAGACATTTATGTGGGTGTAGGAGATCTGATCTCTAGAAAATTATTTACCCTCCAAGCCACGTGCCCAGGCCCAGCTCAGGGGAGAGGGGTCATTTGTGATCCACACATATCAGACATGTCTCTTAAACAACATGCCACCTGTATCTTCATTTGTTGTAAAGGATGATGACCCTCTGTGGGATTATTGCAGCAGGAAACAAGGGCCGATTCATCGAGGACTCAGAGCACAGGCCACTGCATGGTAGTACTTTACGAATAGGTGGCCCTGTCAACATCCTGATGTTAGGTCGACAGAGGTGGGTGCTAACAGCCTGATCCGGAGATGAAAGGGAGCCCGAGACAGTTTTGACACTGAGTGCGCAACATTCCAAACCTCCACAGTCATCAGATTCTGCTCAGTGTGTGATCTTCCACAGAGAACTGCATCTTACAAAGTCAAGCAGCAAGGCGGCTGTGTAAGGCTGGAGGCGCAGTCTGAGCTTTCTCCCAGGAGTCAGCAGATGCGGGAGGGCTGGAGAATCAAGAACCTAATTATTGGGGTTTTCAGTCTCTTACACATCGGGGAGTTGTGGGGGGCTTTGGAACCCCTGCATGCTTTCTCCATGCACTGTATAATCTGTTTCTTCAGGACCCTACTTGGGTACCACAGGGAATGGTCTCAAAGGATGGCTGCACAGGGCTTTTCCTGTAAGGGCTTCTTTGACAGGTAGGCACACGTGGTTACTTGAACTTACCTTTTATTCCTATCATTGTGGGGCCTCCGAGAAGGGCACAAAGTAGAACATTCTAGCCAACCGTACACCGAGCAGTCACCTGCCTGCTGGGACTTTCTTTCACCCTGAGTGTTGCCTCTGCCTCAAGTATGACCATCTCCTCAGGCTGATGAGTGACGCAATCTAGGAAACCATCATGAAGGAGATCTGGCCTTTTAGAACCAACTCAACTCATCTCTGTTTAGTTGGTGAAGGTAGGCCCAGAAGCCGCCGCTGAGGGACTGTCCTAACAGTGGCTTTCTACTGTGTCTTCCATCTCTGTAACTGGATACGTGTGCCTGGCCTTGAACCATGTGCAGCCCTGGTATCAGGGTGAAGGAGCAAGACAATCACGTGCAGAACAAAATCAGACATGGGGCTCAGTCACTACCATCAATAGTCATCAATAGTATCTTTTTAACGTAATATTTTAAAAAGTCAAAAGGAATGCAAGATGTTCCATAAGCAAAATGAGGACGTATTGGGAACTAGAACCGTGCCTGGAACAGAAGAAGTACAGACACTGTCTTAGGTCCCACAATCTAATCAATCAGGAAAGTATCAAATGAACCCAACCATGGGCCAGGCTGCAAAACAGCTGTCCCTTCTCTGCCAAAGTCAGGGGGATGAAGATAGAAGAGCCTGACCACGTGGACACAAGGGCACAATGGCCCATGCCCCTGCAGTCCTGACACAAGATTTTTAGTGGGCATGCTGCTGAAGTCGGGGGGCTATGGCTGCTCTAGAATTGTCGGTGCCACTGTCCTATGCTATGGGATGCTAGTGGGAGGAAGAGCTTGGGGGGAATGTCCTGGTCTCTCTTATCCATGGTGTCTGTTATAAGACCCCAGTGGAGGCCTGAGACCTGGGAAAGTGCTGAGGCCTTCATATACTGATTTTACTTTAAGTATATGTGATAAAGTTTAGTTTCTTTTTTATTTTGTTTTGGGTTTTTGTTTTGTTTTGTTTTGTTTGGTTTTGTTTGGTTTTTTGAGACAGGGTTTCTCTGTATAGCCCAAGCTGTCCTGGAACTCACTCTGTAGACCAGGCTGGCCTCGAACTCACAGAGATCTGCCTGCCTCTGTCTCTTGAGTGCTGGGGTTAAAGGCATGTGCCTCCACCACCCAGCAAAGCTTAAAATTTCTAAATTAGGTCCAGGGGCAGATTAACAATAGTTAACAGTAAAGCAGGACAGCCACAGTGACATGTTAATGAAATTGTCAAGGTGTCTAAATGTCTTTTCTCTGGACTGTTTCACAAAATAGTTTCAGACTATGTGGACCTCTCAGCTAGTGGAAATGTCAAAAGGGCAGGCTACAGATGGAGGGATTCATGGACAAGAGGGCTTGGCATTAGTTTGCAACTCAAAGCTAAAGAAAAAAAAACATTTAAACCGCCTGATTTGCCCTTGTTGTCCCAAAAACCAGCAGCAAAGGGCCATTGCTTCCAGTTAGTCACACAGCACTGAAGGTGGGCCACCGTGACATCCTCAGAGAAAGCCGTAGAGACTCTTCAGTGGACATCCTGCCTGCCTCCTTTTGGTTAGCGTGAGCTGGACCACTTTATGACCCTAAAACCAGACACTGTTCCTTTGCTGCATCCCAAGGGAGCTAGAGGAAGACGACATGGAAATAAACTTGTGTGTTTCCCTAAATCCACTTAAAATCACCTCTGCAGCTATGATCCTGAGCCAGGGATAGGACCTGTCAATCCTTCAGTGGGGCTGGGAATCTCTGTTCCAGACCACAGGCAGCAGGACCCACTGGTCCTGGTCCCTATGGGCTCCTGCTCAGTGTTGTCACCAAGTTGCCAGAATCAAGAAGAAAGGACACTAGCTGGGGTCTGTGCTGTGTCAGGTGACTGCCCCCCAGTGTCCGTGTTTGAGATGAGCAAAGAGGATGCAGTCACTACCCAGAGAGGGCTCTGTGGATGGAGGGAGCTGAGAGGGGCCCTGCCGGAAGATTAGAGATGGCTTAGAGACATTCTAGGGCCTAGTGGGATGGAGGACAGCCTTGGGAGCAAAGCACTGCCCATGAGCACCACCTGTGAGACTGGAACTCTCACATGCTCAGCTATGTTCGTGGAGTGGCCCCAGTTCCTCCAAGGGCATCATACAAAGTCCATGCTATATGACTGAGAGTCCTACCTGGCAGGCAGCTGTGCCTGCAGGACACATGGCTGACATTTGTTGGCTCTTGCAGCCACCTGCTGGTCTCAGTGCATCTTTGGGTGATGTATTAACAGGCCTCTTCTTAGAGAAATTCCCTGGAGGTGGATGGAGGCAGCCAGGCAAAATGCCCATGTGAGCTGAGCCTGGCTGGGACCAGGACCTGCTGGTCCCTGGGGTTGGGCAGAAATAGAACATCCTTCCTGTGGTCCTGCTGACGCTTATCCACAAATGTACCAGTGGTGGAGTGAATCCACACTTCAGGTGTGAGCAGACTTTGCCTTGTTCTTGTACGAGGTCAGGCTGGGATTGGAGGGGAACTGTTGTCGGTTGAACACAGAGATTGATCCTGGATCTGACATTTGTAGGATGATCCATGACATTCTCAGAGGTATGATATGACCTCTGGGAGGGAAGGGCAGCGGTCCCTGATGGGAGCTGGGTGGCTTCCTGGTCTTAAAGGTAACTCCACATGGAAGGGAATTAACCCCTGAATCAGAGATGGATAGCAGGGAAACTGAGGTATGCCCATAGGAATAGTTGTGTAGACAAACTGCCAAGGCATCAGGAAATCCAGACGTCTTTACTCCTGAGGGACCCAAGGTGTCTATGATGCAGGGCAGAAAGACATGGAAAATTGTAGGAACACAGGAGATAGCATACACCAGAGGGTCCTTCTCCAGCTGGAAACCAAATTCCTGAACAATCAGTATTCACTGTGAAGGTTGCCAACGTAAGAGTTCTCTTCTAGAGACACAATTTCAGGTAAGGTTAAGGTAGCTATAAGGTAAAGTTAAGGCCTGAATGTTTGAGGCCTAGACAGGGCCTCTTCCCCTGGGTACTTTCTGGAAATCACAAGACTATGAACTTTGTTCCCATTGGAGACACCCCACCTCCCTGCATTTCTGCCATCTTGGGTCCTCTTAGTTGGGTCCTGTCAGGTGGCCCCGGGAGCCACCCTGGGATCACGGGTTTCTCAGTTACCTTTACAGACATCAGATTCAAACCCACCAGGATCCTCCTTACGGGTGAACACAGTAACATGGAATCTCAGAAGCCATACCCAGGCTCTGGTGCTCTCTCCTGAGTGCCTTTACCCCTGTGCTTAAGAACTATGTTGAAAATAACCCCAACTCTGTTGAGTACTTGCTTGTCCTGATGTTCTCTTCTGTATAGAAGTCAAGGATGGGTTTGGAGTTGAGGTCCCTCAAGGGTTAAGAGGTCTCCTTGAACTTCTGTGGGTGACAGCATGAGGCTGCCCCTCTGTCACATCTGCCACTGACATCTTCAGCTACACTTGACCCCTGGGCCCAGGAAACACGTTGGAGAGGAGGGATAGCCATGCTTGGGAAGAAGTGGATGGAGGATGCAGAGAACACCAGTAGCAGGAGACCCAGACCCCGAGATGGAGACCAAAAAGGAAGACATGTCTTTGGACTCCCTCTTCGGTAGGCACTTTAAAATAGGTAACACATTTCTTCCTGCAGGTTCACTATGTGACACTATACTTCAGTGACTTGTGATAGGCAAGAGGACCAGACCCACCTGCTTTGGGATGGAACTGAACCTCCTCCTTTCAGGCCCAATGGTCAGATATGCAGACTACAGATGTGTGTCTTGTGCAAGGTCAGCAGAGGCCTGGCATTGACCACAAGCTAGAGTGAAGTGGGTAGCCATGGTACAACAGACCAAGGCCAGCCCTCCTCCACATTTGATAGGTTCTTCCCAGTTTTGTGGCGCATTTGGGAAGTTGTGTTGGCACAGATCGTGGTGTGTGGGGGGGTCAATTTACACAGCAGACATGCAGATGTTAGTCTTTCCAAGTAGGCAGAGGGGGGTGGACTGCGGTTTCCTCGGCAGAGTGACCCACTGAGACTTTTGGGCAGAGGACAGTTGGCCTTGAAGGTGACGGCATGAAGCCTTAAGTTTAACTTTTGATGGGGCAGTAGGATGTGCTGTATTGGATCTGTGGGCAATTTGAAGATCCTGCCAGCTGCAGATGGGCGGAAATAAATGAACCAGCATGGGACTGGGGACCAGAATGTTTGAGGAACACGTATATAGTGACTTCCAAAAGCTCCATAGAAACCTAGACATGAATTCCTCCCTGTGGGATGAGGCTCAGTGGAACTGTCTCCTAAGTAAGCAGTGTGCTCCATCCAGCTCAGTGATCTATATAAAGGAGGCAACTGGGAGGGGAGATCTCAGAGGGGTGGAATCATCTGGGTATGTGCCTCTGATTCTAAGGCAAGGACAGTGAGGAGCTCCCTGCCGATAACCAAGGGCCTGGTTCACATCCAGGCCTTATGCCAAGATTCACACCTCTCAGGGAAAGAGGTCAATGGCTGATTTTTATTTATTTGATTGTTTTATTTTGAGACAGGGTTTCTCTGTGTAGCAGGGCTGTCCTGGAACTCTCTCTGTAGGTTAGGGCTGGCCTTGAACTCTCAGAGATCCGCTTGCCTCTGCTTCCTGACTGATTTTGAATTTATTGTATTTTTGTGGTGTTGGGGATCAAACCCAGGGTGTTAGGCAAGTGCTCTACCAGGGAGCTGTAGACCTGGCCCCAGCAGCTACTTTGGTTTTCTACAGGGTTGGGATTCGTAGCGGTTGGAGTTATGCAAAGAAGAAAAACAGTATGAGAGGGAAGGTCCCACTAGTGAGCCATGCCATGGGGAGGAGCAGATCCAGGTACAGAATCAGCTCTGGTCTGTGCTCTCAGTGCCCCAGGAGCGAGTCTGAGATAACACGAGGTCCCTCAAGAATGAGGAGGGAATGTGTGGATGCGGACAAGTAATGTTCTCTGTCTTCTGCTTTTATTGTGGAAACTCCCAAAGTGGATATCACTTTTGAGGGACAGGGTCTCATATATCCCAGGCTGGCATTGAACTCACTGTGTAGCCTATGCTTCTGGTCCTCCTGCCTTCATGTCCTGAGTACTGAGATTAGAGATGTGCACCGTCATACGTGGTATATGAGGTGCTGAGTATTGAACCCAGGGCTTTGTGTGTGCTGGACAAGTGCTCTATCAACTGAGTTGCATCCCCAGCCCCGGGTATCCTTTCATAGCTGAGTCTGGGTTATTGTTTCCTAAGAAAGGCATCTTACTTTGTCTTTACATGTAATTCCATTCACGTCTCTAATGAATGCATACTTGTGGGTGAGAGAGGATGAATTTGGAGTCTGTTAGGACAAGCTGTGAAGGGATCATGTAAAGAATAATTAGACTGTCAGTTCTAGGAGACGCAGGGCACATCCCCTCTCTCCCAGCCTCTTGACACTTGGTGATTCACAAACTGTTCTTATGCCTGGAGCATGTGGACCCTGGCTGGGAAGGACCTGCACACTAAGATAGTAGGACCCCTACCCCAGAAAATAAAACAACAATAACGAAACACCTGGCAAATGTGACTAAGGGATCCAGGCCTCAGGTGACCACAAGCCCTCCGTGAGGATGTATGGGGGTGTTGGGAGGGCAGTTGACAGACTGACTCTATGGAGAAAGATCCAGGTGGGTTTGCATGGTTTTCTGTAACTTTTCCTGGGGAGACATAAGCAAACACCTTTTCACCCCATGTAGGATGAGGACAGACCAAAGAAAGATTCTGCTCAAGTCTGACTTGGGGAACCAGTGAGATCGTCTGGTGTACTTACGCAGCACCACAGGAGGGGTTACCTGCAGGAGTGGGGGGACCGAAACAGCTGCATTACTGCAAAGTCCTACCCCATCATGAATGATGACTTACAGAAGCCGTGCCATGAAGTCCTGTGTCTGGCTAATCTCCTTTTTTATATTCTCGTGTCTCCCCAGATCCCTTGTAGCAGGGCTGGGGGCTGGTATAGGAAGAAGTAGGAACACTTACCCTCCTCGTGATATCCTGTAGTCTACTCTGCCCACTTGTATTTTTCTGTTCATTTCTTTGACATGACTACCTGGCCAAGGTCATCTCTACTCTAAGACAGCAATAGGATGATCCTGTAACACATGAAGGGACACTAAATTATGGGCACATGAGTATAGGAAGTGCAGCTTTGGCCAAGCTATGGATCTCAGCCCACTGGCCCTGGCACCTGACAGACCCCCTTAGGCCTGCTTTCCTCCAGTAAATGGATGGATTTCTTTTCATGGGACAGCCTGCTGACATGTTGTGAGTGTTTAAAAGCTGGGTTGTAGTCACAGGTGACAAGCAGCAAGGATACCTAAGCATGACCTGGGGTGCTGCCTGCCTGAAGGCTTCAGATGGCCTGGGAAGGGCTGGTGACCGCCACCGTGGCCTGGCTGGGGACCGCCACCGTGGCCTGGCAGGGGACCTCCACCGTGGCCTGGGATGCCTGTGCTTAGGATTCAAACCTAGGCTTGAAACATGGAAGTCAGAAAAGGGAAGTATGCGAACTTGGATTAGTTACTTCCTTTTTAATGTGTATCTGTGTGTGTGTGTGTGTGTGTGTGTGTGTGTGTGTGTGTGTGTGTGTGTGTGTCTGTGTCTGTGGATACACATGTACCATGTCTGTCTGTGAGTGCTTGTGTACCATGGTGTGCATTTGGAGGTCAGAGGGCATCTTGTTGGAGTTGGTTCTTTCTTTCCACTTTGGAGGTTCCACGGATTGAACTCCAGTCTTCAGGCTTGGTGATGAGTCCTTTTACCCCCTGAGTCGTCTCACCAGCCTTGATTATTTAACTTTTTAGATGACTGTGTTTTTCTTCTGTGACTAACTAAATAAAACCCACCCCAAGAGGAAGTGTGATAGCTGATCTTCATTGTAACCTTGATTGGATCTAGAGTCACTTGGGGCCTTGAGACACACCTCTGAGTGTGGGCTGCAGCATCCCATGACCTGGGATGCAGAAAAAAATAACAAAAGGAGAAAGAGCCACCGTGGAGAACCAGCTCTGCCCTTCCGCTGCTTCCTGACTGTTACCATGGAGCTGCTTGGCTCCTCTGCCATTCTTGAACTCTTTGAAGTCATGAGCGGACAAATCAAGATTTGTTAGGTTGTTTATGTTAGGTAGTTTGGTCACAGCCATGCAAAAGTAATCAACGTAAAAGGGGTCATGTGGAAGTGCTGATACAGGGCCCTAGGTGGTGACTGTAATCGAATCTCCTCTACTGTGTGCACCAAAAGCCACTTCTGGGCCAACCTAGGTCCTTGGGAGCCTGTGGGTAGGTGGAGGGAGCCAGTGGAGCTGGCAGGTGGAGGGATATGGGCCATAGGCTGGCAGACTTAATTTAGGCATTCAAGTGACTTAAAAGGATTGGGAAAGCCCAGGGCTGAACTGAAAGCTAGTGGGTCCAGAAAAAGACGGGACAGCTCGTGACAATCTGTCAGACAACCTCCTTCTCATCTCTGCATCATCAGCTCTTCCAGTGAGGCCAAGTGAGGCTGCAAGCCTGCTTCTTTTAGCCCACTCATGATGATCTGTGTTTCCTGCGGAGGTAGGGGACTACCAGGGAGTGTCTGTGAGTGCTCTGGGCATCCACTAACACAGCCATGAGTGTGTGTGTGTGTGTGTGTGTGTGTGTGTGTGTGTGTGTGTGTAGTAATGTCTTTTACTTACGTCTACAACTGACCATCCTTGGGGCTTTTCACTGCATAAGAAAAATATTTTGAAGGGGATTGGTCCTTCAGAGTACAGATTCAAGGAGAGCCGTGTATGGTCATGTCCCCGAGGGAAGGAACTCAGACACAGTGCACTCCGTGGTCAGTTCTGTTAGGGGTGTGGTTGCAGATTTCTAAATCTTCTTATACTGAGAGGGGCATGACAGAGGAGAAGCCAGATGCCGGGGGTGGGGGGGCTGTTCTAGTCACCCTTCACTGTGTAACAAACCCTGGATCTTGGTATCTTAAAGCCACAAAATCCACAGCATTGTCTTCCATGATGTTAGAAATTCCGCAAGGCCCCAGCAAGGTGGTTCTGACTCAGGGTCTCTCAAGTGGAACAGCAGGTGCGTGTTGGAAAGGGATGCAGCAGCTGGGGCTAGACAGACATCTCTGTTGGCAGCAGACTCAGGGTCTCCCCCTGGGGTGTGCCTGCATGCTGATCTCAGGGAACCAACAGGCCCAGACAAAAGCTGCATCCTGTTGTGACTAGCTCCAGAGGGTCTACTCACTGCAACCACCGGCCATCCAGGTTCAGGGTGAGGGAACAGTCAGCCCCCTTGAGGGCAGAAGTATCAAGATCACATTGTCCTATGACATGTGTGATGGATGATACTGTTAGAGCTACCCTGGAAAGTTCCATTAGCCATGCTGAGGAGTTGTAGATGGCCCCGAAGGAGGATACAGAATCCCTGTGTCCTCAATATTTTGACTCAGTGTCCCCAGAGTATTTCATCCAAGTCAGCAACAACTACTCAGAAAAGCAGGAACTTGGGCCACTGTCGGTTGACCCTGCCACCTCCAGGGGCAACTACATCACCTCCAGACTCACCCTAAATTCAGCTTGCACATCTTTGTATCTAAGTATCCCCAATTAGCAATCCAAGTTTAGTCTACCCTGCTAGGTCTCCTGCTCTCTGGGTTAGGCCATGGTGTCTACGGAATTGATAAACAGTCCATCTGAACTATTCAAGTCAGTGCCCTGGAGTCACATGAGTGGCCACTGTGGAAAGTTCTTGAATGAGGAAGCAATGCAATCACCTCATGCTTGGGCCTTGAGAAACTACTAGAAGAACCTTCCATGTAGCTTTCTTCTACCTTCAAAAGATGGCCAAAGCCTTTAACCAGATGGCTGTGTGTGAGGGACAGGAGAAGTCCTGATATCACATAGGACGGGCTGGGAGCTGGTCTGAACCCACCTCAGACTGGGAATTCAAATGTGGGTTGGGAGGGCTGGGGATAAAGTGACTTAAGAAATTATATGTGTAAGTGTGCCTGAATGTATTTCTGCATCACATGCATGCAGTGTCCATAGAAGCCAGAAGATGGTGTCAGATCCCTCACAACTCTAGTTACAGACAGCTGTGAGCCACAGTGTGGGTACTGGGACTCGAACCTGGGTCCTCAGGAAGAATATCCAGTGCTCTTAACCTCTAAGCCATCCCACCACCCCTGGTAAGTGGACTTTTGACCTGAGTCCATTTCATAATAGGCCCATTGGATCTAGAAAGCCCTCTGTGTTACCTTCTTGGCTCCCGAATACACAGCTGAGCTGAAATATTCACTCTTGGTGAATTCCTAGAGAACTGGCCACATGAAAGGACCTGGAGCTGCCATCCCTGTAGCATGGAAAACATTTTGCGTGACTTGGGAATGTGAGTGCCATCTTCAAAGGCCTGCAAGATGCAGGTGTGGTGAATCCCTCTCCTCTCCTTGTGGAGACAGATGATCACTAGGGAATGACAGTCCATGAATCTTTGTAACCATAGCTATTCTTCAAGAGATGGCCTTTGAGCTGGAGCAAACCCCTGTCGCCTGCCACACACCTTTTATTCTGCCCGATGTCTTCTGTGCTCACATGACCATGAAACAGCAGAAGCACACGGTGCTAAGGGCAACACTGCCCCCCTTAGCAGTCTCCAGTACTTGATTGGAAACCCCAAAATTGCATTTCCTAGGTTCTTTTTACAGCTGGGATTCTGGAGATGGGTCAATACTATCACATTCAAGGGCTGGCAGACCGCATGGGGGACCAGGTCTGGATGTCTGTTTGTGTCTACAAACAGCAGCCCTTATTTAGTTCTACTAAACGACAGAATTATGATGACTTCTTTACAGACCTTAATTAATGTGGTTTTCCATTGCAGAATTTGGCAACACTTCTTGCCATGAAATAGACCGAGTTTGCCAATAGGCAGAGCCGAGGAGACTACTTGTGTAACTGGAATGGGGCCGAAGGGAGCCGAAGCAGAACACAAGGTGGATTGTTCGTTATTTTCCTTGTAAGGTGGACAACAGGCTCATGCTGCTGGCCTAACATTGGTTTACCTCAAGTTACCTTTTCGTGAGGATTAGACCCGAGGGAACTTGGTTGTCAGGTCAAATTACCACGCCAGTTGGAACGTGTGTGTGTGTGTGTGTGTGTGTGTGTGTGTGTGTGTGTGTGTGTGTGTGAGAGAGAGAGAGAGAGAGAGAGAGAGAGAGAGAGAGAGAGAGAGAGAGAGAGAGAGAGAGAGAGAGATTTGGTTCTTATCGTTTTCGATTTTCCAGAGGTCAGATAAACAGCCCAGCTTAGGCTCAGTGACGTGGACCCAGGCAGCCGTGACTCCAAGCTGAGTCTGAATGGTCCATCAGGGCCAGTTCAGGAACCTGCTCCAAAGCAGCGTCTCCTGTGGTTTTTGTTAAGCACACGTTATCCGGGATACCTTGATGCTGCTGTGTGACTTTTCCTGGGGAGAGATGAGCAGATGGAGAAGGCAGAGCAATGATGTAGCTTAGTAAACTCCCTAGAGTTACCTGCTACAGGGGCTATGTCTGAGGGGTTACCTGCAGAGACATGGGCGACTCAAAAACACCTGCATCATTGAAGATCCCCCCTCCCCCAGCATGGGTGACAGCTCATGAAAACTGCATCCCTGGAGCCCTGCATGACCTGCAGGCAGCTCGGCCAGTTGGAGAGCACCATTGTTTTGCTCATATAACCTTGGCTGTGTGATTCGTCTGAGTTTCTGAAGCTACCAGAGACTTGTATGTCTTCTGTTCTCAGTCCTAGGGGGCTTCCCTCAACTCTAACACAGAATATTTCAATTTGAGGGGAATGACCACACAATAGATGCTCTAGAAGGATGGAGTTCAGACTATGGGACCCAGGAAGACAAACTTATGGGTCCTCTGGTCCTTCCCAGAATGACTTTGCTGACAGGCAGCGACGGAGGCCTGGCCTCTTCCTGTGGCTTCTCCTGCATCACTAGGTCA